>NC_053026.1:612967153-613340544 GCF_003073215.2 Triticum urartu | reverse complement strand
CAATATAACCAGCATCTAAAGCATTCTTTTCATGATCTACAAGCATATAAATTTTATTACTCTCCACATAAGCAAAATTCTTCTCATGAATAATAGTGGGAGCAAACTCAACAAAATAATTATCATGTGAGGCATAATACAATTGAAAACTAAAATAATGATGACAAGTTTCATGGATATCATTATTCTTTATAGCATACAAGTCATCACAATAATCATCATAGATAGCAACTTTGTTCTCATAATCAATTGGAACCTCTTCCAGAATAGTGGATTCATCATAAAATAAAGTCATGACCTCTCCAAATCCACTTTCATCAATATAATCATCATAAATAGGAGGCATGCTTTCATCATAATAAATTTTCTCATCAAAACTTGGGGGACAAAAAATATCATCTTCATCAAACATAGCTTCCCCAAGCTTGTGGCTTTGCATATCATTAGCATCATGGATATTCAAAGAATTCGTACTAACAACATTGCAATCATGCTCATCATTCAAATATTTAGTGCCAAACATTTTATAGATTTCTTCTTCTAGCCCTTTGGCACAATTTTCCTTTCCATCATACTCACGAAAGATATTAAAAAGGTGAAGCGTATGAGACAAACTCAATTCCATTTTTTAGTTTTCTTTTAAAAACAAAACTAGTGATAAAACAAGAAACTAAAAGACTCGATTGCAAGATCTAAAGATATACCTTCAAGCACTCACCTCCCCGGGAACGGTGCCAGAAAAGAGCTTGATGTCTACTACACAACCTTCTTCCTGTAGACGTTGTTGGGCCTCCAAGTGCAGAGGTTTGTAGGACAGTAGCAAATTTCCCTCAAGTGGATGACCTAAGGTTTATCAATCCGTAGGAGGCATAGGATGAAGATGGTCTCTCTCAAGCAACCCTGCAACCAAATAACAAAGAGTCTCTTGTGTCCCCAACACACCCAATACAATGGTAAATTGTATAGGTGCACTAGTTCGGCGAAGAGATGGTGATACAAGTGGTATATGGATAGTAGATAAAGGTATTTGTAATCTGAAATTATAAAAACAGCAAGGTAGCAAGTGATAAAAGTGAGCATAAATGGTATTGCAATGATAGGAAACAAGGCCTAGGGTTCATACTTTCGCTAGTGTAAGTTCCCTCAACAATAATATCATAATTGGATCACATAACTATCCCTCAACATGCAAAAAAGAGTCACTCCAAAGTCACTAATAGCGGAGAACGAACGAAGAGATTATGGTAGGGTACGAAACCACCTCAAAGTTATTCTTCCCAATCAATCCGTTGGGCTATTCCTATAAGTGTCACAAACAGCCCTAGAGTTTGTACTAGAATAACACCTTAAGACACAAATCAACCAAAACCCTAATGTCACCTAGATACTCCAATGTCACCTCAAGTATCCGTGGGTATGATTATACGATATGCGTCACACAATCTCAGATTCATCTATTCAACCAACATATAGAACCTCAAAGAGTGCCCCAAAGTTTCTACCAGAGAATCACGACGAAAACATGTGCCAACCCCTATGCATAGGTTCATGGGTGGAACCCGCAAGTTGATCACCAAAACATACATCAAGTGAATCACGTGGTATCCCATTGTCACCACAGATACGCACGGCAAGACATACATCAAGTGTTCTCATCAAATCTTTAAAGACTCAATCCGATAAGATAACTCCAAAGGGGAAACTTAATTCATTACAAGAGAGTAGAGGGGGAGAAGAAACATAAGATCCAACTATAATAGCAAAGCTCGCGATACATCAAGATCGTGCCAAATCAAGAACAAGAGAGAGAGAGAGATCAAACACGTAGCTACTGGTACACACCCTCAGCCCCGAGGGTGGACTACTCCCTCCTCGTCATGGAGAGCGTCGGGATGATGAAGATGGCCACCGGAGGGGGATTCCCCCTCCGGCAGGGTGCCGGAACGGGTCTAGATTGGCTTTCGGTGGCTACGGAGGCTTCTGGCGGCGGAACTCCCGATCTATTGTGCTCCTGGATGTTTTTAGGGTATATGGAGATATATAGGCGGAAGAAATACGTCAGGGGGGCCACGAGGGTGGAGGGCGTGCCCAGAGGGGGTGGGCGCGCCCCCTGCCTCGTGGCCTCCTCGCAGGTCCCCTGATGTGCACTCCAAGTCTTCTGGGCTTCTTTCCTTCCAAAAATGAGTTCCGTGAAGTTTCAGGTCAATTGGACTCCGTTTGATTTTCCTTTTCTTCGAAACCCTAAAACAAGGTAAAAACAGAAACTGGCACTGGGCTCTGGGTTAATAGGTTAGTCCCAAAAATGATATAAAAGTGTATAATAAAGCCCATAAACATTCAAAACAGTAGATAATATAGCATGGAGCAATCAAAAATTATAGATATGTTGGAGACGTATCAGTCTTCCACTTGCACTAGAGTCAATAATCTAGATTACACAGTAATGATTCTAACACCCATGGAGTCTTGGTGATGATCATGTTTTGCTCGTCGAAGAGGCTTAGTCAACGGGTCTGCAACATTCAGATCCGTATGTATGTTGCAAATCTCTATGTCTCCCACCTGGACTTGATCCCGGATGGAGTTGAAGCGTCTCTTGATGTGTTTGGTTCTCTTGTGAAATCTGGATTCCTTTGCCAAAGCAATTGCACCAGTATTGTCACAAAAGATTTTCATTGGACCCGATGCACTAGGTATGACACCTGGATCGGATATGAACTCCTTCATCCGAACTCCTTCATTTGCTGCTTCCGAAGCAGCTATGTACTTCGCTTCACACATAGATCCTGCCACAACGCTTTGTTTAGAACTGCAACAATTGACAGCTTCACCGTTCAATGTAAACACGTATCCGGTTTGCGATTTAGAATCGTCCGGATCAGTGTCAAAGCTTGCATCGACATAACCATTTACGACTAGCTATTTGTCACCTCCATGAACGAGAAACATATCCTTAGTCCTTTTCAGGTATTTCAGGGTGTTCTTGACCGTTTTCCAGTGATCCACTCCTGGATTACTTTGGTACCTCCCTGCTAAATTTATAGCAAGGCACACATCAGGTCTGGTACACAACATTGCATACATGATAGAGCCTATGGCTGAAGCATAGGGAACAACTTTCATCTTATCTCTATCTTCTGCAGTGGTCGGGCATTGAGTCTTACTCAACTTCACACCTTGTAACATAGGCAAGAACCCTTTCTTTGCTTGATCCATTTTGAACTTCTTCAAAACTTTGTCAAGGTATGTGCTTTGTGAAAGTCCAATTAAGCGTCTTGATCTATCTCTATAGATCTTGATGCCCAATATATAAGCAGCTTCACCGAGGTCCTTCATTGAAAAACTCTTATTCAAGTATCCCTTTATGCTATCAAGAAATTCTATATCATTTCCAATTAGTAATATGTCATCCACATATAATATCAGAAATGCTACAGAGCTCCCACTCACTTTCTTGTAAATACAGGCTTCTCCAAAAGTCTGTATAAAACCGTATGCTTTGATAACACTATCAAAGCGTTTATTCCAACTCCGAGAGGCTTGCACCAGTCCATAAATGGATCGCTGGAGCTTGCACACTTTGTTAGCTCCCTTTGGATCAACAAAACCTTCCGGTTGCATCATATACAACTCTTCTTCCAGAAATCCATTCAGGAATGCAGTTTTGACATCCATTTGCCAAATTTCATAATCATAAAATGCGACAATTGCTAACATGATTCGGACAGACTTTAGCACCGCTACGGGTGAAAAAGTCTCATCGTAGTCAATCCCTTGAACTTGTCGAAAACCTTTTGCAACAAGTCGAGCTTTACAGACAGTAACATTACCGTCAGTGTCAGTCTTCTTCTTGAAGATCCATTTATTCTCAATGGCTTGCCGATCAACAGGCAAGTCAACCAAAGTCCACACTTTGTTCTCATACATGGATCCCATCTCAGATTTCATGGCCTCAAGCCATTTTGTGGAATCTGGGCTCACCATCGCTTCTTCATAGTTCGCAGGTTCGTCATGGTCTAGTAACATAACCTCCAGAACAGGATTACCGTACCACTCTGGTGTGGATCTCACTCTGGTTGATCTACGAGGTTCAGTAACAACTTGATCTGAAGTCTCATGATCATCATCATTAACTTCCTCACTAATTGGTGTAGGTGTCATAGAAACCAGTTTCTGTGATGAACTACTCTCCAATAAGGGAGCGGGTACAGTTACCTCATCAAGTTCTACTTTCCTCCCACTCACTTCTTTTGAGAGAAACTCCTTCTCTAGAAAGATTCCAAATTTAGCAACAAAAGTCTTGCCTTCGGATTTGTGATAGAAGGTGTACCCAACAGTCTCTTTTGGGTATCATATGACTCCGATTTGGATTCGAGCTTACCAGATTGAAGCTTTTTCACATAAGCATTGCAGCCCCAAACTTTAAGAAACGACAACTTTGGTTTCTTGCCAAACCACAGTTCATATGGCATCGTCTCAACGGATTTTGATGGTGCCCTATTTAACGTGAATGCAGCTGTCTCTAAAGCATAACCCCAAAACGATAGTGGTAAATCAGTAAGATTCATCATAAATTGCACCATATCTAGTAAAGTACAATTACGACATTCGGACACACCATTATGCTGTGGTGTTCCAGGTGGCGTGAGTTGCGAAACTATTCCACATTGTTTCAAATGAAGACCAAACTCGTAACTCAAATATTCTCCTCCACGATCATATCGTAGAAACTTTATTTTCTTGTTACGATGATTTTCAACTTCACTCTGAAATTCTTTGAACTTTTCAAATGTTTCAGACTTATGTTTCATTAAGTAGATATACCCATATCTGCTCAAATCATCTGTGAAGCTGAGAAAATAACGATATCCGCCACGAGCCTCAATATTCATCGGACCACATACATCTGTATGTATGATTTCCAACAAATCTGTTGCTCGCTCCATAGTTCCGGAGAACGGTGTTTTAGTCATCTTGCCCATGAGGCACGGTTCACAAGTACCAAGTGATTCATAAAGTGGTTCCAAAAGTCCATCAGTATGGAGTTTCTTCATGCGCTTTACACCAATATGACCTAAACGGCGGTGCCACAAATAAGTTGCACTATCATTATCAACTCTGCATCTTTTAGCTTCAATATTATGAATATGTGTATCACTACTATCTAGATTCAACAAAAATAGACCACTCTTCGAGGGTGCATGACCATAAAAGATATTACTCATATAAATAGAACAACCATTATTCTCTGATTTAAATGAATAACCATCTCGCATCAAACAAGATCCAGATGTAATGTTCATGCTCACCGCTGGCAACAAATAACAATTATTCAGGTCTAAAACTAATCCCGAAGGTAGATGTAGAGGTAGCGTGCCGACCGCGATCACATCGACTTTGGAACCATTTCCCACGCGCATCGTCACCTCGTCCTTAGCCAATCTTCGCTTAATCTGTAGTCCCTGTTTCGAGTTGCAAATATTAGCAACAGAACCAGTATCAAATACAAAGGTGATACTGCAAGCATTAGTAAGGTACACATCAATAACATGTATATCACATATACCTTGGTTCACCTTGCCATCCTTCTTATCCGCCAAATACTTGGGGCAGTTCCGCTTCCAGTGACCAGTCTTCTTGCAGTAGAAGCACTCAGTCTTAGGCTTAGGTCCAGACTTGGGTTTCTTCTCCTGAGAAGCAACTTGCTTGCTGTTCTTCTTGAAGTTCCCCTTCTTCCCTTTGCCCTTTTTATTGAAATTGGTGGTCTTATTGACCATCAACACTTGATGCTCCTTCTGGATTTCTACCTCTGCAGCCTTTAGCATCGCGAAGAGCTCGGGAATCGTCTTATCCATCCCTTGCATGTTATAGTTCATCACGAAGCTCTTGTAGCTTGGTGGCAGTGATTGAAGAATTCTGTCAATGACGCTATCATCCGGAAGATTAACTCCAAGTTGAATCATGTGATTGCAGTACCCAGACATTCTGAGTATATGCTCACTGACAGAACTATTCTCCTCCATTTTGCAGGTATAGAACTTATTGGAGACTTCATATCTCTCAATCCGGGCATATGCTTGAAATATTAACTTCAACTCTTGGAACATCTCATATGCTCCATGACGTTCAAAACGTCGTTGAAGTCCCGGTTCTAGGCCGTAAAGCATGGCACACTGAACTATCGAGTAGTCATCAACACGCGACTGCCAGGCATTCACAATGTCTACAGTTGCTGGCGCGGGTGGTACACCTAGCGGTGCTTCCAGGACGTAATTCTTCTGTGCAGCAATGAGGATAATCCTCAAGTTACGGACCCAGTCCGTGTAATTGCTACCATCATCTTTCAACTTTGCTTTCTCAAGGAACGCATTAAAATTTAACGGAACAACAGCATGGGTCATCTATCTACAATCAACATAGACAAGCAAGATACTATCTGGTACTAAGTTCATGGTAAATTTAAGTTCAATTAATCATATTACTTAAGAACTCCCACTTAGATAGACATCCCTCTAATCCTCTAAGTCATCACGTGATCCATATCAACTAAACCATGTCTGATCATCACGTGAGATGGAGTAGTTTCAATGGTGAACATCACTATGTTGATCATATCTAATATATGATTCACGCTCGACCTTTCGGTCTCCGTGTTCCGAGGCCATATCTGTTATATGCTAGGCTCGTCAAGTTTAACCTGAGTATTCCGTGTGTGCAACTGTTTTGCACCCGTTGTATTTGAACGTAGAGCCTATCACACCCGATCATCACGTGGTGTCTCAGCACGAAGAACTTTCACAACGGTGCATACTCAGGGAGAACACTTATACTTTGATAATTTAGTGAGGGATCATCGTATAATGCTACCGTCAATCAAAGCAAGATAAGATGCATAAAAAGATAAACATCACATGCAATCAATATAAGTGATATGATATGGCCATCATCATCTTGTGCTTGTGATCTCCATCTCCGAAGCACCATCATGATCACCATCGTCACCGGCGTGACACCTTGATCTCCATCGTAGCATCGTTGTCGTCTCGCCAACTTATGCTTCTACGACTATCGCTAAAGCTTAGTGATAAAGTAAAGCATTATAGGGTGATTGCATTGCATACAATAAAGCGACAACCATATGGCTCCTTCCAGTTGCCGATAACTCGGTTACAAAACATGATCATCTCATACAATAAAATTTAGCATCATGTCTTGACCATATCACATCACAACATGCCCTGCAAAAATAAGTTAGACGTCCTCTACTTTGTTGTTGCAAATTTTACGTGGCTGCTACGGGCTTAGCAAGAACCGTTCGTACCTACGCATCAAAACCACAACGATAGTTTGTCAAGTTGGTGTTATTTTAACCTTCGCAAGGACTGGGCGTATCCACACTCGGTTCAACTAAAGTTGGAGAAACTAACACCCACCAGCCACCTGTGTGCAAAGCACGTCGGTAGAACCAGTCTCGCGTAAGCGTACGCGTAACGTCGGTCCGGGCCGCTTCATCCAACAATACCGCCGAACCAAAGTATGACATGCTAGTAAGCAGTATGAATTATATCACCCACAACTCACTTGTGTTCTACTCATGCATATGACATCTACGCATAAAACCAGGCTCTGATACCACTATTGGGGAACATAGTAATTTCAAAAAAATTCCTATGCACACGCAAGATCACGGTGATGCACAGCAACGAGAGGGGAGAGTGTTGTGCACGTACCCTTGTAGACCAAATGTGGAAGCGTTAGCACAACGCAGTTGATGTAGTCGTACGTCTTCATGATCCGACAGATCAAGTACCGAACGCACGGCACCTCCGAGTTCAGCACACGTTCAGCCCGATGACGTCCCTCGTACTCCAATCCAGTCGAGTGTTGAGGGAGAGTTTCGTCAGCACGGCGGCGTGGTGATGATGATGATGTTCTACTAATGCAGGGCTTTGCCTAAGCACCGCTACAGTATAATCGAGGTGGACTATGGTGGAGGGGGGCACTGCACACGGCTAAAAGATCAACAGATCAATTGTTGTGTCTCTAGGGTGCCCCCTGCCCCCGTATGTAAAGGAGCAAGGGGGAGAGAGGCGGCCGGCCAGGAGGAGTCCTACTCCCACCGGGAGTAGGACTCCCTCCCTTTTCCTTGTTGGATTAGGAGAGGAGAGGGTAGGAGAGAGAGGGGGGAGGAAAGGGGGTACACCGCCCCCCTCCTTGTCCAATTCGGACTTGGGGGGGAGGGGCGCGCGGCTGCCCCTTGGCCGCCTCTCCTCTTCCACCAATTGGGCCCATGAGGCCCAATAACCTCCGGGGGCTTCAGGTAACCCCTCGGTACTCCGGTATATACCCGATAACTCCCGAAACCATTCCGGTGTCCGAATATAGTCGTCCAATATATGCATCTTCATGTCTCGACCATTTCTAGACTCCTCGTTATGTCTGTGATCACATCCGGGACTCCGAACAACCTTTGGTACATCAAAACATATAAACTCATAATATAACTGTCATCGAAACTTTAAGCGTGCGGACCCTACGGGTTCGAGAACTATGTAGACATGACCGAGACACGTCTTCGGTCAATAACCAATAGCGGAACCTGGATGCTCATATTGGCTCCCACATATTCTACGAAGATCTTTATCGGTCAGACCGCATAACAACATACGTTGTTCCCTTTGTCATCGGTATGTTACTTGTCCAGATTCGATCGTCGGTATCTCAATACCTAGTTCAACCTCGTTACCGGCAAGTCTCTTTACTCGTTCTGTAATACATCATCCCGCAACTAACTCATTAGTTGCAATGCTTGCAAGGCTTAAGTGATGTGCATTACCAAGTGGGCCCAGAGATACCTCTCCGACAATCGGAGTGACAAATCCTAATCTCGAAATATGCCAACCCAACAAGTACCTTCAGAGACACCTATAGATCACCTTTATAATCACCCATTTACGTTGTGACATTTGGTAGCACACAAAGTGTTCCTCCAAAAACAGGAGTTGCGTAATCTCATAGTCATAGGAACATGTATAAGTCATGAAGAAAGCAATAGCAGAATACTAAACGATCGTGTGCTAAGCTAAAGGAATGGGTCAAGTCAATCACATCATTCTCCTAATGATGTGACCCCGTTAATCAAATGAGAACTCTTTGTCTATGGCTAGGAAACATAACCATCTTTGATCAACGAGCTAGTCAAGTAGAGGCATACTAGTGACACTATGTTTGTCTATGTATTCACACATGTATCATGCTTCCGGTTAATACAATTCTAGCATGAATAATTAATAAACATTTATCATGATATAAGGAAATAAATAATAACTTTATTATTGCCTCTAGGGCATATTTACTTCACCACATGTGTGCAAAGCACGTCGGTAGAACCAGTCTTGCGTAAGCGTACGCGTAATGTCGGTCTGGGCCGCTTCATCCAACAATACCACAGAACCAAAGTATGACATGCTGGTAAGAAGTATGACTTGTATCGCCCACAATTCACTTGTGTTCTACTTGTGCATATAACTTCTACGCATAAACCTGGCTCAGATGCCACTGTTGGGGAACGTAGTAATTTCAAAAAAAATCCTACACACACATAGGATCATGGTGATGCATAGCAACAAGAGGAGAGAGTGTGTCCACGTACCCTCGTAGACCAACTGCGGAAGCGTTAGCACAACGCGGTTGATGTAGTCGTACGTCTTCACGATCCGATGATCCAAGTATTGAACGCATGGCACCTCCAAGTTCATGCACACGTTCAACTCGATGACGTCCCGCGAGCTCCGATCCAGCAAAGCTTCACAGGAGAGTTTCGTCAACACGACGGCGTGGTGACGGTGGTGATGATGCTACTGACGCAGGGCTTCGCCTAAGCACCGCTATGATATAATCGAGGTGGATTATGGTGGAGGGGGCACTGCACATGGCTAAGAGATCAATGGTCAATTGTTGTGTCTCCAAGGGGTTCCCCCCATCCCCGTATATAAAGGAGTGGAGGAGGGAAGGGCCAGCCCTCTCTATGGCGCGCCATAGGGGAGTCCTACTCCCACCGGGAGTAGGATTCCCCCTTTCCTAGTAGAACTAGGAGCCCTTCCAAGTAGTAGGAGTAGGAGAGAAGGAAAGGGAAAAGAGAAGAGAAGGAAGGAGGGGGCGTCGCCCCTCCCCCTAGTCCAATTCGGACTAAGCATTGGGGGGCGCGCAGCCTGATACGTCTCCGTCATATCTACTTCTCCAAACACTTTTGCCCTTGTTTTGGACTCTAACTTGTATGATTTGAATGGAACTAACCCGGACTGACGTTGTTTTCAGCAGAATTGCCATGATGTCGTTTTATGTGTAGAATATAAAAGTTCTCGGAATGACCTGAAACTCCACGAAATATCTTACAATAAATAATAAAAAAATCCTCGCCAAAGTTGAAGACCAGGGGGCCCACACCCTGTCCACGAGGGTGGGGGGCGCCCCCCCTAGGGCGCGCCCCCTACCTCGTTGGCCCCCTGGAGACCTTCCGACTCCAACTCCAACTCTATATATTTGCTTTCGGGGAGAAAAAAATAGAGGAGAATAAATCATCATGTTTTACGATACGGAGCCGCTGCCAAGCCCTAAAAACTCTCGGGAGGGCTAATCTGGAGTCCGTTCGGGGCTCCGGAGAGGGGGATTCGTCGCTGTCGTCATCATCAACCATCCTCCATCACCAATTTCATGATGCTCACCGCCGTGCGTGAGTAATTCCATCGTAGGCTTGCTGGTCGGTGATGGGTTGGATGAGATTTATCATGTAATTGAGTTAGATTTGTTAGGGTTTGATCCCTAGTATCCACTATGTTCTGAAGATTGATGTTTCTATGACTTTGCTATGCTTAATGCTTGTCACTAGGGCCCGAGTGCCATGATTTCAGATCTGAACCTATTATGTTTTCATGAATATATGTGAGTTCTTGATCCTATCTTGCAAGTCTATAGTCACCTATTATGTGTTATGATCCGGCAACCCCGAAGTGACAATAATCGGGACCACTGCCGGTGATGACCATAGTTTGAGGAGTTCATGTATTCACTATGTGCTAATGCTTTGTTCCGGTTCTCTATTAAAAGGAGGCCTTAATATCCCTTAGTTTCCGTTAGGACCTCGCTGCCACGGGAGGGTAGGACAAAAGATGTCATGCAAGTTCTTTTCCATAAGCATGTATGACTATATTCGGAATACATGCCTACATTACATTGATGAATTGGAGCTAGTTCTGGGTCACCCTATGTTATGACTGTTACATGATGAACCGCATCCGGCATAATTCCATCACTGATCTGATGCCTACAAGCTTTCCATATATTGGTTTACGATTATTTACTTTCCCGTTACTATTGTTACAATCATTACAAAATACCAAAAATATTACTTTGCTTTCATTACTCTTTTGTGCTACCGTTACCACCACTATCATATTACTTTGCTACTAAACACTTTGTTGTAGATACTAAGTTTCTAGGTGTGGTTGAATTGACAACTCAGCTGCTAATACTTGAGAATATTCTTTGGCTCCCCATGTGTCGAATCAATAAATTTGGGTTGAATACTCTACCCTCGAAAGCTGTTGCGATCCCCGATACTTGTGGGTTATCAAGACTAATTTCTGGCGCCGCTGCCGGGGAGCATAGCTCTATTCTTTGAGTCACTTGGGATTTATATCAGCTGGACACTATGAAGAACTTGAAAGACGCTAAGACAACAATTTATCCCTCAACTACGAGGGGAGGTAAGGAACTTCCATCTAGCTCTGCACTTGATTCACCTTCTGTTATGAGTAAGCTTGCGACACCTAAACCTCCTTCTGCTATTCGTTCTGATATGTCGCATGTTATTGATGAAGCTACTTCTGCTATGCATGATACTTATGATGAAACCACTTCTATGCTTGATACTACTGTGCCACTTGGTGAATTTCTTGACGAACAACTTGCTAGGGCTAGAGATATTGAAAATATGGAATCTGATAATACTAATGAAAGTGATGATGAAGAATCACTTGTTATTCCTGAGGGTTATGTTTTTGATCAAGAAGCTTCTTTAGCTATTTTAGCTTGCAAAGATAGATATGAACTCAAAAGGTTATTAGCTAAATTGAATAATCAATCTCTAAATGCTAGGATGAAACCCGACCCTGCTTTTGCTACTTCACCTATCTGTGTTACTGATAAGGATTATGAATTCTCTATTGATCCTGATATAATTACTTTGGTTGAATCTGATCCTTTTCATGGCTATGAATCTGAAACTGTTGTGGCACATCTTACTAAATTAAATGATATAGCCACCCTGTTCACTAATGATGAGAGATCTCGCTACTTTTATATCCTCAAAATATTTTCGTTCTCATTAAAGGGTGATGCTAAGATATGGTTTAATTCTCTTGATCCTGGTTGTGTGCATAGTCCCAGGATATGATTTATTACTTCTCTGCTAAATATTTCCCTGCTCATAAGAAACAAGATGCTTTAAAGGAAATATACAACTTTGTGCAAATTAAAGAAGAGAGTCTCCCACAAGCTTGGGGAGGCTTCTCGAGTTACTTAATGCTTTGCCTGATCATCCTCTTAAGAAAAATGAAATACTTGATATCTTTTATAATGGACTAACCGATGCTTCCAGAGATTACCTGGATAGTTGTGCTGGTTCTCTTTTCAGGGAAAGAACACCGGATGAAGCTGAAATCTTATTTTACAATATGTTGACAAATGAAAATAATTGGGCACCTCCTGAGCCAGTTCCTGCTCCAATTAATGATCCTATTCCTAAACCAACTCCGGAGAAGAGAGGTATTCTATTTCTCAGTCCTGAAGATATGCAAGAGGCAAATAAATCTATGAAAGAAAAAGGTATTAAAGCTGACGATGTTAAGAATTTACCTCCTATTGAAGAAATACATGGTCTTAATTTACCGCCTATTGAAGAAACATATGATCTTAATCCTTTATTTATTGAAGAACCTCCTTATCCTAATAACCCGACACAGGTAGTAAAGGTAAATTCTCTCTATAGATATGACAAAGTTGAAATCCCTCCTACTAAAATTGCTAGTCAATGCTTGGATGAGTTTGATAATTTTATGTTTAAGCAAGAAGACTTCAATGCTTATTTTGGTAGACAATTGAAATACGATTCCGATATGATTAAATACTTGGGTGATTATATGGCTAATGTTAAAGGTGAACTTAAACTTGTTAGCAAACATGCTTCTATGGTTACCACCCAAGTTGAACAAGTACTTAAAGCTCAAAAAGAATTGCTCGATGAAATGAATAGTAAGAAAAATGATTATGCTGTTAGAGTGGCTACTAGAACTGGTAGAATGACTCAAGAACCTTTGTATCCTAAAGGCCACCCTAAGAGAATTGAGCAAGATCCTCAGAGAAATAAAATTGATGCACCTAGTTCTTCTAAAAAGAAGAAAAAGAAAAATGATAGAACTGTGCAAACTTCTAGTGAACCTATTGCTGAACCACCTGATAATCCAAATGATATCTCTATGTCTGATGCTCAAACACAATCTGGCAATGAACATGAACCTAATGAAAATGTTAATGATGATGCTCATGAGGATGCTCAACCTAGTAATGATAATGATGTAGAAATTGAACCTGCTGTTGATCTTGATAACCCACAATCAAAGAATCAACGTTATGATAAGAGAGACTTTGTTGCTAGGAAACATGGTAAAAAAAGAGAACCTTGGGTTCAGAAACCCATACCTTTTCCTCCCAAACCATCCAAGAAAAAGGATGATGAGGATTTTGAGCGCTTTGCTGAAATGATTAGACCTATCTTTCGTATGCGATTGACTGATATGCTCAAAATGAATCCTTATGCTAAGTACATGAAAAATATTGTTACAAATAAAAGAAAGATACCAGAAGCTGAAATTTCCACCATGCTTGCTAATTATACTTTTAAGGGTGGAATACCAAAGAAACTTGGAGATCCAGGAGTACCTACTATACCATGCTCCATTAAAAGAAACTATGTTAAAACTGCTTTATGTGATCTTGAGCCGGTGTTAGTGTTATGCCTCCCTCTTTATATCGTAGACTTGACTTGAATAAATTGACACCTACTGAAATATCTTTGCAAATGGATGATAAATCAACTGCTATACCCGTCGGTATTTGTGAGGATGTGCCTGTTGTGGTTGCAAACGTTACTATTTTAACGGACTTTGTTATTCTTGATATTCCCGAGGACGATAGTATGTCTATTATTCTTGGAAGACCTTTTCTTAATACTGCAGGGGCTGTTATTGATTGCAACAAAGGCAATGTCACTTTTCACGTTAATGGTAATGAGCATACGGTACACTTTCCGAGGAAACAACCTCAAGTTCATAGTATCAATTCTATCAGAAAAATTCCATCGATTATATTTGGAGGTTTTGAATTTCCTCTTCCTACTGTCAAGAAGAAATATGATATACTTATTATTGGGGATGTGCATATCCCCGTTGAGGTAACCTAGTGTTATTCGAAATTTCTCCGGTTTCATGTTAATCGGAATGAGTTTGTTAACAAGACTTGATCAACCTTGTTAGTGGATTCCTTTTGATGATCATGAGATGGATGAAACTAGAAGGCACAACCTTCCGTACCCACTTTTACTTTCTGTTATTTATATTAAATAAAATGAAAAATAAATATTTTTCTGTCTGTTATCTGATTATCCGTGCAATATAAAAATACCTCGAAAATAAAAGTTCTCCAAATGCCCTGAAAATTAAATATGATTTTTTCTAGAATATTTGAGGATTTATGGAACTGAGAACACACCAGGGGGGCCAACCACCTTGCCACAAGGGTGGAGGGCGCGCCTACCCCTCTAGGGCGCGCCCCCTGCCTCATGGGCCCACGGTGGCCCTCCTCCACTTATTCCTGCACCCACACACTTCATCTTCCTCCCACAAACACGAATATCCAGCTCAAACCCGAGTCCAAGCTCGTTTTGCTGCCATTTTCGATCTCCTTGCTCAAAGCACCTCTCACAAAACTGCTTGGGGAGATTGTTCCTTGGTATGTGACTCCTCCATTGGTCCAATTAGTTTTTGTTCTAGTGCTTTATTCATTTCAAATTTTTGTTGCTTAGGTGACCCTGTTCTTGAGCTTGCATGTCAAATTTATATGGTCAAAAGTAGTTTTGATGCATGATATAGGCTCTAGGCACTTGTAGGAGTAGTTGCTATCAATATTATTGAGTTTGGTTTACTTTTATTTTGAAGTTACTAAAAATTTCAGAATTTTTCAGAAAATGATGAGGAGACTATTGAGGGGCTCATCGAGCCAAAGCTCGAAGGAAAAGGCACCGAAGCCTAAGTATAATCTGCCTCGCACCGCGGAGGTTCGGGCGTGTGAATGGCCTTCTGAGGATTTCTTGAGAGCAGCCGGTATTTATGAAGATTTTCATGAACTGGCTCAAAATGCAGGCCTCACTGCTTTCCTCCACGACCAATGCGATTAGTATCTCTTACTCACAAATACCTTTGTGCAAAACTTTCATTTCCATTCTAGGAACTCGCCACCTACGGTGGAGTTTCATTTATATGATGAGCATAAGGAGATGTCATTCTATGATTTCTGTCGGGTTTGTTTAGTCCCTTTTGAGGGCAATACAGAAGAACCACATCGTGATGATGTGGAGGGATTTATTGACACTATCACTATAGGGGAAACAAGGAAGGTTTCTGATGCATGAATCACTAGCATACACTTTCCTGTTTTACGTTATTTTGCATTATTTTCTAGTCATTGCTTAATTGGTCGCGGAAACTGTGGAAACCTGAGTACCCTGATATTATCATTTTGCACCATGGCTTATACGGTGATAACTCTTTTAGTATGGGCGGCATTATTGCTAGACGGTTAAGTATGAACCGTACTAAGGGTCCCATCTTTGGAGGCATCTATGCTACACGACTAGCTGCACATTTTAACATACCTATTAGGCATTATGAGAAGGAAGAAAAGGTGCTGCCTTGTTGGGGAACGTAGCAGAAATTCAAAATTTTCTACACATCACCAAGATCAATCTATGGAGTAATCTACCAACGAGGGGAAGGAGAGTGCATCTACATACCCTTGTAGATCACTAAGCGGAAGCGTTCAAGTGAACGGGGTTGATGGAGTCATACTCGTCGTGATCCAAATCACCGATGATCCTAGTGCCGAACAGACGGCACCTCCGCGTTCAACACACGTACAGCCCGGTGACGTCTCCTATGCCTTGATCCAGCAAGGGGAGAAGGAGAGGTTGGGGAAGACTCCATCTAGCAGCTGCACGATGGCGTGGTGGTGGTGGAGGAGCGCGGGACTCCAGCAGGGCTTCGCCAAGCACTACAAGAGACGAGGATGAAGAGGGGTAGGGCTGCGCCAACAGGGGAGGAACTTCATGTGTTGGGCTGCCCCTTTGCCTCCACTATATATAGGGGGAGAGGGAGGGCTGCGCCCCCCACCTAGGGTTTCCACCCTACTGGTGGCGGCAGCCCCAATCCCCATCTGGGGTGGCGGCCAAGTGGAGGGGGAGAGGGAGGCACACCAGGCATGGGCCTTAAGGCCCATCTGCCCTTAGGGTTTGCCCCCTCTTCCCCTTAGGCGCATGGGCCTTGGTGGGGAGGCGCCCCAGCCCACTTAGGGGCTGGTCCCTTCTCACACTTGGCCCATGTATGCCTCCGGGGCTGGTGGCCCCTCCCGGTGGACCCCCGGACCCCTCCGGTGGTCCCGGTACACTACTGGTGATGCCCGGAACACTTCCGGTGGCCAAAACCATACTTCCTATATATCAATCTTTACCTCCGGACCATTTCGGAACTCCTCGTGATGTACGGGATCTCATCCGGGACTCCGAACAACATTCGGTAACCGCGTACATACTTTCCCTATAACCCTAGCGTCATTGAACCTTAAGTGTGTAGACCCTACGGGCTCGGGAGTCATGCAGACATGGCCGAGACAACTCTCCGGTCAATAACCAACAGCGGGATCTGGATACCCATGTTGGCTCCCACATGATCCACGATTATCTCATCGAATGAACCACGATGTCGAGGATTCAATCAATCCCGTATTCAATTCCCTTTGTCCAGCGGTATGATACTTGCCCGAGATTCGATCGTCGGTATCCCGATACCTTGTTCAATCTCGTTACCGGCAAGTTTCTTTACTCGTTCCGTAACACATCATCCCGTGATCAACTCCTTGATCACATTGTGCACATTATGATGATGTCCTACCGAGTGGGCCCAGAGATACCTCTCCGTTTACACGGAGTGACAAATCCCAGTCTCGATTCGTGCCAACCCAACAGACACTTTCGGAGATACCTGTAGTGAACCTTTATAGCCACCCAGTTACGTTGTGACGTTTGGTACACCCAAAGCATTCCTACGGTATCCGGGAGTTGCACAATCTCATGGTCTAAGGAAATGATACTTGACATTAGAAAAGCTTTAGCATACGAACTACATGATCTTTGTGCTAGGCTTAGGATTGGGTCTTGTCCATCACATCATTCTCCTAACGATGTGATCCCGTTATCAATGACATCCAATGTCCATGGTCAGGAAACCGTAACCATCTATTGATCAACGAGCTAGTCAACTAGAGGCTTACTAGGGACATGGTGTTGTCTATGTATCCACACATGTATCTGAGTTTCCTATCAATACAATTCTAGCATGGATAATAAACGATTATCATGAACAATGAAATATATACAATAATAACTAATTTATTATTGCCTCTAGGGCATATTTCCAACAGTCTCCCACTTGCACTAGATTTAATAATCTAGTTCACATCGCCATGTGATTAACACTCACAGGTCACATCGCCATGTGACCAACATCCAAGAGTCTACTAGACTCAATGATCTAGTTCACATCACTATGTGATAAACACTCAAATAGTTTTGGGTTTGATCATGTTATGCTTGTGAGAGAGGTTGTAGTCAATGGGTCTTGCCATATTCAGATCCCTGTGTATTTCGCATAACTTTATATCATAGATGCTGCTACCACGTTCCACTTGGAGCTATTCCAAATTGTTGCTCCATCATACGTATCCGGTATCTCTACTCAGAGCTATCCAGATAGGTGTTAAGCTTGCATCGATGTAACTCTTTACGTCGAACTCTTTATCACCTCCATAACCGAGAAACATTTCCTTATTCCTCTAAGGATAATTTTTGACCGCTATCCGGTGACTACTCCTAGATCACCTTTGTACCCTCTTGCCAAACATGTGGCAAGGCACACATCAGGTGCGGTACTTCAGCATGGCATACCGTATAGAGCCTGACAAAAGCATAGGGGACGACCTTCGTCCTTCCTCTTTCTTCTATCGTGGTCAAGCTTTGAGTCTTACTCAACTTCACACCTTACAACTCAGGCAAGAACCCCTTCTTTGACTGATCTATTTTGAACTCCTTCAAAAACATGTCAAGGTGTGCGTTCTTTGGAGGTATCATCAGGCGTCTTGATCTATTTCTATAGATCTCGATGCCCAATATGTAAGCAGCTTTATCCAGGTCTTCCTTTGAAAAACACTCTTCAAACAACCGTTTATGCTTTCCAGAAATTCTACATTATTTCGGATCAACAATATGTCATCCACATATACTTATCAGAAATGTTGTAGTGCTCCCACTCACTTTCTTGTAAATACAAGTTTCTAGCAAACATTGTATAAACCTAAAAGCTTTGATCACTCCATCAAAACATATATTCTGATTCCGAGATGCTTGCTCTAGTCCATAGAAGGATTGCTGGAGCCAGCATACCTTTTAGCATCCTTAGGATCGACAAAACCTTTTATTGTATCACATACAACTTTTTTTTATGAAAACTTCGTAAGAAAACTTGTTTTGACATCCATCTGTAAGATTTCGTAATCGAAAAATACAGCTAATGCTAACATGATTCCGACGGACTTAAGCATCGCTATGGGTGAGAAATTCTCATCGTAGTCAACTCCTTGAACTTGTGAAAAGACTCTTTCCCACAAGTCGAGCTTCATAGACGGTAACATTACCGCCCATGTCCGTCTTCTTCTTAAAGACCCATTTATCTCAATGGCTTGCCGATCATCAGGCAAGTCCACCAAAGTCCATACTTTGTTCTGATATATGGATCATATCTCGGATTTCATGGCTTCTAACCATTTGTCGGAATACGGGCCCACCATCGCTTCTCCATAGCTCGTAGGTTCATTGTTGTCTAACAACATGATATCTAAGACAGGATTACCGTACCACACAGGAGTAGTACATATCCTTATCGACCTACGATGTTCGATAGCAACTTGATCCGAAGCTTCATGATCACTATCATTAACTTCCTCTTCAACAGATGTAGGCGCCACAGAAAACATCTTTCTGTGTTGCATCACTCTCTGGTTGAAGTAAAGGTTCGACAACCTCATCAAGTTCTATCTTCCTCCCACTCAATTCTTTCGAGAGAAACTCCTTCTCGAGAAAGGACCCGTTCTTAGCGACAAACAATTTTCCCTCGGATCTGAGATAGAAGGTGTACCCAACTATCACCTTTGGGTATCCTATGAAGATGTGTTTGTCCGCTTTGGGTTCGAGCTTCTCCGGCTGAAGCCTTAAGCATCGCATCCCCAAACATTTAAGAAACGACAACTTTGGTTTCTTGCCAAACCAATATTCTTATGGCGTCGTCTCAACGGACTTAGATGGTGTCCTATCTAAAGTGAATGCAGCTGTCTCTAACGCATAACCTCAAAATGAAAACGGTAGATTGGTAAGAGACATCATAGATCGCACCATATCTCATAGGGTTCGATTACGACGTCCGGACACACCATTACCTTGTGGTGTTCCAGGTGGCTTCAACTGTGAAACAATTCCACAATGTCTTAAGTGATTGCCAAACTCATAACTCGGAAAATCCCCTTTTGATCAGATCGTAGGAACATGATCTTATTGTTATGATGATTCTTAACTTCACTCTGAAATCGCTTGAGCTTTTCAAACGTTTCAGACTTGTGCTTCATTAAGTAAATATACCTATATCTACTCAAATCGTCAGTGAAGATGAGAAAATAGCGATATCCACCACACGCTTCAATTCTCATTGGATCACACACATCTGCATGTATGATTTCCAACAAGTCACTTGCCCATTTCATTGTACCTGAAAACGGGGTCTTAGTCATCCTTCCCATGAGGCATGGCTCGCATGTGTCAAGCGATTCAAAATCAAGTGACTCCAAACATCCATCGATATGGAGTTTCTTCATGCATCTTACGCCAATATGACCTAAGCGGCAGTGCCACAAGAAAGTGGTACTATCATTATTAACTCTACATCTTTTGGCGTGAACATGTGTATTACCACGACCGAGATTCAATGAACCATTCACATAGGGTGCATGACCATGAAAGGTGTTATTCATGTAATCAGAATAACCATTATTCCCTAACTTAAATGAATAACCTATTGCAATGAACATGATCTAATCATATTCATGCTCAACGTAGACACCTGATAACATTTATCTAGGTTCAATACTAATCCAGAAGGCAGATGGAGTGTGCGATGGTGATCTCATCAACTTTGGAAACACTTCCAACACACATCGTCACCTCGCCCTCAGCCAGTCTCCGTTTAGTCTGTAGCTTTTGCTTCAAGTCACCAATAATAGTAACTGAACCGGTATCCAATACCCAGGTGCTACCAGGAGTACTAGTGAGGTACACATTAATAACACGTATAAATTTTGTTGAAGTTGCCAGCCTTCTTATCTACCATGCATTTTGGGTAATTCCGCTACCAGTGACCGTTCCCCTTACAATACAAGCACTTAATCTCGGGTTTGGGTTCAACCTTGGGTTCCTTCACTGGAGCGGCAACTGGTTTGCCATCCATGAAGTTTCCCTTCTAGCCCTTGCCCTTCTTGAAACCAGTGGTCTTGTTAAACCATCAACACTTGATGCTCCTTCTTGATTTCTACCTTTTGCGGTCTTAAGCACCGCGAACAGCTCCGGGATCATCTCCATCCCTTGCATGTCATAGTTCATCACGAAGATCTAGTAGCTTAGTGATAGTGGCTAGAGAACTATATCAATCACTATCTTATCTGGAAGTTTAACTCCCACTTGATTCAAGTGATTGCAGCACCCAGACATTCTGAGCACATGCTCACTAGCTGAGCCATTCTCCTCCATCTTGTTGGCAAAAGAACTTGTCAGAGGTCTTATACCTCTCAACATGGGCATGAGCCTGAAATCCCAATTTCAGTTCTTGGAACATCTCATATGTCTTATGGCGTTCAAAACGTCATTGGAATCCCGATTCTAAGCCGTAAAGTATGGTGCACTAAACTATCAAGTAGTCATCAGGATGTGTCTGTCAGGTGTTCACAACATCCACAGACGATGTTGTAGGGGTTTGCACATCGAGCGGTGCATCAAAGACGTAAGCCTTCTGTGTAGAAGTGAGGACACTCCTCGGACTACGGACCCAGTCCGCATCATTGCTTACAATATCTTTCAACTTAGTCTTTCTCTAGGAACGTATTGAAACATGGAGCTACAACGTGAGCTATTTATCTACAACATATTTGCAAAGACAATTTAGACTATGTTCATGATAATTGAGTTCATCTAATCAAATTATTTAATGAACTCCCACTCAGATAGACATCCCTCTAGTCATCTAAGTGAAACATGATCTGAGTCAACTAGGCCATGTCCGATCATCACGTGAGACGGACTAGTGAACATCGGTGAACATCTTCATGTTGATCGTATCTTCTATATGACTCATGCTCGACCTTTCGGTCTTCCGTGTTCTGAGGCCATGTATGTACATGGTAGGCTCGTCAAGTCAACCTAAGTGTATTGCGTGTGTAAATCTGGCTTACACCCATTGTATTCGAACGTTAGAATCTATCACACCCGATCATCACGTGGTGCTTCGAAACGACGAACCTTCGCAATGGTGCACAGTTAGGGGGAACACTTTTCTTGAAATTTTAGTGAGGGGTCATCTTATTTAAGCTACCGTCGTTCTAAGCAAATAAGATGTAAAACATGATAAACATCACATGCAATCAAATAGTGACATGATAGGGCCAATATCATTTTGCTCCTTTTGATCTCCATCTTCGGGGCTCCATGATCATCGTTGTCACCGGCATGACACCATGATCTCCATCATCATGTATTCTTGAAGTTGTCTCGTCATCTATTACTTCTACTACTATGGCTAACGCTTTAGCAATAAAGTAAAGTAATTACACGATGTTTATGTTGACACGCAGGTCATAAATAAATTAAGACAACTCCTATGGCTCCTGCCGGTTGTCATACTCATCGACATGCAAGTCGTGATTCCTATTACAAGAACATGATCAATCTAATACATCACATATATCATTCATCACATCCTTTTGGCCATATCACATCACAAGGCATATGCTACAAAAACAAGTTAGACGTCCTCTAATTGTTGCAAGTTTTTACGTGGCTGCTATAGGTTTCTAGCAAGAACGTTTCTTACCTACGCGAAAACCACAACGTGATATGCCAATTTCTATTTACCCTTCATAAGGACCCTTTTCATCGAATCTGATCCAACTAAAGTGGGAGAGACAGACACCCGCTAGCCACCTTATGCAACTAGTGCATGTCAGTCGGTGGAACCAGTCTCACGTAAGAGTACGTGTAAGGTCGGTCCGGGCCGCTTCATCCCATGATGCCGCCGAATCAAGATAAGACAAGTAACGGCAAGCAAATTGACAAAATCGACGCCCACAACTGCTTTGTGTTCTACTCGTGCATAGAAACTACGCATAGACCTAGCTCATGATGCCACTGTTGGGGAACGTAGCAGAAATTCAAAATTTTCTACGCATCACCAAGATCAATCTATGGAGTAATCTAGCAACGAGGGGAAGGAGAGTGCATCTACATACCCTTGTAGATCGCTAAGCGGAAGCGTTCAAGTGAACGGGGTTGATGGAGTCATACTCGTCGTGATCCAAATCACCGATGATCCTAGTGCCGAACGGACGGCACCTCCGCGTTCAACGCACGTACAGCCCGGTGACGTCTCCTACGCCTTGATCCAGCAAGGGGAGAAGGAGAGGTTGGGGAAGACTCCATCCACCAGCAGCACAACGGCGTGGTGGTGGTGGAGGAGCGCGGGACTCCAGCAGGGCTTCGTCAAGCACTACGAGAGACGAGGAGGAAGAGGGGTAGGCTTGCGCCAACAGGGGAGGAACTTCATGTGTTGGGTTACCCCTTTGCCTCCACTATATATAGGGGGAGAGGGAGGGCTGCGCCCCCACCTAGGGTTTCCACCCTAGGGGTGGCGGCAGCCCCAATCCCCATCTGGGGTGGCGGCCAAGTGGAGGGGGAGAGGGAGGCGCACCAGGCATGGGCCTTAGGGCCCATCTGCCCTTAGGGTTTGCCCCCTCTTCCCCTTAGGCGCATGGCCCTTGGTGGGGAGGCACCCCAGCCCACTTAGGGGCTGGTCCCTTCTCACACTTGGCCCATGTATGCCTCCGGGGCTGGTGGCCCCTCCCGGTGGACCCCCGGACCCCTCCGGTGGTCCCGGTACACTACCGGTGATGCCCGGAACACTTCCGGTGGCCAAAACCGTACTTCCTATATATCAATATTTACCTCCAGACCATTCCGGAACTCCTCCTGACGTCCGGGATCTCATTCGGGACTTCGAACAACATTCGGTAACCGCGTACATACTTTCCCTATAACCCTAGCGTCATCGAACCTTAAGTGTGTAGACCCTACGGGCTCGGGAGTCATGCAGACATGGCCGAGACAACTCTCTGGTTAATAACCAACAGCGGGATCTGGATACCCATGTTGGCTCCCACATGATCCACGATGATCTCATCGGATGAACCACGATGTCGAGGATTCAATCAATCCCGTATTCAATTCCCTTTGTCTAGCGGTACGATACTTGCCCGAGATTCGATCATCGGTATCCCGATACCTTGTTCAATCTCATTACCGGCAAGTCTCTTTACTCGTTTCGTAACACATCATCCTATGATCAACTCCTTGATCACATTGTGCACATTATGATGATGTCCTACCGAGTGGGCCCAGAGATACCTCTCCGTTTACACGGAGTGACAAATCCCAGTCTCGATTCGTGCCAACCCAACAGACACTTTCGGAGATACCTGTAGTGAACCTTTATAGCCACCCAGTTACGTTGTGACGTTTGGTACACCCAAAGCATTCCTACGGTATCCGGGAGTTGCACAATCTCATGGTCTAAGGAAATGATACTTGACATTAGAAAAGCTTTAGCATACGAACTACACGATCTTTGTGCTAGGCTTAGGATTGGGTCTTGTCCATCACATCATTCTCCTAACGATGTGATCCCGTTATCAAAGACATCCAATGTCCATGGTCAGGAAACCGTAACCATCTATTAATCAACGAGCTAGTCAACTAGAGGCTTACTAGGGACATGGTGTTGTCTATGTATCCACACATGTATCTGAGTTTCCTATCAATACAATTCTATCATGGATAATAAACGATTATCATGAACAATGAAATATATACGATAATAACTAATTTATTATTGCCTCTAGGGCATATTTCCAACACACTTTTAGTATGGGCGGCATTATTGCTAGACGGTTAAGTATGAACCGTACTAAGGGTCCCATCTTTGGAGGCATCTATGCTACACGCCTAGCTGCACATTTTAACATACCTATTAGGCATTATGAGAAGGAAGAAAAAGTGCTGCCTCGTGTTTATTTATATTATAAAAGTATGGTAGCACATGATTTTATTGTTAAGAATAGGGAAGGAGAGCTTAAATATCAATTGTTCTTTAATAAACATCATCCTGAGACTATTACCTTGCCTGCTCCTTCTTTGTTTGATTTGACTGTAGGCACATACCTTGTTCCGTTGGCAGCTATTCACGCTTACCGGAACCCCGCACCAGCCAAGGAGCTAGAGCCGGAACTACAATTTGATCCTTCACGACAGTCTAATTACCAGTGGGATCCGGAGATGATTGTCAGCCAGTGGCAATCGGAGCCTTCCTCATCCACATCACAGTATGACCCCAGCTACACCTACGGGTATCCGCCAGGCTATCCCTAGCAATAAACCAACTTAGGCCAAAAGCCTAAGCTTGGGGGAGTACGTATTTCTCACCGACATTACATTTATGTTCACACACACTCATTGCTAGATGTCGGTGCTCATACCCTTTCACTGTAATATCCATGCTAGTTTAATTTCTTTTTCCTGTTTTCTTCTTGTGTGTTTGTTAAACCTTAAGAAAACCAAAAAAAATTAGTAGTAATTTACTTTTCTTGCTGTAATAATAATTAAAAAGAAAACCCAAAAATATTTCCCGTTCTTCTTTTGCTTGTTGGGAGCTTTCCCATGTAAATTGTTTTATTTCTTTTCTTTTCTTTGGGGGTCAGTAGGAGAAGACCATGATTAAATTGTTGAAGTGGCTCTTATATGCTTTATTGTTGATTTAACCAAGAGCCCATATTGCTTTGTCTTCTCCTATTTATTGAATGCTCGCAGATTCCAGCTTAGTCCAATGCATGTGCACTCTTATTATTATTCACATCGTTCGGGCATGCAAGTGAAAGGCAATTATGATGATATATGATGGACTTACTGAGATGAGAAAAACTGGTATGAACTCGACCTCTTTTGTTTTTGTAAATATGATGAGTTCATCGTTCTTGATTTAGCTTGTTATGAATAAACATGTTTGCAATGACAATTAGAGATCATAGTTGCTTGTTCCATGCTTGATTATCTATGAGTTATAATGGTTTACCTTGCATGCCAACATGTTATTGAGATGGTTATGATGTGGTATGATGGGGTGGTATCCTCCTTTGAATGATTTAAGTGACTTGACTTGGCACATGTTCAAGCATGTAGTTGAAACAAATCAACATAGCCTTCACGATATTTATGTTCATGGTGGATTATATCCTACTCATGCTTGCATCCAATGTTTATTAATTTTAATGCATGTACATGGCTGTTGTCGCTCTCTAGTTGGTCGCTTCCCAGTCTTTTGTTAGCCTTCACCTGTACTAAGCGGGAATACTGCTTGTGCATCCAATCCCTTAAACCCCAAAGTTATTCTAGATCAGTCCACTATACCTTCCTATATGCGGTATCTACCTGCCATTCCAAGTAAATTTGTATGTGCCAAACTCTAAACCTTCAAATAAACATTCTGTTTTGTATGCTCGAATAGCTCATGTATCAACCAAGGCTGCCCTTATCTTCCATGTTAGGCGGGTTATTCTCAAGAGGAGTGGACTCCGCTCCTCACTCACGAGAAAATGGCTGGTCACTGGGATGCCCAGTCCCATGCTTTATGCAAACTAAATCAAAATTAATTGCAAACAAAACTCCCCCTGGGACTTGATGTATGTTGGAGGCACTCGTTGTTTCGAGCAAGCCATGGATTGATGCTTGTTGGTGGAGGGGGAGTATAAACTTTACCATTCTGTTTAGGAACCACCTATAATGTGTGTAGCACGGAAGATATCGCCATATCTTAGTTGCTATGTTGACAATGAAAGTATACCGCTCAAAATATTAATTATCCCTATTTCAAAACCGAGCTCTGGCACCTCTACAAATCCCTGCTTCCCTCTGCGAAGGGCCTATCTATTTACTTTTATGTTGAGTCATCACCCTCTTATCAAAAGCACTAGCTGGAGAGCGCAGCTGTCATTTGCATTCATCACTGTTAATTTATATTGGGTGTGACTATGATTGGATCTCTTTTACCATGAATTACAATGTCTAGTCAGTCCTTGATCTTTAAAGGTACTCTGCATTTATGTTTTGCGGTCTCAGAAAGGGCTAGCGAGATACCATCTTGTTATATCATATTATGATTGTTTTGAGAAAGTGTTGTCATCCAAGATTTATTATTATGGCTTGCTAGTTGATTATGCTATTGATATGGGTAATCATGAGACCTGAGAATTATTGCAAATGTGGGTAGTTATAATCTTTGCTGAAAACTTGAATGCTGGCTTGACATATTTACAACAGCAAGAGCAAACAGAATTTGTAAAAGTTTTTCTTTATTTCTTTCAGTTTGTCAACTGAATTGCTTGAGGACAAGCAAGGGTTTAAGCTTGGGGGAGTTGATATGTCTCCATCGTATCTACTTTTCCAAACACTTTTGCCCTTGTTTTGGACTATAACTTGTATGATTTGAATGGAACTAACCCGGACTAACGCTGTTTTCAGCAGAATTGCCATGATGTTGTTTTATGTGCAGAAAACAAAAGTTCTCGGAATGACCTGAAACTCCACGGAATATCTTACAATAAATAATAAAAAAATCCTCGCCAAAGATGAAGACCAGGGGGCCCACACCCTGTCCACGAGGGTGGGGGGCGCCCCCCCTAGGGCGCGCCCCCTACCTCGTGGGCCCCCTGGAGACCTTCCGACTCCAACTCCAACTCTATATATTTGCTTTCGGGGAGAAAAAAATAGAGGAGAAGAAATCATTGCGTTTTACGATACGGAGCCGCCGCCAAGCCCTAAAACCTCTTGGGAGGGCTGATCTGGAGTCCGTTCGGGGCTCCGGAGAGGGGGATTCGTTGCCGTCGTCATCATCAACCATCCTCCATCACCAATTTCATGATGCTCACCGCCGTGCATGAGTAATTCCATCGTAGGCTTGCTGGACGGTGATGGGTTGGATGAGATTTATCATGTAATCGAGTTAGTTTTGTTAAGGTTTGATCCCTAGTATCCACTATGTTCTGAGATTGATGTTGCTATGACTTTGCTATGCTTAATGCTTGTCACTAGGGCCCGAGTGCCATGATTTCAGATCTGAATCTATTATGTTTTCATGAATATATGTGAGTTCTTGATCCTATCTTGCAAGTCTATAGTCACCTATTATGTGTTATGATCCGGCAACCCCGAAGTGACAATAATCGGGACCACTGCCGGTGATGACCATAGTTTGAGGAGTTCATGTATTCACTATGTGCTAATGCTTTGTTCCGGTTCTCTATTAAAAGGAGGCCTTAATATCCCTTAGTTTCCATTAGGACCCCGCTGCCACGGGAGGGCAGGACAAAAGATGTCATGCAAGTTCTTTTCCATAAGCACGTATGACTATATTCGGAATACATGCCTACATTACATTGATGAATTGGAGCTAGTTCTATGTCACCCTATGTTATGACTGTTACATGATGAACCGCATCCGGCATAATTATCCATCACTGATCTGATGCCTACGAGCTTTCCATATACTGGTTTACGCTTATTTACTTTCCCGTTGCTATTGTTACAATCATTACAAAATACCAAAAATATTACTTTGCTTTCATTACTCTTTTGTTACCGTTACCACCACTATCATATTACTTTGCTACTAAACACTTTGCTGCAGATACTAAGTTTCCAGGTGTGGTTGAATTAACAACTCAGCTGCTAATACTTGAGAATATTCTTTGGCTCCCCTTGTGTCGAATCAATAAATTTGGGTTGAATACTCTACCCTCGAAAGCTGTTGCGATCCCCTATACTTGTGGGTTATCACAGCCTCTCCTATATCTTTCCCCTAAAGCCCAACAAGGCTCATATACTCCCCGGCGAATTCCCGTAACTCTCCGGTACTCCGAAAAATACCCGAATCACTCAGAACCTTTCCGATGTCCGAATATAGTCGTACAATATATCGATCTTTACGTCTCGACCATTTCGAGACTCCTCGTCATGTCCCCGATCTCATCCGGGACTCCGAACTACCTTCGGTACATCAAAACACATAAACTCATAATACAAATTGTCACCGAATGTTAAGCGTGCGGACCCTACGGGTTCGAGAACTATGTAGACATGACCGAGACACGTCTCCAGTCAATAACCAATAGCGGAACCTGGATGCTCATATTGGCTCCTACATATTCTATGAAGATCTTTATCGGTCAAACCGCATAACAACATACGTTGTTCCCTTTGTCATCGGTATGTTACTTGCCCGAGATTCGATCGTCAGTATCTCAATACCTAGTTCAATCTCGTTACCGGCAAGTCTCTTTACTCATTCCGTAATACATCATCCCGCAACTAACTCATTAGTTACAATTCTTGCAAGGCTTATAGTGATGTGTATTACCGAGTGGGCCCAGAGATACCTCTCCGACGATCGGAGTGACAAATCCTAATCTCGAAATACGCCAACTCAACAAGTACCTTTGGAGACACATATAGAGCACATTTATAATCACCCAGTTACGTTGTGACGTTTGGTAGCATACAAAGTGTTCCTCCGGTAAACGGGAGTTGCATAATCCCATAGTCATAGGAACATGTATAAGTCATGAAGAAAGCAATAGCAACATACTAAACGATCAAGTGCTAAGCTAACGGAATGGGTCAAGTCAATCACATCATTCTCCTAATGATGTGATCCCATTAATCAAATGAAAACTCATGTCTATGGTTAGGAAACTTAACCATCTTTGATTAACGAGCTAGTCAAGTAGAAGCATACTAGTGACACTATGTTTGTCTATGTATTCACACATGTATTATGTTTCCGGTTAATACAATTCTAGCATGAATAATAAACATTTATCATGAAATAAGGAAATAAATAATAAGTTTATTATTGCCTCTAGGGCATATTTCCTTCATGCATCACCATGATATTGCATGTGCGTAGGAATTTTTTTGAAATTACTACGTGCCCCAACAGTGGCATCTGAGCCAGGTTTATGCGTAGATGTTATATGCACGAGTACAACACAAATGAGTTGTGGGCGTGGGTATATACATATTGCTTGCCGTCACTAGTTGATTCTTGATTCAGCGGTATTGTTGGATGAAGCGGCCTAGACCGACATTACCCGTACGCTTACACGAGACTGGTTCTACCCACGTGCTTCGCACACAGGTGGCTGGTTGGTGTCAGTTTCTCCAACTTTAGTTGAATCGGATTCAATGAACAGGGTTCTTTCTGAAGATCAAAAAGCAATCACTATACCACGTTGTGGTTTTTGATGCGTAGGTAAGAACGGTTCTTGCTCAGCCCGTAGCAGCCACGTAGAACTTGCAACAACCAAGTAGAGGACGTCTAACTTGTTTTTGCAGGGCTTGTTGTGATGTGATATGGTCAAGACGTGATGAGATATAAGTTGTTGTATGAGATGATCATGTTTTGTTGAAGTTATCGGCAACTGGCAGAAGCCTTATGGTTGTCTCTTTATTGCATAAGATGCAAGCACCAAATAATTGCTTTACTTTATCACTATGCGATAGCAATAGTTGCAAGAGCAATAGTTGCAAGAGCAATAGTTGCAAGAGCAATAGTTGCAAGAGCAATAGTTGCAAGAGCAATAGTTGGCGAGACGACCATGTGATGACACGTTGATAGAGATCAAGATGATGGAGATCATGGTGTCATGCTGGTGATGATAGAGATCACGACGATACTTTGGAGATGGAGATCAAAGGCGCAAGATGATCATGACCATACCATGTCACATGTTTTGATTGCATGTGATGTTTATTCTTTATGCATCTTATTTTGCTTAGTTTGGCGGTAGCATTATAAGATGATCTCTCACTAAATTTCAAGGTATAAGTGTTCTCCTTGAGTATGCACCATTGCGACAGTTCGTCGGGCCGAGACACCACATGATGATCGGGTGTTATAAGCTCTACGTTCACATACAACGGGTGCAAGCCAGTTTTGCACACATGGAATACTCGGGTTAAACTTGACGAGCCTAGCATATGCAGATATGGCTTCAGAACACTGGAGACCGAAAGGTCGAGCGTGAATCATATAGTAGATATGATCAACATAATGATGTTCACCATTGAAAACTACTCCATCTCACGTGATGATTGGACATGGTTTAGTTGATTTGGATCACGTGATCATTTAGATGACTAGAGGGATGTCTATCTAAGTGGGAGTTCTTAAGTAATATGATTAATTGAACTTTAATTTATCATGAACATAGTCCTGATAGTATTTGCATAACTATGTTGTAGATCAATAGCTCGTGATGTAGCTCCCCATTTTTTATATGTTCCTAGAGAAAAACTATGTTGAAAGATGATAGTAGCAATGATGCGGACTAGGTCCATGATCTGAGGATTATCCTCATTACTGCATAGAAGAATTATGTCCTTGATGCACCGCTAGGTGACAGACCTATTGCAGGAGCAGATGCAGATGTTATGAACATTTGACAAGCTCGGTATGATGACTACTTGATAGTTTAGTGCACCATGCTTTACGGCTTAGAACCGGGACTTCAAAAATGTTTTGAACACCATGGAGCATATAAGATGTTCCAAGAGTTGAAATTGGTATCTCATACTCATTCCCGTGTCAAGAGTTATGAGACCTCTAACAGTACTTTGCCTACAAGATGGAGGAGAATAGCTCAACGAGTGAGCATGTGCTCAAAATGTCTGAGTACTACAATCACTTAAATCAAGTGGGAGTTAATCTTCCCGATAAGATAGTGATTGACAGAGTTGTCTAGTCACTATCACCAAGTTACTAGAACTTCGTGATGAACTATAATATGCAAGGGATAATGGAAACGATTCCTAAAGCTCTTCGTGATGCGGAAATCGGCGAAGGTAGAAATCAAGAAAAAGCATCAAGTGTTGATGGTTGAGAAGACCACTAGTTTCAAGTAAAAGGGCAAGGGAAAGAAAGGGAACTTCAAGAAGAAGGGCAAGCAAGTTGCCACTCCCATGAAGAAGCCCAAAGCTAGACCCAAGCCTGAAACTGAGTGCTTCTACTGCAATGGAAATGGTCACTGGAAGTGGAACTGCCCTAGATACTTGGCGGATAAGAAGGATGGCAAAGTGAATAAAGGTATATTTGATATACATGTTATTGATGTGTACTTTACTAGTGTTTATAGCAAACCCCTCGGTATTTGATACTAGTTCAGGTGCTAAGAGTAGTAACTCGAAATGGGAGTTGCAAAATAAACAAAGACTAGTTGAGGACGAGGTGACGATGTGTGTTGGAAATGATTCCAAGGTTGATAAGACCACCATCACACACTCCCTTTACCTTCGGGATTAGTGTTGAACCTAAAATAAATGTTATTTGGTGTTTGCTTGAGCATAATATGATTGGATCATGTTTATTGCAATACGGTTATTCATTTAAGTCAAAGAATAATTGCTATTCTGTTTACATGAATAAAACCTTCTGTGGTCATACACCCAAGGTGAATGTTTTATTGAATCTCGATCGTAGTGATACACATATTCATAATATTGAAGCCAAAAAGATGAAAAGTTAATAATGATAGTGCAACCTATTTGTGGCACTGCTGTTTAGGTCATATTGGTGTAAAGCGCATGAAGAAACTCCATGCTGATGGACTTTTGGAATCACTTGATTATGAATCACTTGATGCTTGCGAACCATGCCTCATGGGCAAGATGACTAAGACTCCGTTCTCCGGAACAATGGAGTGAGCAACTGACTTATTGGAAATAATACATACTAATGTATGCGATCCGATAAGTGTTGAGGTTCGCGGCGGGTATCTTTGTTTTCTGACCTTCACAGATGATTTGAACAGATATGGGTATATCTACTTAATGAAATATAAGTCTAAAACATTTGAAAAGTTCAAAGAATTATAGAGTGAAGTGGAAAATCATCGTAACAAGAAAATAAAGTTTCTATGATCTGATCGCGGAGGCGAATATTTGAGTTATGAGTTTGGTCTTCATTTGAAACAATGTGGAATAGTTTCGCAACTCACGCCACCTGGAACACCACAGCATAATGGTGTGTCCGAACATTGTAATCATACTTTATTGGATATGGTGCGATCTATGATGTCTCTTACCGATTTACCACTATCGTTTTGGGGTTATGCATTAGAGACAACTGCATTCACATTAAATAGGGCACCATCTAAATCCGTTGAGATGACACCGTATTGTTGGGTTCTACGGTAGGGTGCGTCGACTGCAAATTAAATCTTCCTACGCGTAGAACAACCAAGAAGATGCTACGGGAGATGGATCACAGTTCATTACCACTAGACGCGCAGTGCTGTGCAGCAGAAGAAGAGTTGGGGCAGCACGTCCGCGTGGATCGTCTCCTCCTCGTCCGATCTCCCTCGTACAACCGGTAATCGGTTCCCACATACAGGTTCGCGGGAGCGGCGCAAGTGCACCGCCTCTAACGGTATCCGCACGTGCAGGAACATCGCGCGGCGGACTGCTAGGTCCGATCACACAACCGGCGGCGAGTGGAGGTGTCTATTCGCAACACATGCAAACCCTAGTGACAGCGCCGAAGTGATCAACCGCATGAGTGTGCCGCACCCTACTTTATATAGGCGTCCATCGCGGGCTCAATACTTGGGCCTCGCACGGACCCTAAAGCCCATAAGTCTACTCAGCCAGAATCTGAATACAGCTCGGATCACATTCGACTAGTGTCCTCGGATCCGACTTCATAGGTTCCTTCCCTTAAGCGCGCGACCCCTTAGGTTCAAGCCGGCTTGGTCGCAGTTCGGATCACCTCCGGACTACATGATTGGTAGCGGCCTCTAGCAAGGCATGCCAACCACCAAGCAGACGATGAAGCTGGTTAGGCGAACCTGTACATCACACTTCCATTCCTTTTGCCACACGATATATGTTGTCGGGCTCAAGGCGAGTCTGTCATCCTTGTGCTAGCCCGACCTCTTTCTCGTTCCAGTGTTGCCGACCACAAACCGGATTATCTCATAATCCTTGTCGCATGGCCATGCTTATCCTGGTCGGATCGCACGAGGGGCCCAAAGTATATCTCTCCTGATCGGAGGGGCAAATCCCATCTTGCTCGACCACGTCTCGCGGCATGGGTCTGGACAAACCTGAAACCTACCTTTATAACTACCCAGTTACGGAGTAGCGTTTGGTCGGCCCAAAGCAAGTCTGTCACCATCCCGAGTACATGCGTCAGCTCAGGTCTTAGGACATAGAACATATGTTGTACTAGAGACTCACATATGACATATCACTGCGTCTCATAGTTGGGTCTGTCCAACTCGGACCTTATCTCGACTCGGATCCAACTACGTCGAATCCGACCAGATCCTTCCAAGTCCATATTATCTGGTTAGCATCCAATGCTCCATGGCTAGTGAGACCAAGCGTCGACCGTGTCATATGCTAGTCTAGTTGGTTGCGCGTCCACACAGCCCTTTCGTCTAGGGACCTTTTAGGACAGTCATCATACAATGCATAGTCCCACAAACAAGTCACGTACTTGTTGATACACATCATTGATAATGTCTAAGGACTATCTTTATTCATAAACACATAGGAAATATCATCATACATGATTGCCTCTACGGCATATCTCCAACACATATGAACTATGGTTTGGCAAGAAACCAAAGCTGTCATTTCTTAAAGTTTGAGGTTGCAATGCTTATGTGAAAAAGTTTCAAACTGATAAGCTCGAACCCAAATCGGAGTAGTGCGTCTTCATAGGATACCCAAAAGAAATTTTCGTGTACACCTTCTATCACAGATCCGAAGGCAAGATATTTTGTTGCTAAGAATGGATCCTTTCTAGAGTAGGAGTTTCTCTTGAAAGAAGTGAGTGGGAGGAAAGTAGAACTTGATGAGGTAATTGTACCTTCTCCCGAATTGGAAAGTAGTTCATCACAGAAATCGGTTCCAGTGATTCCTACACCAATTAGTGAGGAAGCTAATGATGATGATCATGAAACTTCAGATCAAGTTACTACCAAACTTTGTAGGCCAACTAGAGTACGGTCTGCACCAGAGTGGTACGGTAATCCTGTTCTGGAAGTCATGTTACTAGACCATGACAAACCTACGAACTATGAGGAAGTGATGATGAGCCCAGATTCCGCAAAAATGGCTTGAGGCCATGAAATTTGAGATGGGATCCATGTATGAGAACAAAGTATGGACTTTGATTGACATGCCCATTGATCGGTGAGTCATTGAGAATAAATGGATCTTCAAGAGGAAGACAGACGTTGATAGTAGTGTTACTATCTACAAAGCTCGAATTGTCACAAAAATGTTTTCGACAAGTTCAAGGTGTTGACTACGATGAGATTTTCTCACTCGTATCGATGCTTAAAAGTCTATCCGAATCATGTTAGCAGTTGCCGCATTTTATGAAATTTGGAAAATGGATGTCAAAACTGCATTCCTTAATGGATTTCTTAAAGAAGAGTTGTATATGATGCAACCAGAAGGTTTTGTCGATCCTAAAGGTGCTAACAAAGTGAGCAAGCTCTAGCGATCCATCTATGGACTGGTGCAAGCATCTCGGAGTTGGAATATATGCTTTGATAAAGTGATCAAAGCATATGGTTTTATACAGACTTGACATGAAGCCTGTATTTACAAGAAAGTGAGTGGGAGCACTACAACATTTCTGATAAGTATATGTGAATGACATATTGTTGATCGGGAATAATGTAGAATTTTCTGGAAAACATAAAGGAATGTTTGAAAGGAGTTTTTTCAAAGAAAGACCTCGGTGAAGCTACTTACATATTGAGCACCAAGATCTATAGAGATAGATCAAGACGCTTGATATATTTTCAATGAGTACATACCTTGACAAGATTTTGAAGTAGTTCAAAATGGAACGGTCAAAGAAGGAGTTCTTGCCTGTGTTGCAAGGTGTGAAGTTGAGTAAAGACTCAAAACCCAACCACGCCAAAAAATAGAAAGAGAATGAAAAGTCATTCCCTATGCCTCAGTCATAGGTTCTATAAAATATGCTATGCTGTGTACCAGACCTACTGTGTACCTCACCATAAGATTGACAAGAGGGTACAATAGTGATCCAGGAGTGGATCACTTGACAGCGGTCAAAAATATCCTTAGTGGAATAAGGAAATGTTTCTCGGTTATGGAGGTGACAAAGAGTTCGTCGTAAAGAGTTACGTCGATGCAAGCTTTGACACCGATCTGGATGACTCTAAGTCTCGATATAGATACATATTAAAAGTGGGAGCAATTAGCTAGAGTAGCTCCGTGCAAAGCATTGCAGACATAGAAAATTTGCAAAATACATATGGCTCTGAATGTGGCAGACCCGTTGACTAAATTTCTGTCATAAGCAAAACATGATCACTCTTTGGGTGTTAATCACATAGTGATGTAAACTAGATTATTGACTCTAGTAAACCCTTTGGGTGTTAGTCACATGGAGATGTGAACTAATCACATAAAGATATGAACTATTGGTGTTAAATCACATGACGATGTGAACTAGATTATTGACTCTAGTGCAAGTGGGACACTGAAGGAAATATGCCCTAGAGGCAATAATAAAGTTGTTATTTATATTTCCTTATATCATGATAAATGTTTATTATTCATGCTAGAATTGTATTAACTGGAAACTTAGTACATGTGTGAATACTTAGACAAACAGAATGTCACTAGTATGCCTCTACTTGACTAGCTCGTTGAATCAATGATGGTTATGTTTCCCAACCATATAGATGAGTTGTCATTTGATTAATGAGATCACATCATTAGAGAATGATGTGATTGACTTGACCCAACCATTAGCTTAGCATGATGATCGTTTAGTTTGTTGCTATTGCTTTCTTCATGACTTATACATGTTCCAATGACTATGAGATTATGCAACTCTCGAGTACCGGAGGAACACTTTGAGTGCTACCAAACGTCACAACGTAACTGGGTGATTATAAAGGTGCTCTACAGGTGTCTCCAATGGTACTTGTTGAGTTGGCATAGATCGAGATTAGGATTTGTCACTCCAATTGTCGGAGAGGTATCTCTGGGCCCTCTCGGTAATGCACATCACTATAAGCCTTGCAAGCATTGTGACTAATGAGTTAGTTGCGGGATGATGCATTACGGAACAAGTAAAGAGACTTGCCGGTAACGAGATTGAAATAGGTATGAGATACCGATGATCGAATCTCGGGCAAGTAACATACCGATGACAAAGGGAACAACGTATACCATTATGCGGTTTGACCGATAAAGATCTTCATAGAATATGTAGGAGCCAATATGAGCATCCAGTTCCGCTATTGGTTATTCACCGGAGACGAGTCTCGGTCATGTCTACATAGTTCTCGAACCCGTAGGGTCCGCACGCTTAAAGTTCGGTGACGATCGGTAATATGAGTTTATGTGTTTTGATGTACCAAAGGTAGTTCGGAGTCCCGGATATGATCACGGACATGACGAGGAGTCTCGAAATGGTCGAGACATAAAGATCGATATATTGGAAGCCTATATTTGGACATCTGAATAGTTCCGGGTGAAATCGGGATTTTACTGGAGTACCAGGAGGTTACTGGAACCCCCCGGTAAAGGTATGGGCCTTATTGGGCCTTAGTGGAGAGAGAAAGGGGAGAGTAGGGCTGGCCGCGCGCGCCCTCTCTCTCTGGTCCGAATTGGACTAAGAGGGGGCGGCACCCCCCTTTCCTTCCTCCCTCTCCCCCCTTCCTTCTCTCCTAGTCCAACTAGGAAAGGGGGGAATCCTACTCCCTGTGGGAGTAGGACTCCTCCTGGCGTGCCCTGCTAGGGCCGGCCGGCCTCCCCCTTGCTCCTTTATATACGGGGGCAGGGGCACCACAAGACACACAAGTTGATCAGTTGATCTTTTAGCCGTGTGCGGTGCCCCTCCACAATAATCTACCTCGGTCATATCATAGCGGTGCTTAGGCGAAGCCCTGCATCGGTAGCATCATCATCACCGTCATCACGCCGTCGTGCTGACGGAACTCTCCCTCGAAGCTCTGCTGGATCGGAGTTCGTGGGACGTCACCGAGCTAAATGTGTGCTGAACTCGGAGGTGCCGTACGTTCGGTACTTGGATCGATTGGGTCGTGAAGACGTACGACTACATCAACCACGTTCTCATAACGCTTCCGCTTACGGTCTATGAGGGTACCTGGATGAAACTCTCCCCTCTCATTGCTATGCATCACCATGATCTTGCGTGTGCATAGGATTTTTTTTGAAATTACTGCGTTCCCCAACACGCGCATCGTCACCTCATCCTTAGCCAATCTTCACTTAATCCGTAGCCCCTGTTTCGAGTTGCAAATATTAGCAACAGAACCAGTATCAAATACCCAGGCGCTACTACGAGAATTAGTAAGGTACACATCAATAACATGTATATCAAATATACCTTTCACTTTTCCATCCTTCTTTTCCGCCAAATACTTGGGGCAGTTCCACTTCCAGTGACCAGGCCCTTTGCAGTAGAAGCACTCAGTCTCAGGCTTAGGTCCAGACTTGGGCTTCTTCACTTGAGCAGCAACTTGCTTGCTGTTCTTCTTGAAGTTCCCCTTCTTCCCTTTACCATTTTTCTTGAAACTAGCCGTCTTGTTGACCATCAACACTTGATGCTCCTTCTTGATTTCTACCTCCGCAGCTTTTAGCATTGCGAAGAACTCGGGAATCGTCTTATCCAATCCTTGCATGTTATAGTTAATCATGATGCTTTTGTAGCTTGGTGGCAGTGATCGAAGAACTCTGTCAATGACACTATCAACTGGAAGATTAACTCCCAGCTGAGTCAAGTGATTGTGGTACCCAGGCATTCTGAGTATATGTTCACTGAGATAACTATTCTCCTCCATTTTGCAGTTGTAGAACTTATTGGATACTTCATATCTCTCAATCCGGGCATTTGCTTGAAATATTAACTTCAACTCCTGGAACATCTCATATGCTCCATGACGTTCAAAACATCGTTGAAGTCCCGGTTCTAAGCCGTAAAGCATGGCACACTGAACTATCGAGTAGTCATCAGCTTTGCTCTGCCAGGTGTTCACAACATCTGGTGTTGCTCCTGCAGCGAGTTTGGCACCTAGCGGTGCTTTCAGGACATAATTCTTCTGTGCAGCAATGAGGATAATCCTCAAGTTACGGACCCAGTCCGTGTAATTGCTACCATCATCTTTCAACTTAGCTTTCTCTAGGAACGCGTTAAAATTCAACGGAACAACAACATGAGCCATTTATCTACAACAACATAGACATGCAAAATACTATCAGGTACTAAGTTCATGATAAATTAAAGTTCAATTAATCATATTACTTAAGAACTCCCACTTAGATAGACATCCCTTTAATCATATAAGTGATCACGTGATCCGTACCAACTAAACCATGTCCGATCATCATGTGAGATGGAGTAGTTTTCAATGGTGAACATCACTATGTTGATCATATCTATTATATGATTCACACTCGACCTTTCGGTCTTAGTGTTCCGAGGCCATATCTGCATATGCTAGGCTCGTCAAGTTTAACCCGAGTATTCTGCGTGTGCAAAACTGGCTTGCACCCGTTGTATGTGAACGTAGAGCTTATCACACCCGATCATCACGTGATGTCTCGGCATGACGAACTGTAGCAACGGTGCATACTCAGGGAGAACACTTGTACCTTGAAATTTAGTGAGAGATCATCTTATAATGCTACCGTCGTACTAAGCAAAATAAGATGCATAAAGGATAAATATCACATGCAATCAACATAAGTGATATGATATGGCCATCATCATCTTGTGCCTTTGATCTCCATCTCCAAAGCACTGTCATGATCACCATCGTCGGCTTGACACCTTGATCTCCATCGAAGCATCGTTGTCGTCTCGCCAACTATTGCTACTACGACTATCGGTATCGCTTAGTGATAAAGTAAAGCAATTACATGGGGATTGCATTTCATACAATAAAGCGACAACCATATGGCTCCTGCCAGTTGCTGATAACCGGGTTACAAAACATGATCATCTCATGCAACAATTTATATAATCACGTCTTGACCATATCACATCACAACATGCCCTGCAAAAACAAGTTAGACGTCCTCTACTTTGTTGTTGCAAGTTTTACGTGGCTGCTACGGGCTTAGCAAGAACCGTTCTTACCTACGCATCAAAACCACAACAATTTTTCGTCAAGTTTGCTGTTTTAACCTTCAACAAGGACCGGGCGTAGTCACACTCGATTCAACTAAAGTTGGAGAAACATACACCCACTATCCACCTGTGTGCGAAGCACATTGGTAGAACCAGTCTGAGCCGCTTCATCCAACAATATCGCTGAATCAAAGTATGACATGCTGGTAAGCAGTATGACTATTATCGCCCACAACTCTTTGTGTTTTACTCATGCATATAACATCTACGCATAGACCTGGCTCTGATGCCACTGTTGGGGAACACAGTAATTTCAAAAAAATTCCTACGCACAAGCAAGATCCATCTAGGTGATGCATAGCAACGAGCGGGGAGAGTGTGACCACGTACCCTCGTAGACCGAGAGCGCAAGTGTTTAGTAACGCAGTTGGTGTAGTTGAACGTCTTCACGATCCAACTGATCCAAGTACCGGACGCACGGCTCCTCCATGATCTGCACACGTTCATCTCGGTGACGTCCCTCGTACTCTTGATCCATAAGGCCGATGGAGAGTTTCGTCAGCACGACGGCGTGGTGACGGTGATGACGAAGTTACCGACGTAGGGCTTCGCCTAAGCTCTACAACGATATGACCGAGGTGGAAATCTGTGGAGGGGGGCACCACACACGGCTAAGACAACTGTCAACTTGTGTGTCTATGGGGTGCCCCCTCCCCATATATAAAGGAGTGGAGGAGGGGAGGGCCGACCCTCTATATGGCGCGCCCCAAGGGGGATTCCTACTCCTAGTAGGAGTAGGTTTCCCCCCTTCCCTAGTTGGAGCAGGAGAAGAAGGAAGAGGGAGAAGGAGAGAAGGAAAGGGGGGCCGGCCCCCTCCCCAATTCGGATTGGGCTTGGGGGGAGGGCGGCCCCCACTTGTCTGCCTCCTCCTCTCTCCCATTATGGCCCATTAAGGCCCAATGACTCACTGGGGGGTTCCGGTAACCCCCTGGTACTCCGGTAAATGCCCGAATTTATCTGAAACCATTCCGGTGTCCAAACGTAGCCATCCAATATACCAATCTTCATGTATCAACCATTTCGAGACTCCTCGTCATGTCCGTGATCACATCCGGGACTCCGAACTACCTTCGATACATCAAAACACATAAACTCATAATACTGATCGTCAACGAACGTTAAGCGTGCGGACCCTACGGGTTCGAGAACTATGTAGACATGACCGAGACTCACTTCCGGTCAATAACCAATAGCGGAACCTGGATGCTCATATTGGTTCCTACATATTCTACGAAGATCTTTATCGGTCAAACCACATAACAACATACATTGTTCCCTTTGTCATCGGTATGTTACTTGCCTGAGATTCGATTGTTGGTATTATCATACCTAGTTCAATATCGTTACCGGCAAGTCTCTTTACTCGTTCCGTAATGCATCATCCCGTAACTAACTCATTAGTCACATTGCTTGCAAGGCTTATAGTGATGTGCATTACCGAGAGGGCTTAGAGATACCTCTCCGACAATCGGAGTGACAAATCATAATCTCGGTTTATGCCAACTCAACAAACACCATCGGAGACATATGTAGAGCATCTTTATAATCACCCAGTTACGTTGTGACGTTTGATAGCACACTAAGTGTTCCTCCTGTATTCGGGGGTTGCATAATCTCATAGTCATAGGAACATGTATAAGTTATGAAGAAAGCAATAGCAATAAACTAAACGATCATAGTGCTAAGCTAACGGATGGGTCAAGTCAATCACATTATTCTCTAATGATGTGATCCCGCTCATCAAATGACAACTCTTGTCCATGGTTAGGAAACTTAATCATCTTTGATTAACGAGCTAGTCAAGTAGAGGCATACTAGTGACACTCTGTTTGTCAATGTATTCACACATGTACTAAGTTTCCGATTAATACAATTCTACCATGATAATAAAGATTTATCATGATATAAGAAAATATAAATAACAACTTTATTATTGCCTATAGAGCATATTTCCTTCAATATAGATGGCTAAAATTTGATTGAAAATACAAGGGGATATAATAAACTCGGACGAAGGGAGTAAAGAGTAGTAACACACCAGCATTTAGCTGCTAAAATAAAAAACACATATAAATACTCAAATGGCGAGGCAAGGCGTCGGTCCGCCGACACAAATTTGGGCCGGCCACCTAACAGCTATCTGATCTGGCGGGCACAAACAAACCAAATTTCGACTGCCTAGCACAACTTTGGCTCGGCCGCTTACCAATGGCTCCGCTGGCCACAATAGGGAGAAAGTTGGACACGAGCCGCTGCGGTGGAGGAGCTCTCCCGTGTAAGATGGAAAAAAGACGCACTGTGCGAGAGATGAAAAACGAAGGAGAGAAAGGAAAGAGATAAGGTTGTACCCGCAAGAGCACGTGTCACCTTTGGATTGGTTTATTTCTGTCGCGTGACGAGGCGACCAGCGCAAAACTCGGCCGGTCAGTCGTCTGGAATCATTTACCATACTCAAACCATAAACAAATTTTTTTGGGTCAAACAGTGATTAAAGGCTACTTTACCCTTTAGATATTTTTTTGAAGGAATGCCATCGTGGTTACTTTACTCTTTAGATCTAATTTTTGGCAAGCATGCATTCTAAACTCTAAAGTCACATGCCAAGTTTCCCATCTTGAAAGAAAGAGAGGGGGGTTGCCTTTCTCACGTGCCCCAACCGAACAAACCCTTGAGAGCAGAGCGGCTGCAGAACCAACCCAACCCCAGGCGCCAAAAACCCCAGCCCACGCCGCGGGGGCATTCCCGCAAACACCTCGCCGGCGGAGCGCCGCGCCCCCCGATGGCCGGATCCGACCTCCCGTACACCGGCTCCGTCGGCGGCGGCATCTCTCCCCCGCCGCGGACCCCTCCGTCGGCGTCGAGGAAGCGCAGGCGCGGCGACAACGACGACGGGGCGCCGCCCTCGCTGCCGAGCCGCGAGACCCGGGCCTCGGTCGCGGCGCGGGAGGCCGCGGTCGGCGCGGTGCGGACGGCGCGGCGCGTGGCCGCGGGGGCGGTGTGGGCGGCCAAGGCGGGGCGGGGCCACGGGCGCGGCCTCGGCGACGTGGGGCGGATGCGGGAGGTGCTCCTCACGGTGCGCGGCGCGCGCTGCGCCCGCGTCCCGAACGACGACGACTACCCGTACCCGCAGGTGAGGCCTCTCGCCAAGCGGCGGCGCGAATTCGTCCTGTTGGAGCGTGCGGAATGGGGTTTTTTGGTTCGCGGCGTCCATGTCCTTGGTGCACCGGGGTGTGATTGGAGCGGGGCCTTACTCGGGGCTCGCCGCCGATGATTCCGCCTTGGCGCTCGGTGATCTTTGATCTGTCGCTGCTTGTGGTGATTAGAGTGGGTCTTGCGCCAACGATTGCACGCGTTTGCTCTTGCTCTAATCGCCGGATTACCTGCTCTGTGTTTGCCTGTGCGAATTTACGGCCGCTAGGATTTGCCTGCGCGATGCGATGGTCACTCATTTCTTGCGTGTTAGGATTCTCTGTACTAGTTACGGCACCCCGTTATTAGTCGCCATGGTCCAAGAATTAGGTAGGAATTGGCGTGTCTCTTCATTCATTTATTGCCAGTTTCCCCAGAGCTTGGTCTGTCTGATACTCTGATGCCACTTAGGGGCGAAGTTCATGATGCCTTTATGACTAAGCTGGACATGGAGTTATACTACTTTCAAGATGGAATCTTATTCTATTCTATTAATACTAGTTATTAGCTCAGATTTGTGCTAGACTGGTAACTAGTGTGCTTTGATGAGATAAAATGTTGAATTGATGTCACCCCTTTTAATCTCTGCTGCATTTTTTTAAAAATTGCTTCAACATTTGCTATATTTTCTATGCTATTTATTTTGTGTCTAAATTCCAGATTTTATTGTGTACAAAAAACACATATGTATATCAAACTATCATAGTAGATATGCTGAATTGGTTGGTACCTACAAACCTGTGCGTTGCCATAGGATATGTACCGGGATCGATGTTTGGTTCGCTCGATAAATTTACCAGGCCGTGTTTATGCCATACTTTTGTTTCAGATTATCTTAGTCGGGGTGCGTGCTTTTGACAGGGTGGCGTCATCATATTCTTATGCTGTGTTTTTACGCGGGAGTTGGGCCAGCTGTCTGTACATTTTTGACGCGTGAATATGGGCGACTGTATATTATTTGGTGCTTAAGCGAAAAAACTGGCAGGAGTGGTAACACATGACACATCTGTGTAAAAGATGGAATGATGTCAGTGGAATCCGTTGGGTCATCCGAGCTGATTCCACACGGGCATATGCTTTTGATTCTGTGAGAAATGCAGGTTTGAATTTTTGGATCTAGCTGCTCTCGGAGGCCAGCTATATATAGGGGTGATTCGCTTTTGTGGCCTGTTATCTTTTAACTATCAATGCATTTTAGATAAACGGTGCTAAGCAACTTTTACCCGGGGGACATGTCTCAGTTGTCTGTTTGGTGCGCATGTACTACCCATGACACCAACTCATTTTGATCAAAATATGTTGTGGCCTTCTAAACTTGATTTCTATCTCAATCAAATGTTCTGTTCACATCAGACTAGATCGTGGTTCTTGAATGCCCATGGTAGTTCAGATTTGGCAGGTGAGAAATATGCACATTCATTAATTCTGACATTAGCAATCCAGTTGAAAGATCATGTAGTGTAGCCCTGCCAATGGATGTTGCTGCATTTAAGGATTAATAAGTCATATCATATGCTCCTTTCAGGTGTTAGTCCTAAGAGCTTATTTATGGTTGTACACTTAACATGCTTGAAAAATAGATGGGACTTGTCGTCCTAGGGTTATCCAAGATTTGATTATTATGGTTTAATCATGCTAAATCATGTCTTTATGCCGAGAGATGCAGATTGTGCAGCGCACTTGCGTGCTAAATATCCTAGTCCTGCTGACTTGGCACTAGGCCACCCTTCTAATAAGTTAAGAATAATTCCAACAAAATTTGCCGCATGAAATTACTCTGGCACTGCTATCGCTTGTTTTGCAATATGCTTTTCTATTTATTAAATGTTTCTTGAGTTATAAAACCAATTTTCTTTGATCTGATCACTGTTGCTCGAGTCTGTCTAATTCACTTCTCCATGTTGCCAGGAAAGCAGGAGTCCGGAGAGGCTAAATTGTAAGATCAGCTACTTATCTAATTATCCGCTGAAACGTGTTAGAACAGACCCTGTCGAGCATCAAGCTTCTGTCCCTGAGTGGAAAAATGCTCCATCTGTGGAATATACTGATGATTACAAAGCTGCAACCTTACCAAAACTGGGCACAGTTGTCTATCCACTAAACATGGATATCTCAGCAACTGACAAGTCAGAGAAGAAGAGGAAAAGATTGGTAGACAAGTGTAAGTGTTCTTGTCCTGGATCTGAGGACTGTGTACGATTTCACGTAAAGAAGGCAAGGAGCTGGATCAAGGATCAGTTGGGTGAGGAAGCTTTCAGAAACTGTGGGCTAGACGCAATGGGTGAGCAAGTTGGAGAGCAATGGACCACAGTTTTCAAAAGGAAACTTGAAAAAGTTGACAAGTTGATTCCTCAGAATAAACATCAGAAATTCATGGAGATTGCCTTGAAGGAGCTCGGACAGAAGGAAACAAAGGATTTGGCGAAGTATTACTACAATGTTTTTCTTCCCAGGAGATTGGCAAGCTTGACCAGGGCAGAGCATAAAAAGGACGAAGCTGTCGATACGAGTGATGAAAAGAGTGATCAAGAGGATGGCGAGAATGAACGTCATCCTCGAAAGAAAAGTAAAAAAAGCTATGGATCTTCTTCCACAAGGTATTAACATTATATGATGCTTTTGAAGATCTTTTTTACTTTCTGCAACATATGCCTGTCATTACTATCTCAGATGTTATCATTTCGCACAATGCTTGAGCAATTAGTAAGAAGTCAAAGGGGTGCCTGTGGTGAAAATCATTTTACTCTCTGCAACATATGCTTGTCACTACTCTCAGATGTTACAATTTGTCACAATGCTTGAGCCAATACAAAGAAGTCAAAGGGGTCTCGGTAGTGCTAAATTACTATTCCATTACTGTCTTATGAAATAATAACCTGCATTTTTTTGCACAATCCTGTCAGCATGTACACATTAATTACCTATGCATTTCTTTGTTGTTGGAGAATTTGTTATGGAAATAAATCAGGCACTAGTCTACTTTGAAAGTCAAGGAATAATCCATGTCCACTCTATTGTCTATTCCCATTTAGCTACCGAATATTTGCCATTGCTCTTTGCTAGTGTGGTAATTTAGTTAACTTAGAATCACCTCCTTTAACAGGTGCAAGAAGTAGAAGAGTCAGAGGAATTCGACGAGTGGGCCAACAGTTACGTTGCAGTGGAAGAAGAATTAACAGTTTTGTTGCAGTGGAAGAGGAATTAACAGTTTTGTTGTAGTAGAAGAAGAATTAGGAAACTTGAGAAAGCGGGTTTACATGATAAGAGTTTGCAGTGGAGTCAAGACTGATATCCGGACCCATGCAGTCGCAGATCTCCAGCGGTCGTATAAGTACAAGATTCTTACCTTAGTTACCGGTGACGGGCACCCTAAGCAGGTCTCACCGCCACCACGACATTTGACGTAAACATGTGTTCATGAGTTCGTTTCATTTTTTATTTGTTGTTGCTGTAATGTGCATGGCCCAAAAGAGAGAAGGCAAGTGATATATGGAGAGTGGGCATATAGAGCCTGTCCAGAAATGCATTTAGGTATTCTTTTGGTGTATCCTCAAACTCAAATCTGCAGATGTAAGTTGTTCTGTTGGTCTTATAATTACAGATTTTTGGGGAATGTCGCATACATGCTTGATTTTGGATCATGATATGATATGGTTCTCATCTAGGGCATTCTTCAGTACTGCGGGCTTGCAGATTAGTGATAGTGGTGTGTTTATTTCCTCTCTGGTGATTGATGAACAGAAACAGTCAGATAACTAGCAGCCTAAACAATTTTTTCCTTGTTCCTTTTCTTTTCCTTGGTTTTATTTTTCCGCTCTTTTTTTCCGCTTGTTTTGCTTTCATTTCCTAGGTGAGAAAATATGTGAACACCTTTTTCAAAATGGGACTTAACCAAGTCTCAATCGATGCTATATTCGTAGAATCTTACGTTGAGATCCGTGCAAAATTTTCTTTTCTTTTTCTTTCTTACATGTTATATCATTTGACTTAGACTTGATTAAGTCTCAATCGACTAGGACCTAAGCACACCCATTTCAAAATCACATGAGTATATTTTCTAACATATGGAAACAACCATTCTTATTTCTTTTCAAATACATTAAAAAAACAAGACCATTCAGGACGCCTTTAGAGGCATGTTTTTTTATAGAAGTCTCTAAGCACCATGCGCCACTAGGCCTCGAGTGCGAGTGGGCTAGCTTGCTCCTTGCGAGCTTAGCCAACAGGGTGACACCTTGTTCTAAAAATTGAGAATGGATGTTTTTGAAAGTTTTATGTGCATGAACATTTTTTAAATACGAGATGGACATTATATTTATATTTTCTATGTGCAATTTGTTTTCATTATTTGGTTGATTTTTGTTTTTTAACAAACTAGATAATTACATGTGCGTTGCAACGGAGTAAATATTTTGTAGTATGATAGTCTATGATTCCAGATTGCCTACACAATTATTTATCAAATCGTGCCCATGTTTTACCTACCTAAATAAATTTTAGGATTTTATTTGACAATCACTTATTTGATAAGAACTTATTATCTTGTCAAAGAAAACATAAAGGTCGATAAAAGACGAGAGGGCAGGGAAATGTTCGACGAATGATAGAGGTGGATGACAGAACCTTATGTTTTTTTAAGCAGGACCAGAATTGACTAAATGCGAGTTTTTTTTAACACAGTACAGACACAAACCCTCATATAAACACACATACGCACACTCACCATAGGCGTCGGGAACGTCTTCTTTCACTAAAAGCGTATCGCCGAAAATCTTGAAAAAAATCCAGGATAAATGTGAGCATCAGGATTTAAACCCTGATGAGCTAGGGATACCATTGTTCACCTAACCACAGGCAGGTTGATTCACGACTAAATGCAAGTTAATGGGCCGTCAATTACGAAATCATTCGGGCGTCGCTTCTCTTTAGGAGGCCTGTACACCGGCTTAGTCGCCGCTATTCGCTCAAAGAGAAAGAAAAAAAAAAACGGCTCTCCTCACTCGTCTCCGACGCCTTTGGATCTCGCCGAGCCGTCGACATCGTGCCTCCTCGCCGCCGCGAAGGTACAGCTCCTCGTCGCCCCCTTGTTCCCACCCCTCTCTCTCGTCCGCCGGCGCGCATGGGAGAGCAGGGGCTGCTCCCGCCCCTCTCCCCCTCATCCTCCTCCCATCTCCCCCCTCCCCTAAATCCTTCATTATTAACTTGATTTTCGGGTATGGTGCGAACAGAGGAGGGATCGCACTCCCGCACGAACGAAGGAGCCAGGGTTCTCCGCCGCCGCCACTGCAGCCGGCCCTCCGGCGAACCTCCAGCCCGCGCCGCCGCCTCCCGGAGCAGCGCTCCTCTGCCGGCCCAGGTACTCCCTCCTCCCTCCTCCCTCCTCCCTCCTTCCTCCCCCTGCATCGGCCGGATCTGCTGGCTCGCTGCAGGCCGCGCTGCCTCTATGTTGTCCTAATTGCAGTGTATGTCCTCTAAATAAAACTGCAGGCAATGACCTTCTTGTATGAATATATATGTTTACAAGTGCATGTTGTGTAAGGAAAATATGATGATTACTTCCTATCTACTCCTGCATATTGTGAGATTATACTGTGTAATGGAGTTTGCTTGGAAGGTGTTTGTGGAAGTGTTTGTATGAAAATAATTGACATTGGTGACAGCGTACATGGCCATTAGAAATGTGGAAGCGTACAGCTTAGGAGGCTTGTAAGATAATCTATTTCTTCCTGTTATTGTTATGTTGTTAACATCTTCCTGGTAAAATTGACCAATGTACAGATCACTGCTTTATGGTCAATTGCATATATAAACATATTCGCTCAGGTCCCAGAGGCATTACAGACGATTCACAGACAAATCTACAATTTCACACTTTGTCTCAACCAAACACCTTCCAGCTTTTCCACAGCAGTTTTTGTACAATCCACAGCTCAACCAAACACTGCCTTAGTTAGTTTATACGTAGTAGTTTGGATCAGATCGATGTTCCACTCCTTAATTGTGCACGACCAAATTAAATATATGGCATCAACTTGAACAACGGATTATGCATTTATTTCACTGGATATCAGCAATGGTATAGGTAGATTGTACATAAGGCAGTGGAATTAGCATTTCTTAAATTGTAGCTTTTGTATTGTTATTGTGTCCAAGTTAAAGCTATCTGTATGGACAATTTCAGTTCCAAACAAGTTAGGTGTCCAGTTCCTTGGTTAGTCGTATATTTTTTCTTTTTCGAAATGGCGTATATCTTTTCTACATGTACCCAAATTTTATTTGTCGTTGATTATCTAATGTATATCTTTCTATCTACATCTGATACAGGAGTTTAGCTGTTAATTCTGCTCAGCCTTCTTGTGTGGCTATGGGGACAGTCGCAATCTACAGCCTTTTCATCATCAACAAGTCTGGCGGCCTTATATACTACAAGGTATCTTCTTGCACTTCTCTTCCTTTTCTACTTTGTAGAGAACTAGAGATAGTCTGAACAACGTGCACATCTCCCCAGGACTATGGCTCAGCGGGGAGAATGGACACCAACGACAGTTTGCGTCTGGCGAGTCTCTGGCACTCGATGCATGCTATCTCACAGCAGCTGTCCCCTACCACTGGCTGTACTGGCATTGACCTCTTACAGGCCCACAATTTCGATCTCCATTGCTTCCAATCCCTCACAGGTATTCACTTCCCTTAAGTTGTACCCACATGCTTGATAATGATAAATCGTCACCACACGCTTATACTAGTGGGTTTATGTACCTTTTGGGTTGTGGTGAATGATGTTTTAGTAGTGGATATTTTCAAGTTAAGCAGTACAAGCTGTGGTTTTATTCTTCACTTACTGGTTCACAATTGGTCCCTTAAACTTACACAAATTTGTCCATTACTTTTTCTAAATGTTCAGAATATAATCTCATGCAAATGCAAGTTATTAACAACAACACATGTGGCCTCTCCATTATCCACAGTTGTGCCTTGAGCACCATACATGCATATTGAATTAAGTGACATCATTGAATTCAGTTACTTTAGGTTGCTCTTTTATTTGCCATCTAGCAGAAACAATACTTGTCGTTCCTTGGATTTGTAGGCAGCAGCCATTTCCTTGGTGAATGATGTGCATTAGCCGTTATGTACTATTAACACAGTCATGTCATCCAACTTTCAATGACTACAAATTTATTTCTGTTCATGTCATGCTAGAGCAGGCATCTGCCCACAAAACTATAAGCAGTAGCAGAACTCAGTAGATCAATCTAATTGCATCTGCTCTTGGACTTGATCCACACATAAGTACAAAGCTTCCTTCCTTGGTTGTTGGTACACGTCAATATATTTACTAGATACATCCATTTTTATCCATTTCTGCGACAAGTAATTCGGGACGGAGGGAGTACTATTTTGATGCTTCAATCATAATAATGACGCTAGTAACTTTGCCCACTGGACTTTGTGGTTTGACCGTTTGCCATTGGCGTGGGTTCCCATCAAAGGTGCAGCGCAAACGGGCAGAAGGTTCTCAGATTAGTATAGTTTATATAAAGGGCAGCCCAGTGCACGTGTAGCTCCCGCTTGCGCATGGTCTGGGAAAGGGTCTGGCTACTTTGGGTCTATAGTATGCAGCCTTTCCCTACATTTCTGTAAGAGGCTGTTTCCAGGACTCTAACCCGTGACCTCATGGTCACAAACTTTACCGCTGCGCCAAGGCTCCCCTTCAGATTAGGATAGTTTATATGCTTAGATAAATTTCCTTTTGATGGGAATTAGTTTCTTAGGGGCTAAGCACCATCCCTGCTGAAGAGGCAGCATGTACCCCACTTGATGAAGCAATTGAACCAGAAATAATTATAAGCCTATACCGTCCCTTGCACGATAAGGATTAGGCCTTGCTGGCAGATAGGTGAGATCGAGTGCCCTATTCCCGGTCTTTGTATCCTTAGCAACCGCAGCACATGGCACTGTGTTCTGTAGGACTAAGAAATGAACCAGTGAAGTACTTGTATACAAGTGTGGTAATTTATATTTACTGCCAAAGAAATTGAAGTGCTGGATTGTGTTACCAATTTATTCGAATGCCAATGTGAATGTGGGGTCTATACCCAGAGCTAACTTATCCTGTTAATTTTGTCAAGTTTATTTGGTTAGGATTTGATCTACGTAGTGACTCAAGATTTTTGGAAGTGTTATATTAAAAATGATCAACATGAGAAAGTAGATATTCTAAAATTGTGACGCCCTTCAGTTTTCTTCTGTTCTCAGCTTGCGTTGCTAGTAAATGGTATGGCTCTAGTTTAAAATCAGCATACCTAAACTATGCTCTTAAATTGTGGATTCATTTCTTTACCCGTTAACCGTGTCATTTTATGCTTTGGCACTGTCTAGTTACTGACCTGGCTGGTTGCATGGCATGCTCCAGGGACCAAATTTTTCGTTGTATGCGAAACAGGCGCTCAAAATATGGAAATCCTGCTGAAAACTATATATGAGCTGTACACGGAGTTTGTTTTGAAGAACCCATTCTACGAGATGGAGATGCCAATCCGGTGTGAGCTCTTTGACCTCAACTTAGCTCATGTCATCCAGAAGGACCGTGTCGCACTTCTGGGCCGGTGAAACATGAAAGGAACATACGGAGCACAATTTCGTGTGTGTTTCTCTACCATCTTTGTATTTGGTCACATAGAACATGGTTCTTCTTGAAAGTGATTCTGGCTGGTAACATGAATGTGGTTTGCACTTTGATATCTGTAAATCTGCTATACAGTGCTGGGTTACAGCATTTCCAAGACAGACGATGTGTCTAGACTTTGACATTGCTGAGTTTGAATTTCCATGCCTCCGTGATTTGAACAAGATTATGTATTGGTGGCCATGTGGGTAAATAACCTGTATAACGGTCGGTAATACCATGAATATCAGATGTTTTATATACTGGCTGTCTTTTTGGACCATGGGAACCAGCTGTTGGCTAATTAATTTCTGGTGGTGAAACTCTATGGTCTTTATTGTTTGTGCTCTGTTTCTTCTTTCCCCCGGTGATGCGGCAGGAGCAGCGCACGGGCGCTTGGGTGTATCTCTCCGAATCCGAGTGCGGCGTTTCGGTACTCAAAAAATTCCAATTTTTTTTGTGTAGTAGATAATTTTATGCGTGAGGTTTGCTTCAATTTTCAGATCATTTGAATATTTGAGTAGCTCTCAGCAAAAAAGACAAATCAGGTCAGAACCATGAATTTGTTTTTTTTTTGCCGAGAGCTACTCAGATATCCAAATGACTTGAAAATTGGAGCGAACCTCACGCATCAAACTATCTACCACATAATTTTTTTTTTATTTTTTTTAGTATTTGTTTTGATTTTTTTCGTTAGCGCAGGTGCAGATGAGCTTGGGATTATCGTCCGAATCCTTCCTATTTTACGGAAACCAGGTCATCAGCAGCTTTGTATCTGTCAGTAACAACTGTAGTCATCTTTTCATGTTTTATCCCGACTGACCTGTTGGTCAGCGTTTTTATTTTCAGTTTTGTTGTTTCTACTTGTTATTCTGCTGGTCTAGTCAAGGCAGCCGGGGCTCTTGTAGTGAACTGGAATGTTTGGTGTCATTTAATGAAATGGAGCCGCGGCCAGGTGCCCTTTCCTCCCCAGACTGGAAAAAAGGAAATTGGATTAAAAGATAATCAAATGCCACTCTTAAGACTGCTTGGGATTGCTATTGCTTTGTTTTACAATATGGTTTTTTATTTATTAAATGTTTCTTGAGGTATAAAACTGTTTTTCTTTCATCTGGTCATGTATACTAAGCAACGCAGGGTGGCGGCCAACATCTTAAGCTGTCACCGAGTAAACACATTTTTTTTTGCTGTTGCTTTTATATGCATGGCACAAAGGAGAGGAGGGAAGGGACATGAGCCTGGACATATAGCAGTATGTTGGTCGTCATTTAGGGGGCCTCTTGTACTTGTACATCCTAACTGACGCTTCCGCAGATGTGGGTTGCTGCATTGGTCTAGAGCATTATACATGCATGCTTGAGTTAGGATAATGACATGCTTCTCATCTAGGGCATTTTTTGAGTAATGTGGGTTTAGTGACAGTGACGTGTTAATTTCTTCTCAGGTGTTTTTTCTTCCCTTTAGTTTTCTTTAGGTAATTTTTTTCCTTTAGATCCGTTAAGAGAGACCCGAAGGATTGGAGTATCACCAAAGAACTAGCTATGGACAGGGGTGCGTGGAAGCTTGCCATCCATGTGCCAGAGCCATGATTGGTCGCGAGATCTTATGGGTTTCACCTCTAGCCTACCCCAACTTGTTTGGGTCTAAAGGCTTTCTTGTTATTGTTGTTGTTGTTGTTGTTGTAGATGGTGAATCAAACTCTTCAGTGGGCTGGACGGACTACGAGGCCCAGTGGGCTCCTTGACCAAAGGGTCGGTAGAGCTTCTTTTCCTCTTCTAAGAAAAGGGTGCAAAACAGCGCAATGTATAACTGCACCTCTTTGATTCACATGATTGCAAAAACCAAAAACACAACGTTGGGATCTTCTAAGATACTAAGCTCCCTAGATTATTAGAAGCCTTCTACTCTTCTAGTGCGTCGGGAGCTGTTGGATTGTTATGGGCCCTTCCACGCAAAAAAAAGGGTTGTTATGGACCCAGTCTATAACGGTTTGTGTCGCGGCTGAGAAGCCTTCTAGTTTTTATTATTTTTATTTTTTATTTGCTATTTTTAATGTCTTTTCTTTTCATATTATTTATTTTTTACAAATTAAATAGTGGTGGTTGTGTGAACATTTTCTAAAATTCACAAATATGTTTCAAATTCATGGATACTATTTTAAAGTTCATGAATGTTTTTATGTCTGCGATTTTTAAAATATGACCTTTTTTTGAAATTCGTGAGCATTGTTATGAATATTTCTAAAAATTATTAGTTTTTTATTTAAATTTTTAAAAATACTAGGACTTTTATAATTCATTAACATCTTTTTATTTAATGAATTTTTAAAATAGAAACGTGATTGCCAATTTTTTCTGAGCAAGCGTGAAAAAACATAAGCGAGCGAGCGAGGAATGGAGCTAAGCTGAGCAAGTGATATTTTTATTGGCCGGCCCATGTGAGTTATAGCAGCAGTTTGATGGAATAAGAGTTTTCGACATGTTCACACAACCACCACTGGTTGACACCGAAGCGGAACGTATAAGGACACTACAACCATGCACCAAGCAAGTAACTCTCCTCTAAACAACCCCGCAAAAAAAAAAAAACTCTCCTCTAAACAAATACTGTCTCTTCCATGCTTAAAAACATCGTCCCCAACAACAGTCCACACAAATATATGAATGAGAAAAAAACATCATCGTAGCATAATTAAAAGTAAACCCAAGCCAACACAAATAAAATCAAAACGGTGCAACCAACCACAATAAACTGCTACGGATCAGCCGGATGATTTTCTAGAGAAATCATCCGCCTAGCCAGCCGTCCGTTCTAGCGTCTGCGGTCGTCCGATCTGGCGCAGCACTGAGAGCCTCCAGGTGCTATTCATGGCAAACATCGAGCGCACCCCCAACGACACCCTCCAGCGAAGCTTCAATGCAACCTTCGACGGTGAGACAAAGCTGCAACGTGGCACCAACGGCGCCGGCGAAGCTCCAGTGCCCTCTGGCGAAGCTCCAATGCAACTTTCGACGGCGAGACAAAGCTGCAAGGCGGCACCGCCGGCGCCGGCGAAGCTCCATTGCAGCAGCAACGATGCTCCAATGCAGCACCGACGGAGCTCCATTGCAGCCTACGACCCGCGACGAAGCTCCACTGCAGCACCGATGGGGCTTCATTGCAGCTCCGGCGCGCTTCGTTGCAGCTCCGGCGGCGCTTCATTGTAGCCCTGGCGGAGCTTCAACGACCCGCGCGGCGCTCCGTTGCAACCCTGATGGCACCATCGTCCTCTGCGGCACCGCGAGCCCGTCACCGCCAGACACTGGTCTGCAGCACCGCGAGCGCGTCACATCGGACGCCGGTCTGCAGCACCGATGCCATCCCGCGACATCACGCCGGACGACGGTCTGTAGCACCGATGCCATCCCGCGGTGTCGTTTCTCACGCAGCTAGCAACGCCAGTGGGCGCCGCATGGCAGCACCGGTGTCTCCTGCAACGCCGGTGAGCACAGCGCCAGGGGCGGACTCACGTTGAAGACTGTGGGGGCAGCTGCCCCCGCTTGATTTTTCCAGCCACGTATACTTGTTCGTACATGTAGCTACGTGCCCCCACTCAGCCCAACACCTTGCCCCCACTCAGCTCTATTCTTTTGGTAATTTCGGAAGCCCACATAATCTAAACTCAGAATAGAAAGCCCATTAAACAAATAGGAATTGCTTCAACCTGCAGCCTAGTCACGTCCTCATTGCCTACCTACTCAATCCCGGTCTTTTTTTTTAAAAAAAAAAACCCCTACTCAATCCTGGCCAGATTTCAGGTTTACACACGCATGCAGCCTGGCACGGGGCGGAATCACGGACTCCCCGACTCCGCCGCTCATGGGGTCCTCCAGTCGTCCGTTTGCTGCGCCCCCGTCCCCCGCGGCTCGCGCCGCCTCGCGGCCTCGCAGCCGCCGCCGCAGTGGCAGCACAACCACATCACCAAACAGGGACCTCAATTATGCAATTCCCTAATTCCAATTGATATCAAGATAAGCTGTATGTTTATTTAGGATTCTTTTCTTTTCCAAATTTCTGTTTGTTTGCAGTTTCTAACTTAGAAATCATGTTGATCTCATCAAGCTATGTATATTTACTTACTTGGGTGATTATGTCAGTTCAAATAGTTTTATCTGTGAACATTAATTTAGTCTGTTACTTTCTACATACGCTCAATGGCCAATCCAGGCTGAAAAGCTCCAATTTAATTGAGATCATCTTTTACTACTTCTCAATTTCTAGCACACTCCATATTCATTTATGATGTATGTCGACTTGACATTTCATTTAACATTTTCATTTTTAGCACTTAAAGTTGCAGCTAAGCTAATGGAGAGTTTTTTTTAAATGCTCTATATAGCAAAATCAATTTTATTAACCATAGCCTTATCTGCTTTGTAGAAAAACAATTATTGAACAAAAAACAGTATGAAGTGACATTCAAACGTTTTCATGCATGAAAGATCTTCGTGGGATGAAACGAATGCTAACACTATTTTTTTAATGTTGGTATTCTTCAAAGTTGCTATTCTCTCATTATTTGATATTGCTTTTTCTCTTGTGGGTCATATGTTAGATTGTAACAATGTGTCAATGCTCTTTTGCAACTTCAGAACAAGTTATTGTCATATTGATTCAAGTCAATTTATTGCAAATGGTTAGTTTTCTTTCACTTTTCATTGAATTTGGTTACCACATGAAGAATAAATGAACATGTCTATGTTTAAATTTTGAACGCCGATAAGTGCCACACGTGTGGGCGTTAGGGAGTCCGCCCACACATTTTGTGTGGTGTATAAGAGGAACATCCCACACACCTACGTGTGGGCAAAACAATTAGCGTCCACACGCATCTTTTTTCCCTCCCGATCCCTCCCACACGCATGCGTGTGGGCGAAGTTGATAACGCCCACACGCCCGTATGTCAGGCCTCGTACCTCTTGGTCCCGCACGCCACGCGTGACGGTCACTGCGCGCCCGCAGTTGCCATGGTCCAGACCCTCGTCCATGTTCGTTTAATTGCAGTTGCCATGTCGCTGAACTACGGTTGCCAGTGTCGGACAACTGCAGTTGCCATGGTTGCTCAACTGCAGTTGTCATGTATGGTCTGATTTAATGTAGTTGCCATGATTTTATAACTTTAGGAGTTGCCACATACTAACACTAGGCAGTTGAGAGAGTTGCCATGTGCTCACAAGCATGCTAGAGCAGTTGCCATGTAAAAAGGAAGAATTGCCATCTGCTTACGTGCACGTTGGGGCAATTGCCATGTACATGCACGTTAGGGCAGTTGCCATGTACCATGCAAAAACATATGGCAACTCGGTAAAAGAGAGTTGACATCTGCTTATGTGCACACTAGGCAGTTGCCGTGTACCCTGCAAAACACATGGCAAACTCGGGTAAAAAAGGATAGTTGCCACCTGCTTATAAAAGCACACTAAGGGCAGTTGCCATGTGCAGTGCAAAAACACATGGCAACTAGCAGCTTGGGTGTGGGAGAAGAGAAGGGCGTATGGGCAAGATGCCGAATGCCCACAAACTAGCCCTTGTGTGTGCGTGCAAAGTGGCGTGTGGGCGAACTGCTGAACGCCCACACACCAGCCCCTCCTGTGTGGTGAAACGGCCGTGTGGGCGACCGGCTGAACGCCCACACACCAGGCCAATCCTACGTGGCACTAGAAATATGCCAAGATTCGTGCGCTCACGAACAGACGCGGATCCACGCGTGTGGGCGAGATGCAAACGTCCACACGTGTGGGCGTTAACATTTCCGTAAATTTTACATGGCTACTTGCTTTGTTGGTTCATAAATATGGCCATATATATTTGCCCCCTCTCAAAAATAATTCTGAGTCCGCCCCTGCACAGCGCATGTCTCCCCTGCAACGCCGGTAATCGCTGCATCCCACCACCGGTTGAGCCGACGAGTGTTGCAACGCAGCGCGGTGACAACAGCCATCTTTGCTTCACTCACGGCCATGGCTTTGCAAAACATTGAACGGAGAGTACGGACTTGGGGGCTACAACTTGAGAGCATATCCATGGCGGAGAGGAGCAAATAGAGAAGAAGGTGATAGAGACGAAGGGGATCGCCTACAGGGAAAGAAGAAAAAGAATGGGTGGCTTGTCTGCCTCTCGGCAGAAGATAAGGAAGCGGTAGGCGGTGGGTGGGCCTCCATGGGACACGTGGTGCACGCAGGAGGCGGTTTGCGCGAGACGAAATCATCCAGCTTAAAAATAACGTTTTCCATTCTGTAATTATCCTTCCAATGAGTGAAGAACGGAGCAGCGAAGGCACGTTAGTCTATAGTTTATTTTATACCAAATTTTATCTAAAAGCGTGTTTGATTAAACAATGGAAAAGTAAAGAATTTTTTGCAAGATGTTTGAGTGGACTTTTTTCCTAAATGTAGTGTAATGAATATCTCAGGGAAAATTCTTGGTAGGATTAATCAATCTTACAAATCAAACAATCAACATAGGAAAATTCCAATGAATTATTAGATCCTCCAAAATATGCATGAAAATTCAAACCAGCTGCATACACTTGTCAAAAAATCAGAGTAGTTATATGGTGAACGATGGGCGCCGACGGACCGGCCAAAATTTCGGCCGGTCACTGCGCGTCCGTTGGATTCGTCCAATAATACCGATCAGATCTCTACCCCACATCATCTTCTATGAAAAAAACGATTCGTCCTCACGCCTCCTTCTACACCTCACATCCCCGTTGACCAGTAGCTCGTGGCCATGGCCGAGCTGCGCTCGCCGTGGCGGTGATGCCAGCGCTTGCCTCCCACGGCCGCCCCCACGCTCTCCAGCCTTTCGCGCTCGTCCAAAAAGAGGGCAGCCATCACCAGCCCTGCATGCTGTGTTCTATGTAGCACGGACCATCGAGCCATCGCTGTCCCCAGCATTGTGTGGCCGTCGTAGCGTCCCTGGGCATGGGGCCATGGACATGGCAATCTCGGTGGCCGTCCAAAACTCATGCTTGTTCCAGCAAGAACATATGTCCGTGGTAGCAAAATTTATTATGGATGCAACTCCGCCTCGTCGTCGTTGCCGACGCTTGACTGGTTTCAGCAAAAAGACATGCCGGTGGTAGCAATTTTTATTATGGATACAGCTCCGCCTCGCTGTTGTCACCGACGCTCGACTGGTTTCAGCAAAAAGACATGCTGGTCGTAGCAATTTTTGTTTGTGGATGCAGCTCCATCTCGCCGTCGTCGCCGATGCTCGATTGGTTCCAGCAAAAAGATATGCCGGACGTAGCATTTTTGTACGCCGATTGTAACATTTTTTGCTGTGGTTTGCAGCTCCGTCGCGTCGACTCTCGCAGCCGACGCTGAGCTGGTTCCAGCAAAAAGATACGCCAGACGAAGCATTTTGGCGCGCCGGTCGTAGCATCTTTGCCCCGTGGATGCAGCTTTGCTGTGTGCTGCCGCTGGTTGTAGCAGACTTCCCCGTGGTAGCAAAAATCCTCTTGGATGCATTCAGCCAGCCGCCCCATGGTTGTAGCTTCGTGTGCGAGCTCACACCATGGCCGGCCTCATCACAGCCAGGGGCGGAGCCAGGGGGGACGAGCAGGGGCCTGGCCCCCCCAACGATCGACAATTTTAGTAGGACCCACGAGTAATTATCAATGAGATTAGATCAATATACGTACTCGGCCCCCCTATACTCGAATCCTGCCTCCGCCACTGATCACAGCTTTGCGGTACTTGCAGTCCTAGCAAGTGCAGGAGCCGCACGCAGCACATGATGGCCGCCCCATCGCAAAGACGATAACAGCCGAGCGCATGAGGGTATGGTCGTGCTGGGCACCAACAGCTGCGCGCGACGACGTATGTGTGGAGGCGCTCTAGCGGGGACGAACGAATGGTCGAGAACGTTTGGGGAAGAGGAAGGGGATAAGAGGAAAAGGAAAGAGGGCGGTGCGTGGGATCAATAGGACGTGTGGACAGGACGCGACCGGCGCAGTTTCGGCCGGTCGACCAGATACAAACATTACCTTAGTTTTATATACTCTCTTCATTCCTAAATATTTGTCTTTTAGAGATTCAAATAAACTACCATATACGGATATATATAGACATATTTTAGAATGTAGATTCACTTATTTTACTTCGTATGTAGTCATTTGTTGAAATCTCTAGAAAGACAAATATTTAGGAACAGAGGGAGTACTTATTAGAATTAATGGAACAGTGTTCGAACATTGATACTCACGTACGTCCAGTACCCGGCTACAAAGCTATATATATACACAAAACCTAGCGTCGCGCTCGGATGATCCATCCGCAGAGTTGGAGCGGTTGGCTTCACTCCGAGCCACCGGCCGGCCGCCGGTAGAAGTCCTCGAAGTCCTGGACCGCCTGCCACTGCGCCGGAGCCAGCGACATCCTGGGCCGGCACCACCGCACGTGATCGTACGCCTCCTTCGCCGTCATCCCCTTGTACCGCACCAGGTAGCACATAACCACCGTGGCGCTGCGCGCGCGCCCGGCCTTGCAGTGCACGTACGTCTTTCTCCCTCGCTCCCCGCTGCTGTGGATGAACGCCGCGGCACGGCAGAGGTCGTCCTTGGACGGCGCGTAGAGGTAGTCCGTGGTTGGCAGCACCAGGTTCTCCATCTTGTGTTTAATGTACAGCGACTTGGGCACCAGCCGCTCGTAGGGCTCGGTGAGGGTCACCACGTCGCGGACGCCCAGGTCGTGCAGGCGCGGCACGTCGCTCGGGAACGGGACGGCGCCGAGGTAGACGTGGGTGCCTTCGATGAGGTTCCACCAGTGGAATTCGGACGAGAGGCGGTACCGGGCCAGGCTGTAGGCGAGCGTCGGGTAGAAGAGCGCCCGCGCGCCCACGCCCACCGCCGCGTGCTTCGCCGCGTCTAGAGTCGTCGCCGACGATGACGACGGCTCCTCCGAGGCTTTACCCCGAGCCGGCCGGCCGGCCACCAGCTTGTAGGCCATCTTCGGGTAGAAGAGCACCCGCGCGCCCACTCCCACCGCCGCCCGCTTCGCCGCGTCCAGAGCCGTCGCCGATGATGACTCTGCCGAGGCTTCCTCGTCCGCGAACATGGTGCTGCCGTCCTTGTCCTCGTCGACGTCGTGCCCGTGAAAGAACTGCAGCTCCACGCCGTCGGTGCCGAACGTGTGCTCGTCGGAGCGCATCTCTGGTCGTGAGGAAGTGTGTTCGTCGAAGTCGATGTCTCGATGCAATCCGCTGCGGTCGATCGGAACCCTCGGAAAATCTGCTCGACGGGATCTAATTGTTAGACAATATAAGGCAAGCACTAGCTTGTATCCCGTTTAATCTCCGAGACCTGCTCCTGTACTTCATCTCCTCTGTCGTATCCGTAATGGACTTGTATCAAGAGATCTGTCCCAACGTGTAAACCATGGCAAGTTTCTTTTTTTGATACAGTTCGCCACACACATACACTCATCCATACGACACACACGCACATCTTATCCTATGAACATCTTTAAAAAATTGAGCTGTCACAATATTTTAACATTGACAAAGTCGCCACATGTCCTTCACAGGGGATGGAATTTTCCATAAACTTAACCTGGATCAGCGTGATCCGGTTCACAAAGCTTTACAACCCAATCTGGCCAGAACTCAACAAGACTGTAGTCTTAACCTAACGTGGCCAATCCTAGCTAGTTCGTGACTAACACAAATTTTCGTACGCCTGATCGCATTCACTACCTACGTCCACTCCCCCCAAACCAGGGCCTTGATCTCATGCACAAGGCTAGCATCACGGGATCTATTTGTGTTTCTTGATTAATCAATATCACAACCTTCAAACAGTTCATTTCTATGATGAGCGGTAATAAGCTTTATTCCAACTCGTCCACAAGAAAAGCTCTCTTCTCCATCCGTCGACGCCGTTGCCGGTCCGTCCCATCTCCGATGGCCTCTAGGCCATGGAGGTGCGGAGGATCTCGGCCCCCGCCCATGGGAGGGACCTCGTTCTCGTTCTTGTTAGAGTCAGCGTTTTGATTGGGGCTGTGTGACGGCGACAATGTCCCTTAGTAGGAATAATGTCTCACACATTCCACCCCCGTTCCGATGGTGTGTCTAGCATCATCGGAGTGCGTGTGTAGGTTTGTCTTCGTCGGATCTTGCGGGATTTGGTCGGTGCTAGTCTTCGGTGGATCTATTTGGATCTGATCTTTGTTCGTCTTTGTTTAGGTGTTTACATGTTTGATCCTTTTGATCTACGACTTTTTTCACCGGCGATGGTTGCTAGTCTGGTGCGCTGGTCCTATGGGACCTTAGTATGACGGCTTCCCGACTGTCTACTACAACAATGTTTGTCCGGCTTCGGTAAGGGAGGGGCGATGACGGCGGCACGCCTTTGGCTCGTTCCACTGTTTGTAGTCGTCGCTAGGTGGTCCTCAACATGGTTGTAGTTTTTATTATCTCCGTTGTTCTTTATACTGCATGATTGAAGATAAATAGATTGAAAGTTTCTCGAAAAAAGCTCTATTCCAGAAATCTGCATGCTTCCGTGGGCGTGTGATCTCGTTGTGTATGTATTGGGATCGCCATAGCATCATCGACACCACCATACGACATGTCTGACAAACGGATGTAGGATGACAAATAGCCACTCCGGCCCAGTGCAATAGATTGGATCGATGTATGGAATCGGCCAGTCCTTTGCCATAGCCCGCTAGAGGTCCACAACTCTTGGGCACCTAAACATTGCATCGAAGGCTGGAAGCCATCCTTGCGTTTCATACCACATAGAGGGCACATGTTGCAAGTTTCGAGAAAATTTGTTCGTCCACTTAGCCAAGAAAATGTCCTATTATCAATGTTTTTTCGAGACCATGTTTACATTTATTGATATCTCAATATCCGGGAAACATGATCACAAACAACACTTGAGCTAGTCTTAGAGGCGAGACTGGAATCTAATTTTACCGATTATCACTCCACACGTGCATATGAGTTTTCCACTGAATCGCATATTCCAGGATCATAGCAGTTATAACATATAATAATAACTCTTAATTATAAATGTGAAAATATTACAATACAATATTATTGCCTCTAGGGCATATTTTCAACACTAGTCATGTTCTCCGAAGATATTGTTCTTGCATACGAGTGTCTGTGTATAGAACTTTTGAACCCGTAACCTGGTGCTGGTGGGGGTGCTTATATAGAGTTCGCTACCCTTTGGCATGCATCTATGTTACTACCTCCGTCCCGGTGTATAAGTCGTTCGCGTAGTTCTAGGTCGATAATTTAACTATCTAAATATGTATTATATGTGACAAAAAATATATATTTAGAAACTACATCCGTGTGGAAATCTAGTGGTATACTTTTCATGACATATAACACATATTTAATTCCTCAAATCGATGACCTAGAACTACGCGAATGACTTATACACCCGGACGGAGGGAGTACAAGTTATAATGAAAGATGGGGATATTACACGCCCACTACTGGTGGTAACATGCTATCAGAAACGCTAAGCTTTAAGAATAGAAAGGTCTCCATTAATGCTTCTAGCCGTCGAGGTGCTTCATCCAACTGTATGACCGGGTGAGGATATGTCCTTCTCGATTCGAGTCGTGCGGTGGAAATATCTGAAGGAAATATGCCCTAGAGGCAATAATAAAGTTGTTATTTATATTTCCTTATATCATGATAAATGTTTATTATTCATGCTAGAATTGTATTAACCGGAAACTTAGTACTTGTGTGAATACATAGACAAACAAATTGTCCCTAGTATGCCTCTACTTGATTAGCTCGTTAATCAAAGATGGTTAAGTTTCCAAACCATAGACATGTGTTGTCATTTGATGAACGTGATCACATCATTACAGAATGATGTGATGGACAAGACCCATCCGTTAGCTTAGCATAATGATCGTTTAGTTTTATTGCTATTGCTTTCTTCATGACTTATACATATTCCTCTGACTATGAGATTATGCAACTCCCGAATACCGGAGGAACACTTTGTGTGCTATCAAACTTCACAACGTAACTGGGTGATTATAAAGATGCTCTACAGGTGTCTCCGATGGTGTTTGTTGAGTTGGCATAGATCGAGATTAGGATTTGTCACTCCGAGTATCGGAGAGGTATCTCTGGGCCCTCTCGGTAATGCACATCACTATAAGCTTTGCAAGCAAGGATGATGCATTACGGAACGAGTAAAGAGACTTGCCGGTAACGAGATTGAACTAAGTATAATGATACCGACGATCCAATCTCGGGCAAGGAACATACCGATGACAAAAGGAATAACGTATATTGTTATGCGGTTTCACCGATAAAGATCTACGAAGAATATGTAGGAGCCAATATGAGCATCCAGGTTCCGCTATTGGTTATTGACCGGAGATGTGTCTCAGTCATGTCTACATAGTTCTCGAACTCGTAGGGTCCCCATGCTTAACGTTCGATGACGATTTGTATTATGAGTTAAGTGATTTGATGACCGAAGATTGTTCGGAGTCCCGGATGAGATCACGGACATGATGAGAAGTCTTGAAATGGTCAAGAGGTAAAGATTGATATATTGGAAGGTTATATTCGGACACGGGAATGTTCCGGAGTGATTCGGGTATTTTTTTGGAGTACCGGGAGGTTACCGGAACCCCCCGGGAAAGTAGTGGGCCTTCATGGGCCTTAGTGGAAAGGAGAGGAGGGCCACAAGGGAGGCCGCGCCCCCATGGCAAGTCCAAATTGGACTAGGGAGGGGGCGGCGCCCCCCTCTTTCCTTCTCCATCTCCTACTCCTTCCCCCTCTCCCCCTCTTGGAAAAAGGAAGGGGACTCCAACTAGGATTGGGAATACTAGTTGGACACCCCCCTATAGGCGCGCCCCTCCTTGGCCGGCCTCCCCCTTCCCCTCCTTTATATACGTGGGAAGGGGGCACCCCAAAGGACAACAGACAATCTCTTAGCTGTGTGCGGTGCCCTCCTCCACAGTTTAACACCTCGGTCAAATCGTCGTAGTGCTTAGGCGAAGCCCTGCGCCGGTAACATCCTCATCACAGTCGCCACGCCGTCGTGCTGATGGAACTCTCCCTCGTCCTCAACTGGATCAAGAGCTCGAGGTACGTCATCATGCTGAACATGTGCTGAACACAGAGGTGTCGTACGTTCGGTACTTGGATCGGTTGGATCGTGAAGACGTTCGACTACATCAACCACGTTACTAAACGCTTCCGCTTTCAGTCTACGAGGGTACGTGGACACACTCTCCCGTCTCGTTGTTATGCATCTCCTAGATAGATCTTGCGTGATCGTAGGAATTTTTTCGAAATACTGCGTTCCCCAACAGTGACGTCCGAGCCAGGTCTATGCATAGATGTTATATGCACGAGTAGAACACAAAGAGTTGTGGGCGATAATAGTCATATTTCTTACCACCAACATCTTACTTTGATTCGGCGGTATTGTTGGATGAAGCGGCCCGGACCGACATTACATGACCGCGTTCATGAGACTGGTTCTACCGACGCACTTCGCACACAGGTGGCTGGCGGGTCTGTTACTCCAACTTTCACTACTAGGAAAAGGCCTACTAATGGCGCACCAGTTTTGCCTACTAATGGCGCATCACTGGTGCGCCATTAGTATCACACCACTAGTATTTATTACTAATGGCGCACCACTGGTGCGCCATTAGTATCTGGTATACTAATGGCGCACCACCCAGTGCGCCATTAGTATATAACATCATGCGCCATTAGTATGCCTCCCAGGGGCCATATTTAACCATGTGATTTGGCACACTAATGGCACACTGCAGATGGATGCGCCATTAGTATACTTGGCATACTAATGGCACACTCTTTGGTGATGCACCATTAGTATACTTTGGCATACTAATGGCGCACTCTGTAGTGATGCGCCATTAGTATGAATATTAGTTTTTTTTTACTTTTCTGATTTTTGCACAGGTTACAAATATATTATTTGACAGAATATAGACAGTAGCACACAGCAACAGCAGATTCATCGAATACAATAGAAGATTAGTCTCCGAATACAATTCATCATATTAGTCTCCGAATTCAAAAGACCGAACAAAGATAAAACATTACAACTCTCGAGACCGCGAGTATTGAGTTTGTCTTCACATTACAAGTCGATATCGATCATCTAAACTACCATCACATAGAAGAGAGCTGCGGTCATCACGATGAGCATCATCGTGATGAAACTGGTCTTCATTCGGTTCCTCCAACGCTCCCTCCTCTCTCCCGCTAGATAGCGGGCGTATCTAGATTCCGCCTCCGCCCTAGTGGTGTACCCTTTGTAACTGTTACCGCTGAAACAGTGAACCTGTTTCCAACACTCCTCCCAGTCGTCGTAGACTCTGGAAACCTTACCCTTGTACACGACATGCGACGGCATCTCTATGCACAAGCCAAACAACAGACAATACATACATAAGCAATATATAAGTATGCAATAAAAGGATTGGAAGAGAAAAGCAAGACATTAATAGCACGATTCATGGTCCTACTAATAAATAGCATCGATTACATCTAAGTTGAACGACTGTCCAAACCAAAGAGACATACAATTCATTAAAGTTTAATTACAACATGAGCCAATCAATGTTTCAAAACTACACATCACTACTTTCGACTCGACTCATGGACATGAGCGTGGATGAAGCCGCCGTCTGTCGTGATGGTCATGATATCGCGGGCGTTGTCAGCTTGCATTTGTAGCATTCCGTCTATCTCAATGTTGGACGGTTGATATCTGAGGAAGAACTGCCCCGAGGTATGAAGGACATCTTGATGGATGATGTCCGCAAACTCCGACTGGATGCGAAAGAATTCTTGTCTGATGTCCGCGTCCTGAATTGCCGACAAGCTCGCGGCCTAATCTTTGAGATTATTTGGTAGCAGAAGGTGATGATGGTCCCTTACGATCGCCCACATGTGATGAAGGGCGTAGTAGGCATCCTTCTGGCCGCCAGGCGGCTGCTTGACGCAGCAGAACGTCGTATTGTGGGCGAACACGTGCTTGCCGTACTTACGAACTGCCCTGATGAAGGTGCCTCCAGATTTGGCGTAGCCGGGGAGAACATCATCAAGAACTTTCTTGATATTTGTGTAGTCTATCTTGGAGTTACGGTTCGGGTCGAAATACGTGGCCATGGAATATTTCGGGCTTAAGAGGATGAGTGTGCAATGTGTATCACTGCACAGAACACGGAATGTTAGAAAAAAAAGAACGATTGAATGTAAGTGCATCTAGTGCCACCCCTAGTTGGTTTTGAGTATTGACGACAAACCTAGTTGAGGGACTAACGTGTTTGTGAGAATTGCAGGAAAACACAGGTAGAAGTCCCTCATTGATTCGGTTTTATTACCAGAGATGACCCCTAAAAATGTACGAAGACATTGAAGACAATGGTGGTTTATGAAGATATTCATATTGAAGACAATGACATGAGAAGACTCCCTATGAAGCTTATGGAACTCGAAGACTTAGATCCTTCGTAGTTTTATTTCATTTATGTTGTGTCATAGGAATCACCGTACTGTTAAGTGGGGTCCAAAAGAACCAGTCAGAATGACTGTAGTGATGCCTAATTCAAATCCTATGTCTTCGAGCGAAGACTTTGAGAGAAAATCTTGTCCAGAGTCAGACAAGTCAGCTTTACTTGTAGCCCAAGTAAAGTTGCCGTGTGAGTTCAAAATTCGACCGTTGGTACACGTGTCAGTTCCTTAAGTGACCCAGGGTCATTTCGGACAGATCAGGTCGGGTTGCCAAGTGGCTATAAATAGTCCACCCCCACAACCATAAACGGTTGGCTGCTCAGATTTCAGTGCACGGCTTTTGACGTTTGAGAGCAACCCACCTCGAAGCCTTTGAGAGAAAAATTCCTAGTGAGGAGAAAATCCCTGACCACCCAGAGCCAGAGTAAATTGGGCATCACTTAAGTCTTCGTGTCTGTGTGATTTGAAGACTTATTACACTTGAGGACTGTGCATCCTCTAGACGGTTAGGCGTCGCGTCCTGAGCATCCAAGAGAAATTGTGGATTGCCAGTGAACGAAGTCTGTGAAGGTTTGGGAGTCTACCTTGAAGACTTACCTGAGTGATTGAGCGAGGTCTGTGTGACCTTAGCTCAAGGAGAAAACGGTGAGGACTGGGTGTCTTGGACTAAGTGTCCTTGACTGGGTGTCCGGGACTGTGTGTCCTTTGGTTTAAATACCTAGACGCTCCAACCAGACGTACAGTTGTCACAGCAACTGGAACTGGTCCAACAAATCATTGTCTTCAACGTGTCACTGGTTTCATCTTCACTTCCTTTCACTTACAGTTATTCATTGTGAAGCCATTGCATGCTTGCTTTATCTTTTGTCTTCACAACATGAATGTATGATCTGTTCGGCTTCATAACTTCTTCCTACCTGATCCTTATTACACTGAAGCTGTTTGTCATTGCGCTTTCACTCTATTGAATACATGACCATGGCTGGCCTAGTGTAATCTAACTTCCGCTGCATAGTGATAGGCATAATCTTCACTGTTTGTCTTCATAACTCTCACGTTTTGAAGACTTTCATAAAAATCGCCTATTCACCCCCCCTCTAGTCGATATAACGCACTTTCAATTGGTATCAGAGCAAGGTGCTCCCTTGTTCTGTGTGATTCAGTTTAACCACCTGGATTTTTAGCTATGTCAACTGCAGGGATAATCAAAGTCTCCGCTGCTTGCCCCGTCTTCGATGGAACTGAATATCCCTACTGGAAGAATAAGATGCGCATGCATCTTGAAGCCATTGACGTCGACCTATGGTATGTCGTCGAAAACGGCGTTCCCAAGGCTGGAGAAGGTGTCACTGCTGCTGATGTTAAGAAGTTCGTTCAATTGGACTCTACTGCCAAGAATATCATCTGTGGTCATCTGACCAAAGGACAGTATGGCCGTGTGAGTGCCTTGAAGACATCCAAACTGGTCTGGGACTGGCTCTCCAAAGTTAATGAAGGCATATCAACCTAGAGAGATCAAAGAATCAGTGTCCTTCGCAATCTCTTCAACCGCTTCAAACGAAATGACAATGAGAATGTCCAGCACACCTTTGATCGGCTCACTGACATCACAAATGAGCTACAAGCCCTCGGCGCTACTGAGATCACCAAACATGAAATCGTCAAGACGCTGCTGAGATCACTTGATAGTTCGTTTGACATTCTGGCCCTGATGATTCAAGAACGTCCTGATTTCAAGACACTCGATCCGTCTGACATACTTGAGAGGCTCAACACACATGAGTTTTAGCTTTCTGAGAAAAGAGATATCTACGGTCCAAACTATGGGCGAACTCGTGCCTTGAAGGCAAAAGCTGTCTCCTCATCTGAAGAAGAATCTGACTGCAGTTCTGATGATCCTGAAGACATTGGAAGAGAACTTGCAATGCTAGTGAAGAAGTTTCAAAAATTCACCAAGAAGAAAGGCTTCAGAAAATCTTCACGATCAAGCTCAAGGAATGATGAAGCTTCTGCTCATGACTACAAGAAGAAAACATGTCACAAGTGCAAGAAAACTGGGCACTTCATCTCTGAGTGTCCACAGTGGGACAATGAGAACAGAAGGAAGAAGAAGAGCAAGGAATATGATTCTGACGACAAGAAGAAGAAGAAACACTCAAAGTCTTCTTCCAAGTCTTCATCAAAGTCTTCATCACACAAGAAGAGCTCATTTGGCAAGGCACGTGCGTTTGTTGGAAAGGAGATGGATTCAGAAGAGGAGTCCGCATCTGAGGAGGCAGAGGTGGAGTCTGAGGAGGAGTCTGATTCTGGCATTGCGAGTCTGGCTACAGCATACGTCGCCAAGTCCATCTTCAACACTGAAGACAATAACTGCATCACCGACACCGACACAAATGACAAGAACGACTCCACTCCTACCTACTGCTTCATGGCACGCAGTGCCAAGGTAAACACATGCACCACTCGCTATGAAACATCCAGTGACGATGACTCTGAATGTGATTCAAAACCTAGCTACAAAACACTTGCTAAAATTGCAACTGAACAACAGAAAGCTATGGAACATATTCAAAAACTGTTAGACAGAAGCGATGATCTATTGGGTGCTGAAATGACTCGATCTGAATCCTTAATTGAAGACATAAAAAACCTTCACGTTAAGTATCAGGAACTTGAAGATCGTCATGATACTCTCTCAACAACTCATGAAAAGCTTTCCTATGACTATCTTCAAAGGAAGAAAGAACTTGAGAAATTGAGGGTGGCTCATGAAGATCTTCAAAAGGAAAACGAGTCACTTCGCGCCGAACAGATCAGTCCCGCTCAGGAAGGATTTGAACCACCATGTCTTAAATGCATTGAGCGTAATAATGCTAATTCTGTTGCTGAATGTTCCACTGCTACTACTGTTCCAATATCTTCAACTGTTGATGTGGCAACTAACCCCTCTGCTGAGGATACCACTGCTATTGCTGATGAGAATGCTAGGTTGAAGACATTGCTTGAAACAGGGATGTACAAAAGTCTGAAAGGGCATCAAACATTATGTGATGTCCTTAAGAAGCAGATTCTGAACCAAAACCCTAGGAAAGAGGGTGTTGGGTTCGTGAGGAAAATCAATGCAGATGGCTCTTACTGGAAACCTGAGCAGTACCCCAAAACTACATGGGTTGCTGCAAAGGAACTTTCAGCAGATCCATCCAATTTATCTGGCTTCACTTGTGCTAACCCAATTATCATTGATGAATCCTTTGATGCAAACTATAAACTATTTAAGAATCAGAATGGTGAAGTGTTTGCCAGGTACATTGGTACTAACTGCAGGAATGGACCGCCTATGAAGAAGATCTGGGTTCCGAAAACATGTCTGGAAAATCTTCCTGTGAATGTCTTCATGACACCTCACTTGAAGAAGACAAACCTTGGTCCAAAGGCTTCATACAGACAGAGGACTCACCTGAGTCACACTAACGCAAATGTTTTGCAGGGAAACCATACTCAGGCATATGAATATGAGAGCGGTTCATCGAACCGTCATATTCATATGACCAAAAATTATTCTGCTTATGCCTATGAGTATTATTGTCCCCCTGCTAGACTGTTTGCTAAGGCTTCAAAGCCAAAATTCTCAGATGCTGCACTTAGACTCATAGCTTTTAAGCCACCCTTGAAGATGTGGGTGGTTAAGAAAGCTTAACTCTCTTTTGCAAGGAAAGGTCTCCAGCACAAAAACAAAATCTTCTGATGCTATTGCTGGGGACCATAAAAATCTTGTGGGGCGCAAGATAAACTACCCAAATGGCATCATTATGTACTTCGTTCCTGAATCGCATGCTACTCTCCCCATTAGTCCTAATCTGGATCTAAGTTTTCATAACCCACTGGTTCGTCAAATGTTTATGCTTCACAACACTCTTCGTGAAGCCTATCCCCCTAACTGCACTGTAGGGTACGACACCAGCGACTTCAAAGTCTTCAGAATGGATTATTGACAGTGGGTGTACGAATCACATGACTGGCAGAAGAAGCCTTCTTATGGACTCAACTTTACGTCCATTCGACAAGAGCCACATTACATTCGCTGACACTGGTAAAAGTAAGGTATTGGGTCTAGGTAGAGTTGCAATCTCAAAGGATCAACACATGGATAAAGTCATGCTTGTCGAATCCCTTGGCTTCAACTTAATGTCCATCTCAATGCTTTGCGATTTGAATATGATTGTAATGTTTGGCAAATATCGCTGCCTGGTGCTAATGGAATCTGACAAATCTCTAGTGTTTGAAGGGTATAGGAAAGGTGATTTGTATGTGGTAGATTTCTCAGCAGGACCACAACTTGCAGTATGTCTTCTTGCAAAAGCTTCAGAATGCTGGCTTTGGCATCGAAGTCTTGGGCATGCTGGCATGAGGAACCTCCACACCCTTGCGAAGAAAAAGCACGTCATAGGCATCGAGGGCGTCAAGTTCAAGAAAGATCACTTATGCGGTGCCTGTGAAGCAGGGAAGATGACAAGGGCAAAACATCCTTCGAAGACAATCATGACCACTACTCAACCCTTCGAACTGCTTCACATGGATCTTTTCGGTCCCACTCACTACTCAACTTTTACTACTTCTGCATGCCTCTATGGCTTCGTAATTGTTGATGATTATTCTAGATATACTTGGGTGCACATAATCCTTTACAAGACTGAAGTGCAGGATGTCTTCAGACGCTTCGCAAATCGAGCTATCAACAATTTTGGCGCCAAGATAAAGCACATCAGAAGTGACAATGGCACTGAATTCAAGAACACTGGCCTTGATACATATCTGGATACCTTGGGCATCACACATGAATTCTCAGCTCCATACACGCCACAACAGAATGGCGTCGTCGAACGCAAGAACAGAACACTCATTGAGATGGCCAGAACAATGCTAGATGAATACAAGACTCCAAGAAAATTCTGGACTGAAGCCATTGATACTACATGCCATACAATCAATCGTGTTTATCTTCACAAGCTTCTGAACAAGACATCTTATGAACTCCTAACTGGCAAGAAGCCAAATGTCAGTTACTTCAGAGTATTTGGCGCAAAATGCTGGATCAAGGACCCACATCACACCTCAAAGTTTGCACCAAAAGCACATGAAGGCTTCATGCTTGGATATGGAAAGGATTCGCACTCCTACAGAGTCTTCAATCTCTTCCACTACAAAGTGGTTGAAACAGTGGATGTGCGATTTGATGAAACCAATGGATCTCAAAGAGAGCAATTGCCAAATGTGCTAGATGAAGTTCCAGCTAATGAATCAATCCATGGGAACTGGAGAGATTGTACCTTTTGAAGCTCATCCTGAAGAAGAACTTATCATCTCAGCACCTGATCCACATGAAGACAATGCTCAGCCTGAAAATATACCTTCAAATGACCACATAGATCAGCAAGAGCAAAGTCTTCGCCCCACACACCCTCGTATTGCAAATGAAGTACAAATTGACAAAATACTTGACAGCATCAATGCACCTGGTCCACTCACTCGTTCAAGGGCAACTCAGCTAACAAACTTCTGTGGGCATTTCGCATTCGTCTCAATATCAGAACCCAAGAAAGTTGAAGAAGCCTTCATGGAACCTGAATGGATTCAAGCTATGCAAGAAGAGCTTCAACAGTTTGAGCTGAATGATGTATGGGAACTGGTTAAGCGTCCTGATCCATGGAAGCACAACATAATAGGCACCAAATGGATATACCGCAACAAGCAAGATGAGCATGGTCAAGTTGTCAGAAACAAAGCTCGTCTCGTTGCTCAAGGATATACTCAAGTGGAGGGCATTGACTTCGATGAAACATTTGCTCCTGTGGCTAGGCTTGAAGCCATACACATACTGCTGGCCTATGCAAATCATCATAACATACTTCTCTATCAGATGGATGTGAAAAGTGCCTTTCTCAATGGCAAGATTGAAGAAGAAGTGTGTGTTGCACAACCACCTGGCTTTGAAAATCCAAAACATCCTGATATGGTATACAAGCTCAACAAGGCACTGTATGGCCTCAAACAAGCCCCTAGGGCCTGGTATGATACACTCAAGTACTTTCTGAAAAGCAAAGGCTTCATACCTGGTTCCCTGGATCCCACTCTTTTCACGTAGACATATGATGGTGAACTGTTTGTGTGCCAAATATATGTGGATGACATTATCTTCGGCTGCACCAATCAGAAGTATAGTGAAGAGTTTGGATATATGATGCAAGAGCAATATCAGATGTCCATGATGGGGGAGCTGAAGTTCTTCCTCGGTCTTCAAATACGGCAACAACGCAACGGCATCTTCATATCTCAAGAGAAATATCTTAAAGAGTGCTTGAAGAAGTTCGGTATGCAAGACTGCAAAGGCTTCACAACACCAATGCCAGCCAAGCATCATCTGGGTCCCGATGACAATGGTAAAGAGTTCGATCAAAAGGTATACCGCTCCATGATTGGGTCTTTGCTTTATTTATGTGCATCTAGGCCAGATATCATGCTTAGTGTTTGCATGTGTGCTCGATTTCAAGCGACACCAAAGGAGTCGCATCACTTAGCTGTGAAGCGAATTCTTCGATATTTGGCTCACACCCCAACTCTAGGATTATGGTATCCAAAGGGCTCAGAGTTTGATTTGGTTGGATTTTCGGATGCTGATTATGCTGGTGACAAAGTTGATCGCAAGTCTACATCAGGCACATGTCACTTTCTGGGACGATCACTTGTATGTTGGTCTTCAAAGAAGCAGAACTGTGTATCACTCTCCACTGCTGAATCTGAATACATTGCTGCTGGATCTTGCTGCGCTCAGCTTCTGTGGATGAAGCAAACACTCAAGGATTATGGCATTCATCTGAAGCAAGTGCCACTTTACCGCGACAACGAAAGCGCCATCAAGATTGCCAACAACCCAGTTCAGCACTCGAAGACAAAGCACATTGAAATTCGTCATCACTTTCTCAGAGATCATGTTGTGAAGGAAGACATTGATATCATACACGTCAACACTGAAGAGCAATTGGCAGATATCTTCACCAAACCCTTGGATGAGAAGAGATTTTGCAAGTTACGGTGTGAGCTAAATATCTTGGAATCCTCAAATGTCCTGTGATCAGGCACACATCCTAACACTTAAGCATATTGATGACTTAGATGTGCAACACACGAAGTAGCGTATATCTTCAAACAATGAAGACATACATTCTAAGTGTGAATACATTAATGTGGAATTTGACTTCGGAGCGCCACAATAATTGTGCGCCGTGTCTGGGTCTAATACTTCCTATACGGTGGGTAACGCCACCACCAAACGTTCCATTTTGAAGTGTTTCTCTCATGGCGTTACCTCTCAATGTCTTCACATTTGGTTTGGCTTCATTCTCAATATGTCTTCATGATTATCTTCACTGCGCTGATTATCTGGATATATATGTACTGATGTTCTGTCCTCTACAGCATTCACTTATAGCTATGTCTTCTTGGTTGAATCTTTTGAACTAAGTGAATGTGATCGGACCCTAACCTCTCTATGCTTTCTATCTCAAACTCTATCTCTCCAAGTCATATGCATTCTGTTGAAACTGTCAAATGTCTTCACTGTGTCCTTGTCAGCCGAAGACATAGTGACAACCATAAAAGTCTGTTTTTAATGCTCATTCCTCCACATAAGATCCGGAGAAGCAGGAACGACCGCCCAACAATTTAGGCGTGCGTGGGACGTGGAACAAATCCCAATCTTCCTCTAACTGGCCACGCGTGCCTCAAATGCGAACCGCCAGGGGTACCTGCGTAATAGCGCAGTGCCGCCTCTATCCCTATAAATACACGATTCACTGCGGTCATTATCTCCTTCTTCCACCCTCGCACGAACCCTAGCGCCACCGCTAGCACTCGACGACGCCGGCAACGAAGCGCTTCACTGCCGCAACCTCTCCGACGCCGTTTTCACGCCGACAGCGGACATCGCTCTCTCCGCCGTCGCCGTAGGTGTCATCCGTCGCCAAGTTAGGGCACGGAGGATCGAACTGCTCGATCTCAACTCTCACTTCGTCTAGCAGTTCCAAGTGTGGTAAATAAAACCTCTTTTTACAGCCTCTTTTGATCCCATAGTTCAGTCACTTTCTGCCATAAGGAGTTTCTCTTCACATCAGTTAGTTATCTCGCTACATCTCATGACATGCCTAGTATATTCACTTGTGCTTCATAAGGTAGTTAGATTCCTCACTTGTACTGATCTGTGGGTTCGTACAAATCTGGAACCAACTTCTTACCTGTGAGTGAATGTCTTCGCACCATGAGGTCAATGTCTTCTAAACCGATTTATCTTCAAAATCTTCTGAGAATGCATATGACCTCTTCCCCTTCCCTCGCACCTTAATGCTGTCACAGGTACATGTCCGTGGGAGAATCCTTTGGTTCTCATAGTCTGCATTCATTTGCAGAGTACTTGCAGCATCACATCAACTCTCCTGAAGCCAGTTCTTGCAAAAGGAAGCCTTTGAAGCCTTTGAACATCTTGAAGCCTTCCAAGTTATTCATGGCTTCAGAAACAGCAGCAAGGAAGGGAGGCAGACAGCGACGTGGTGAAAAGTCCAAAGATCTGCCTGATGAATTGGCAGAGATGTACAAAACTGATCCTGAAGAAAGCTATGGTCAGCGCAAGACACGAATCCAATGGATTCGAAGATATTGGGCAGAGCAATGGTTCCGCTACCGCTTCGTCACTCAGGAATATGCGGAGAAGTGCGCCATCAAGAGACCGTGGGGAGACGTACTATACAAAAATCTCGTACCCAGGTCCAGAGTCGAAGCCATTGCTCAAGGATTCTATCCATGCATGGTGAGAGGACCACAGCCAGCTGAGGCACATCCGTCATCACTTCTCTGGTGCCGCGATGATAATCTCTTCAAGCGCAACTTTCAGTTTGCACAACAGTCAGCAAAGATAAACAAGAAGAAATTTGGGCTTGACTTCAACCCTGGTCCCTCCTCACCAAGGGCAGATGGCACACGCAACGCCGATCCCAATATCATCGGGCCGTATGCCAATCTTGCAGGCCTCATCACTCGCATCCTAGTCCAAGGGACTGCTGTGAATGACCCTCCAGCAGATACTGAGTCAGATGACGCCCCTGCTGCGCCGAAGCCGAAGCAGAAGAAGCCAAAAGCTTCAAAGCCAGCCGCTTCTCCCAAGATCACAAGAGTGAAGCCTTTAGCAACTGCACCTCCTGAAGCCAGTGTGCAGTCAGAAGGCTTATCACGAGTGTCCAAGCCCCAAGAAGCCAAGAAGCTTCAGCCACACACAGGCAAAGAGCTCATAGCTGCTGACATTCTGCGCTGCGAAGCCATTGATCTCTCAAGCGATGAAGATCTTGGAGATGATGCTCTTGAGCAGCTCATCAAGAGCAAGGAGGAGGCTGAAATCTTCAACAATCTGCCTCTGTTTGATGTCGCCATCATCCACAACTTCATCGATGAATGGTTTGCCTCACCGGACATCAGCTTCAACGATCTGCAGCTGCCCATAGGCCTCAGCGTTGCTTTTCAAGGCGCAATTGCTTCAGAACTTGCAATAGCCCAGCGCATTGTAGAACTGAAGCAGAAAATTGATTATGAAAAGGATCAGTTCAAGAAGCACGTGGCCAAACTCAGTGTGCAAGAAGTGAGAAACTTCAAGATCATGTTGCACGAGCTGAAAGAGAACTTCCTGAAGACGCGTGCCGAAGCTCAAGGCTCGCGAGAACGCATGAAGACTTTGGCTGATCGCTGCGTGCAGGCCTACAATGAGGCAGAGAAACGCAAGGCACTTGGGCGTCCTGGCATTGACCCCAGGATGGCCGCGAAGAAGAAAAAGAAGGCTGCTGTGCCTGAACCTGAAGCGCCAAGGTCAGAAACTGCTCCGATTGTCTTCTCCCCGCTGCAACGACTGGCTCGAAGCCAAAGAGTCGATCAACCGCCTCACAGCACAAGAAGACACGGACTGCAGAGGCTGAAGCTAAGAAAAGAAAACATTCTGAAGCCTCTCCTTCTGAACCCATCATCAAGAAGCGCAAGACCAAGAAATCTCGGGCTGCTCCCACAGAGCCCTTGACAGTTGAACCCCTCTCCGTCCGCTATCCTGACGCAGATCGTCAGTTGACTGTGCATGAACCCAACACTGAAGACATTCCAGCAGACGAACCCTACGCTGCTGAAGACATTGGTCTCCAAGACAATGTGCAAGGTGATGCAGCCCTTCCTCAGCTTGAGACAAGCGAACTGATCAGTATTGGTCGTCCATTGACGCCAATCACACAAGATGCATCGTGGGCAGATCGCCCACAGGAGGAAGATGAGCCACAGCCCACTGCAACTCCACAAGCGTCGCCCAAATTTCATAGGCTTCGCAAAGGGCCAAGGGCTCAAGCTGCTGACGACATTCCGGCTGCATCAGCCGAAGAGCATGCAGAGACACCACAAGCTCCAACTCCCCCACACCAACAAGAAGCAGTTCTCCAGGAGAATGTGCCTGAGTCTGCAAATGTTGAGGCTGCCACAAACAACGCCGAAGCAAATGTGGAGCCCAACCCAACAATAGCTTCAGAAGACAATGAAGCTACTGCTCCTGAACATTCTGTGCCTGAGTCTGCTGCAGGACCACAATTCAACTATCATATTGCGTACAGACCCCAGGTCCAGAAGCCGATCCCACGACTGCCAAGGTTCCCAGGTCCTGCATCAGCTCCTGGTTCCTTCAACATCAACGGCTTCAGGGCAGATAACACGTTTTTCGACCGCTCCAAGAACCCTTATTCAAGGGAACGGATTGTATCAGATAGGTTCTGGAGCCATCAACAGCGCAGCTATTATTCATGCATCCTATACAACCAAGGCCGCATCTTTCCTCACAAGCGCCTTGAGGTTGAAGCTGTTGCTGGTCTGCCTGGTCTGGAAGAAGCACTGGATTGCTTCAAGCAAGTGGGTTTGCTGCCATTTATCACTGATGAAGAGCACTGGAACGAAGAGCTTCTGCTCCAGTTCTATGCCACTTGCATATCAAAGGCTATAACAGAGATCCGAAGACATGGATTCTGGAGTGGATGACAGGCAATATCCATCATGAAGCCAATGCTTTCGACCTAATTGAGCTTACCGGCCTTCCCACTCCTGGCGAATTCTTTGAAGAAGGGTGCCAACTCCATGCTGAAGCAATTGAGAGCATATTTCAGCGTCCTGAGCCAGATATGAGTCAGATGCTCTCAATGATGAAGCCACTGCCTCCTAATGCACCCTATCCAACTAGGTTCTTCGTTGAAGACTTAGAGTACCTGCCCAGAACAATATATCATATCATAAGGCGGACTCTATGGCCTGTAAAGGGACACTCTCGATATGCAACAATTGATGGTGCAATGAAGACTCTCATCTTCTGCATTCTACATGGCAAATGCTTCAATGCACAGGATCTCTTCATCCGTCACTTTGCAGCGTCTGCCTCAGAACTGTTTGGATTAAAGTTCTATGCTCCTTGGGTTATGAGGCTGATCAAGCTTCACTCTGCAATCTCCTATCAACCCTCAGCCCGCAACCATAGGATATTTTTGCCAGATGTGGACACATCTGCTGAAGCAATATATCCAGAGCCTGGCAAGCAACCATTAAGTCTTCAAAATGCAGAACACCAGAGCTTCACTCAAAATATTGAAGGTGTTGAAGCTCTCTCCCGAGTGTATCCAATGGCTGGCACCACACGTGCCCCTGCATCAACTGAAGCCACTGACAGCACAGCTGCCAAGAGACCCAAGAAGCGCGCTCGAGCACTCAATGACCGAGAGCTTCTTGTGGCTCTTCACCAAAAGCAAGATAGGCATCACGACTGGCTCAAACGGCAGATGAGAAGCATCATGCAAGACGTCAATCGCATCAGAAATCTGGCAACCAAGAATGCGTTTGTCGCACACGAGACCTGTCGCCGCACTTGGAAAGGCCTCACCATGATGAGCAATGAAGCTGAACTGCAAGAGGATGGCTTCAGAGAGAGATTCCAATTTGACTCCACGCCTCCAAGAAGAGCTGTGATGCGAAGCACACCATCACTTGAAGAGTCAGAATTCTCTTCTTCTGCTGCCACCGTGTCTGCCCGGATTATTGAAGAAGACGACGACGCGACATCATCTCCACCTGCTTCAACACACGTCGAATCTGCACCAAGCTCATCTGCACCGCCACCAAACAACTCCACCGATCCCTGCTGCGCCTGGGAACGCGTAGAAAACTCTATGTCTTCAAACCTTTTTGGTCATCACTGACAAAAGGGGGAGAAGCATGATGTTTATAGTCTTCAAGCGGGTCACTTTGGGCGGGTGCCTCTATATTTTGCTACATTTTGCTTCGTGCTTACAACTCCCGTTTTTGCTACATTTGCTTCTTTGAGTTGTAACACTTAGCCTTGATGGCCGTCTGCTACCTGCTTGTCACTCCGTTATGCGAAGATAAATTCCGCATGTGCGACGATAAATTCCGCACTCATCTCTTACTGCAGACGTCCATTTTCCATTATGCATGTCATTATCTTCATATACTTTCACATGCATAGTGGATTGTCATCATAAGTTGAAGTGGATCTCCACAAGTACAACCTGCCATGTGCATTTGCATTCAAAAGGCAAATTACTTATATGCACATCTTCAGGGGGAGCCCTTGCAACTTATGAAGACAATTCCTTTACTATTCACAAATTATGTTCCCCGTTGAAAACTTCAACTAGTTTGTCATCAATCACCAAAAAGGGGGAGATTGTAAGTGCATCTAGTGCCACCCCTAGTTGGTTTTGGAGTATTGACGACAAACCTAGTTGAGGGACTAACTGTGTTTGTGAGAATTGCAGGAAAACACAGGTAGAAGTCCCTCATTGATTCGGTTTTATTACCAGAGATGACCCCTAAAAATGTACGAAGACATTGAAGACAATGGTGGTTTATGAAGATATTCATATTGAAGACAATGACATGAGAAGACTCCCTATGAAGCTTATGGAACTCGAAGACTTAGATCCTTCGTAGTTTTATTTCATTTATGTTGTGTCATAGGAATCACCGTACTGTTAAGTGGGGTCCAAAAGAACCAGTCAGAATGACTGTAGTGATGCCTAATTCAAATCCTATGTCTTCGAGCGAAGACTTTGAGAGAAAATCTTGTCCAGAGTCAGACAAGTCAGCTTTACTTGTAGCCCAAGTAAAGTTGCCGTGTGAGTTCAAAATTCGACCGTTGGTACACGTGTCAGTTCCTTAGTGACCCAGGGTCATTTCGGACAGATCAGGTCGGGTTGCCAAGTGGCTATAAATAGTCCACCCCCACAACCATAAACGGTTGGCTGCTCAGATTTCAGTGCACGGCTTTTGTCGTTTGAGAGCAACCCACCTCGAAGCCTTTGAGAGAAAAATTCAGTGAGGAGAAAAGCCCTAACCACCCAGAGCCAGAGTAAATTGGGCATCACTTAAGTCTTCGTGTCTGTGTGATTTGAAGACTTATTACACTTGAGGACTGTGCATCCTCCAGACGGTTAGGCGTCGCGTTCTGAGCATCCAAGAGAAATTGTGGATTGCCAGTGAACGAAGTCTGTGAAGGTTTGGGAGTCTACCTTGAAGACTTACCTGAGTGATTGAGCGAGGTCTGTGTGACCTTAGCTCAAGGAAGAAAACGGTGAGGACTGGGTGTCTTGGACTAAGTGTCCTTGACTGGGTGTCCGGGACTGTGTGTCCTTTGGTTTAAATACCTAGACGCTCCAACCAGACGTACAGTTGTCACAGCAACTGGAACTGGTCCAACAAATCATTGTCTTCAACGTGTCACTGGTTTCATCTTCACTTCCTTTCACTTACAGTTATTCATTGTGAAGCCATTGCATGCTTGCTTTATCTTTTGTCTTCACAACATGAATGTATGATCTGTTCGGCTTCATAACTTCTTCCTACCTGATCCTTATTACACTGAAGCTGTTTGTCATTGCGCTTTCACTCTATTGAATACATGACCATGGCTGGCCTAGTGTAATCTAACTTCCGCTGCATAGTAATAGGCATAATCTTCACTGTTTGTCTTCATAACTCTCACGTTTTGAAGACTTTCATAAAAATCGCCTATTCACCCCCCCTCTAGTCGATATAACGCACTTTCATCGAAATCTAAGAAATCATATGTTACGGGGCGGTTAAGGGATGACTTACTCGGGAAAGTAAGCCACAAGGAAGTTATCCTTATCTGGGTTTGCCAGAATGACGTCTTCGAGGTGTGAACTTGCGACTTGGCGGTCCCCAGCGCTGCTCAAGAGCTTGGCACACATGTAGAAGGGGTCGACAATCATGATGTCCGGGGTCTTGTCTCTAATGATCCGCATCTCCATACTCAGCGAAAACAGCCGAACGAAGGTGTAGTGCAGCGGATGAAGGTTGAACATAGCAAAGATGTCATCAAACCGCAGGACGATCGTACCCCCGATGGTGCCATCCACAAAGCCCTTGCCCTCTGGCACCTTGGCCATGAAAACCGGGTATGCCACATCATTCTCTCTGAGACGCTGCTTCTCCAAAGAAAGAACACTGTCGTGCAGACTCCGCATAGCACCGGTTGCAGCATTGAGCATATTTGTCGGTAGCATTGCCCTACCCGCCACATGCACCCTCCTCGAGATATCCTTAGGTGAAGGTGGCCCGTCCTGAGCATGGATCGTACTCGGTGCCGGCTAGCTCGCACCGGCGGCCTTTTTAGTCAGCCGTTTCCGGCCCTTCTTCTTGATCTGCTGTAATGGGACCGAGTTCTGCTCACAGACCGCCTTCTTGAGCGTGTTGGGGCTGATAATATTTGGCACCTCCGCTATCTGAGGCTCGGTGAAGGCGGCAGCTGGAGGCGTCTCCTGAGAACTGAACGCCAGACGACGCCTGTTGCAATTGGGTTTCTCCGCCGTACCAGCTAGATCGCGGTCGTCTTGTTTGGGTTCTTGAGAAGGAGGCCCGCAGAACTCGTCACCGTACCCATGTTCGGCAAAGTACTTATCAATGTTGGTAAATGTACCATCGTCGTTGTCGTCGTCGTCCGGATCCTGTGCCATATGCATGTCCGGATCCTGTGCCATAGGGATGTTCGGCATGTCCGGTAGCGTTGCAGCGTTCTTGCCATGGCTTGGCGCCGGCACGACTAGCGGTCTTGTCTGTGGGGTGGTGTCCCCCGCCCCCAAACGAATCTGGCTCTTCGGCCAAAGCAGGGGCCAGCTTACGCAGGCGCTGAGGGTCATCGCATCTTCTTCGTCGGCCCCAGCGGGTCGAATCGGAGGTAACAGCTCGTCACAGCCTGGCAACACCCGAACCACTTCAACCCTATACATTGTGGGTGGCATCGGATTACCGTGGAACACGGGGTTGCCCGATTGAACGATTCTGCCCTTGGCGACATCGACCAACTCGCCGCCCACGAAGTGCAGGAGAGTGCAAGGAACGTCGGCGGCGCCCTGCGAAAACATGTAGGGCGTCAGGGATGCCCAGTCAAAGGCAAGGAGATGAAGTCCTCGGCCGAGAGGCTTAGTTACCGTGATGCCGTCGAGCCCGGCTAATGTCGAGGCACCGCCAACGGCGGGCGTGCAACTGATAGAGGGGCCGCTTGCTGGCGAGGTGCCGGCCGGCGTACACCCGGGTGCCTTAAGCTCCAATGCCAGCGTCGGAGACACCAATACCGCCGCCGCCGGAGACACCAATGGCGCCGCCGCCGTAGACACCAATACCGCCGCCGCCGGAGACACCAATGGCGCCGCCTGCGCGTTGTGCGAGTTGCTGGCCGTGAAGCTGGGAATCGGGGGCGGCCCCTATTGGCCACCCGCAATCCACGTCGTTATCCCATGAATCAAGGTAGGCATAATGCCGGTGAGCGTCGATCCCAGTTGTTGTTGCACTTGCTCTTAGACCATCTCCGGAATCCGCGCCACTTGCGCCTTGAGTGCTTCAACCTCGCGCGACTGGCTTTCCGAGCTGGTCTTTTTCTCCTTTCACCCACCAGCGGCATAGTATGACGTCCATTTTGTGGACAAGCCTTTGCCGGCCACACGACCAGCTGACGTCGGCTTATTGAGCTTATCCCTGTTTTTCATTACGTTCAACGCCCTATTCAAAGGGGTGTCGAAAGGGGAGCTCTGAGACGACCCCGCGCTACTGCTTTCTTTGTCCTGCGGAAGGAATGTGAACCATTTAGAAATATTGGGGATTAATTAGAATGCAACCATATGGAGCTAATTACTCGGGGGTGTATTCCTTACCAGAACAAGCTCAAGCTCCTTGGTCTTCGGATCCGTGGTAAGCTCCTTTGTTACCGGGTCCTCCTTTTACCGGGCCCTGGGAAAGTTCCTGGTCTGCTTGTCACTGTATTTCTCAAAGCGGGGCGGTAGGCCTTGCTCGGCACGCTCCGCGTCCTCCTTGTCCCATACAGGCTCCGCCACTCTGTAACCGCCGGGACCGAGTTGGTGGACCCCTATGTTCAACTGCCACATTTCTTTCCCCTAGTGACTTGATTCGGAGGTTGCGGGGCTCTCGCACTTGATCTTGAACTCCTTGTAGTCATCTCCGCTCATCAAAGGATATTTTGCCTTGATCTTCTCATAACTATCACCTTTGTCAATCATTGCCTTCACCGTGCTTTTCCAAGTAGACAGGGCCGTGCTCATCGTCGTGAGGGCGGCACCGTTCACTTTATTACCCGAGAGGCATGTGTTTGCGAACTTAGCGGGGAACTTGTATCGTTCGTGCAGCTTCGTGAAGAGGAGGCTGCGCAAATTCCCTTGGTCCTTATGCCTTAGGTTCTCGGTGTTGATCGAGGCGGTGCTCCGGAGAATGCACCCGAGCTGAATCGAGTACCCCTTGACTACGTGTTTGGGCGCCGTCGGATGCCCGTCGGAGTTCACTTCAGTAAATTCCTCCCTGACGGTGCCGAGCACGTTCGGGCGCCGGTCCTTCCGTTGCCTCTTCGGTTGGCTGCCATCTGTGCGTGCACCGCCATCATCAGTGGTGGCATCCGCGGCGCCATCATCAGTGGTGTCATCCCCGACGCCACTAGGGGTTGTGTAGTCAGGATCGGTGTCTTCCGCGGCGTCCTCATAGCGGTGAGGTTCTTCCTCCAACTCCTAGGACAGCTCCCAGAATTGCTTGCCGCCCGAACCGCCGGCCTCATCGTTGTGGACCATGTTTCGCTCTAAATAGGAAAAAAGTTTGGTCAAAAAGTTGGTTATTGTCAAGGAACAAGATCATGGTCTCATCATTTAGGGTTTGTCGACACCGAGGCATCCTAAAAGATAAGCTTTTATCATTTAGGGTTTGTCGACGCCGAGGCACCCTAAAAGCCTAAGCGTACATCATTTAGGTTCTCATCGACACCGAGGCACCCTATAGAAGCCAAGTTAAGTTTTCATCATTTAGGGTTTATCGATGCCGAGGCACCCTAGGTTGGGCCTAATCACTTGGCACTAATCACTTGGCTCTATTGCCACCTATGTTGGGTTTATCATCTAGGGTTTATCGATGCTAAGGAGAATTCTAAATTGGGCCTAATCACTTGGCTCTATTGCCACCTATGGTTTAATGCAACAAGAATGGTGGGGCAGTTGATCCTACTTAACTAAGTACTAAGATACCCCGGCCCATGCATTAGTCGCAAGTACCCCATATGTCCTATTTTTAGCAAAGTCATGTTAAAATTCACGGAAAATTTCAGCATGACCTTTGCTGAAAATAGGACATATGGAGTACCCGAATTTGCCGGAACGGAAGTTAATCGACATTCCGACAAACTCAAGGGCCTCTCGGGGTACCTGCAAAATCATTATCCCCGCGTAATGAAGTCGCCAATGGGCATTTCAGAAGATCACAAGTAGCATCGTCACAAGTACAACATCATCACAAGTACAGCAGCAGCAGTAGTGAATACAGGCATAACAGCAGCAGCAGTAGTTAAGAAAAAGTTACAGAAGCTTGTAAAACTATACTTTGAAGTTGAAGCTTTTAAGAAGAAGAAAATCCAGCCGGATAACTTTCCTCCTTAAATCACTACACTGTTGACTGTTCATTCACTACACTGTTGACTGTTCATTCACCAAATTTACCATACAAATAGGAGTACTGTACTAGAGTACTCTAACATCCAGATAACTCATGATGGCGCAAAAAGTTCAAATGGTGAGTAGCTTAGCTTGGCATGTCTCAGACTCATTTGTGCACTGGCAACTAGTTTTTTACAGCAACCGACAACAACACTGATCAGGGAGCTGCCTGCATATTTCTAAAAGAGAAGGAAAATTTTGTTTGCTCATAAACTTGCTGGAGGCTACAAAACTAGTGTAAGTTATTGTTGTTGTACACACACTTAGTTCCAATTCATGACCATTTCAAGTTAAATGTTCTTCCTGTCTTCCAGGCCCATCTAAGCATGTCCGTCCACTCAATAACTCCGCGACTAGTTCTAATGGAGGAGAGGAGGAACATCAGAGGTGGCTACTCACATCTGCTTCTGGTGTGTGTTAAGGTAGGACTTCTCGCAGTACTCGGAGGCAGAGTAGAGCTACGGCCGCAGGTTCTTGAGCTCCTGCATCAAGACGGCCACCAGTACTAATGTGTTAAAAAATTTCGGCCAGTATAAGTGTATAACCAAGACAAAGCTCCTGCTCTCTCAAACTGAATGTTACTGCTAAGCTTTGATTTCAGGTCAAGACGGTGCAGATAAAACAACTTAACCTTTTTCCGTTGATATATCACCAGTCATTGCACGTTTCACTGCTAACATGTTTAAACCAATTTGCTCATCTGAAGCATTATCACAAACACCTATCATGCAAAATCCTTTCACAAGTAAACTTTAACATGCACCGGAAAAAATCGTGCAGCAAGTATTCATCAGGAAATGGCCATCGTTATATTCTCACAATACCCAATCTAGCGCACGTACTCATCCAATGCAAAAATCAGGGGAAAAATGAATAGACAGAGGATGCAAGAGGAAGGAGGAAGGGGGTGAGGGAAGAGGGAGGAGGAAGAAGGGGGGGCGTAGGAGTGGTGGCTACCTGCCTATGGATTGGTCGCGGACGTAGCTCCGGGAGGAGGCGTTGCTAGGCGGGAGGCGCTGCTGGTGGGAGCGGCTGCTCGACGGAGGGAGGTGCTGCTGGGCTCCTGTGCCGGCTGCGGGGAAGCGGAGGCTTCGGACGGCTGGGTGCGCCGCGGCGTCGGGCTGGCAGTCGTGGCGGCAGGCCGTCGGCGGCGAGGACCGAGACGGCGAGGCGGGGCGCGGGGGTTGTCGGAGGGGGAGGGGGGGGGGTGGGGGTGTGGCGGGGGGGGGAAGTGGATCTGGCGAGGGAGGGACGAAGGGATTGGGCAAATTAGCTAGGGGGAAGATTACTAATGGCGCACCCCCTGGCGGTGCGCCATTAGTATGTTTTTTTGATAGCAATGGCGCACCCCAGAGCGGTGCACCATAAGTAATTTTTTTAGATAGTAATGGCACACCAGCCAGCGGTGCGCCATAAGTAATTTTTTTATTATTTTTTGTTGCATCTAATAATTTTTTAGAAAATGAATATGAATATGAAACAGTAATAATTTTGTATAAAAACAATAATAATTTTAAAAAAATATCATCAAATTTGTTATTTGGAAATATTTATGAATATAAAAAAATATCATCAAATTTGTTATTTGAAAATATCATCAAATTTTTTATTTGAAAATATAATCAAATTTGTTTTTTTGGATTTTTAGTTGCATTCATTTGTGACGGTGGAGCGGGGGAGGGTGCGGGGGGTCGTCGTCGGCGGTGGAGCGGGGGAGGGTGTGGGGGGTCATCGGTGGCGGTGGAGCGGGGGAGGGTGCGGGGGTGTCCTCGGCGGCGGTGGAGCGGGGGAGGGTGCGGTGGGTCGTCGGCGGCGGTGGAGCGGGGGAGAGGGTGTGGGCCCGGGGGTCGTCGGCGGCGGTGGAGCGGGAGGAGGGTGCGGGAGGGGGGGGGGGGCTAATGGCGCACCACAGAGACATGCGCCATTAGTAACCCAACATACTAATGGCACACCACACAGACATGCGCCATTAGTAGTTTTGCAAAAAAATAAAAAAAATAATTTTTATACTAATGGCGCACCGTGGCACAGTGCGCCATTACTAGTTTAAACTAGTAATGGCGCACTATGCAATGGTGCGCCATTAGTAGTTTTGCAAAAAAAGTAAAAAAAATACAGTAGTGGCGCACTCTATGGCTGGTGCGCCATTAGTAGTTCTAACTACTAATGGCGCACTCTGCCCGGACGCGCCATTAGTATGTTTGAAAAAATGAAAAAAAACATTTTGTTACTAGTGGTGCACCGTGTGCCTGGTGCGCCATTAGTGTCTTCCACACTAATGGCGCACCAACAGATGGTGCGCCATTAGTATATAGTAATGGTGCACCACATGTCTGGTGCGCCATTAGTGTCAATTCCATCTATAGCCCTTTTCCTAGTAGTGTTTAGTTGAATCGAGTTTGACTACGGACGGTCCATGTTGAAGGTTAACACAACACACTTGATGAAAAATCATTGTGGTTTTGATGCGTAGGTAAGAACAGTTCTTGCTAGAAGCCCGCAGCAGCCACATAAAACTTGCAACAACAAAGTAGAGGACGTCTAATTTGTTTTTGCAGGGCATGTTGTGATGTGATATGGTCAAGACATGATGAGATATAAATTTTTGTATGCAATGATCATGTTTTGTAGAAGTTATCGGCAACTGTCAGGAGCCTTATGGTTGTCGCTTTATTGTATGAAATGCAATCGCCATGTAATTGCTTTACTTTGTCACTAAGCGGTAGCGATAGTCATATAAGCAATAGTTGGCGAGACGACAACGATGCTACGATGGAGATCAAGATGTCAAGCCGGTGACAATGGAGATCATGATGGTGCTTTGGAGATGGAGATCAAAGGCACAAGATGATGATGGCCATATCATGTCACATATTTTGATTGCACGTGATGTTTATCCTTTATGCATCTTATTTTTCTTAGTACAAAAGGAGCATTATAAGATGATCCCTCACTAAATTTCAAGGTATAAGTGTTCTCCCTGAGTATGCACAATTGCTACAGTTCGTCGTGCCAAGACACCACGTGATGATCGGGTGTGATAAGCTCTACGTTCACATACAACGGGTGCAAGCCGGTTTTGCACGTGCAGAATACTCGGGTTAAACTTGACGAGCCTAGCATATGCAGATATGGCCTCGGAACACTGGGACCGAAAGGTCGAACATGAATCATATAGTAGATATGATCAACATAGTGATGTTCACCATTGAAAACTACTCCATCTCATGTGATGATCAGACATGGTTTAGTTGATATGGATCACGCAATCATTTAGATGACTATAGGGATGTCTATCTAAGTGGGAGTTCTTAAGTAATATGATCAATTGAACTTTAATTTATCATGAACTAAGTACCTGATAGTTTTTGCATGTCTATGTTGTTGTAGATCAATGGCCCGTGCTACCATTCCCTTGAATTTTAATGCATTCCTAGAGAAAGCTAAGTTGAAAGATGATGGTAGCAACTACACAGATTGGGTCCATAACTTGAGGATTGTCCTCATTGCTGCATAGAAGAATTACGTCCTGGAAGCACCACTAGGTGCAAGACCCACTGCAAGAGCAACTCCGGACGTTATGAACGTCTGGCAGAGCAAAGCTGATGACTACTCGATAGTTTAGTGTGCCATGCTTTACGGTTTAGAATCGGGACTTCAAAGACGTTTTGAACATCATGGAGCATATGAGATGTTCCAGGAGTTGAAGTTAATATTTCAAGCAAATGCCCGAGTTGAGAGACATGATGTCTCCAACAAGTTCTATAGCTGCAAAATGGAGGAGAATAGTTCTGTCAGTGAACACATACTCAGAATGTCTGGATACCACAACCACTTGACTCAGCTGGGAGTTAATCTTCCTGATGACAGTGTCATTGACAGAGTTCTTCAATCACTGCCACCAAGCTATAAAGGCTTCATGATGAACTATAATATGCAAGGGATGGAAAAGACTATTCCCGAGCTCTTCGCAATGCTAAAGCCTGCGGAGGTAGAAATCAAGAAGGAGCATCAAGTGTTGACGGTTAACAAGACCACTAGTTTCAAGAATAGGGGCAAAGGGAAGAAGGGAAACTTCAAGAAGAACAGCAAGCAAGTTGCTGCTCAAGTGAAGAAGCCATCTGGACCTAAGCCTGAGACTGAGTGCTTCTACTGCAAAGGGACTGGTCACTGGAAGCGGATCTACCCCAAGTAATTGGCGGATAAGAAGGATGGCAAAGTGAAAGGTATATTTCATATACATGTTATTGATGTGTACCTTACTAATGCTCGTAGTAGCGCCTGCGTATTTGATACTGGTTCTGTTGCTCATATTTGCAACTCGAAACAGGGGCTACAGATTAAACGAAGTTTGGCTAAGGACAAGGTGACAATGCGCATGGGAAATGGTTCCAAAGTCGATGTGATCGCGGTCGGCACGTGTGGCACCTTGGCTCAGAGAAACCGGAATGCCCCGTATTCCAGCCCAGAGATCGAGGAGAAGTCTCTGGAATATGGCACTGCTTGACATAGAACAAATCAGCTCTTCTTACAAGAATAATAATACAAGGGTCTGATGTTAGAAAGAAGCACATCAGCACGGCGAAATTACGCCTGCGACACTACAGTTGCTCTGTGCTAGCAGCGGAACAACTCGTAGCAGTAGAATACTTCTAGCAGCGGAACAACAACGAAGGTGGTGAACTCCACACTACAGGGACTCTGGCTGGGACACGATCTAGCTCGCACACACGGCAACCTCGACAAGCAATCAAGCAATCATGGCATCACATGCAATCTGGCATGACACGCCAGGTCAGTACATTGAATGTACTTGCAAGCTCACGACAACCATAAACATCAAGGCAAGATAATAACATAACATTAAACAAGTTAATTAAATTAACAACCATGATGAAGCAACTACTAAGCATGATATGAGCTACTAGAATACTGATAAACCATCATCTCCGATCTCAAGAACCATCTCACTCTTGGCTATCCGGCCAAGCAATATACCATCTCGATCACCTCATGATCCAAAACATCCACGTGATCACCTCGTGGCCACACCACAAACTGAATGATCATCCTCGAGATCATCCCAACATCATCATCAACATCCTGCCAAACTGTTACAGCTCACAATATCAACATATATATCACCTATAAGTCATTCCGTCATGTGAGTGTTGATCGAATGGTGTGACCTAGTATGAACTTATGCCCATGACCGAGACACGGCTATCGATAGATTCAACACACATACTCTACAGAGGTAGCACACTTTACCCACACCACAGAACCCATGGCCTCATGCTCCCATTCGAGTGGACCAACGACATTCCAACAAAACCAATCTACTGCCATGACACTCTCCCATCCACTCCGACCAACACCCCTTTTGGGTTCAGTCCTGGTGGCCCCGTGCCTACCAAAGGCATCAACAGCCACCGTCATGGCAAAACACACATGGTCCCAAACAGGGATAAGAGATCTCAATACCAACTATGGGCACACAAGGTTTATGTCCCCCTACATGATCAAGGTAGCGCGCGCCCATAACCTTCCCTCGTTGGAGGCACCGGCGAGAGGCATGACAATAGACCGCATTAGGGTCTTCCCATAAAAGGAAAATGTGGTTGCACCGGAAAAAGCCCGGTTCGGTGGCACCTGACCAACTTAATGACGCAATTTATCCCCAACATATAACTGTCGGATTTCGGGTTCCGGCAGACCCTTGAGGTTCAAACACTGGGGTGCGCGCGGAGATTTTGCCTCCTACCTACCTGCACCCCTCCGCCTCGCTAAGATCTAAGCTATGGAAAGAACAACACGAGAGACACAGGGTTTATACTAGTTCGGGCCACCGTTGTGGTGTAATACCCTACTCTAGTGTGTGGCGTGGTGGATTGCCTCTTGGGCTGATGATGAGGAACATTACAAGGAAGAACAGTCTCGCGAGGGTCTCGCATTAGGGCCCTGGTCCTCTTCCCAAATATCGAGCGGGAAGGGAGCCAACAATGGCGGGCTAATTTGAAGGGGGACAGCTAGTACCAGCTATCCTGACAAAAGCAGTCTTCGCCTGAACAAAGCTCTGGTGGTGACGCCGTCTTGGGCTCCACAATGACCTCCGTCTTGCAGTCCTCCAGGTCCTGGTCTTGTTGCACCGAAATGGCAACCTTTGCCAAATGCCTCGGTACTCCGCGGCTGCGCTTGCCCCCTTTGCACCAAAGAGGAAAGGAGGACACTGCGCGGGCTGGCACCCGCCTGGCGCCCTTGGTCGTCATGGCTTGCGTCACGGGCACCTCATGAGGTACCCCGCCTTGATCTCTCCGCCTCCTCGCGAGCCAGCCCGATGAGGCCGTGCCTGAGGAAGCTCCGCGTCGTCCGCCCCACGAGGCTTGGCCCCTCGCGAGGGTCTTGGGTCTGTGTTGGTGAAGATGGGCCGTGCTGGGCCCCCCTTTGAGCCACGCTGCAGGCCGCAGGCAGGCAAGTCTGGGGACCCCCGTTCCCAGAACGCCGACAGTAGCCCCCGGGCCAAGGCGCGCCCGGGCTTGGCCGTGCAGGGAGGCGAAAGGGCAAGAGCGAAGCGTCGCGGGCCCTAACAGCCCGCGGTCTTGGGCGCCGCGTGGCGGTTGATTGGACGTGGGCGTCTCCACTTCCCCATGGCGCCTCGGCAACTGCACGGATTGGACAAGTCCCTGCATGCAAAGCGGGTCATAATTACCTGCGATCGTGGGGGCCGTCGGTTGGCCCTCGCCAGCTATAAGTACGGATCGGCGCGCGCCCTTCCAGTTCATCCCCCCTTGCTTCTCCTTCTTCTTCATGGCCCCGTCGAGGAGGTTCTCGGCCGCAGAGAAGGGGAAGGCTCGCCAGGTTGAGCCTGCCTCTCCCCCGCCCAAGCGCGGCCGAGGGCGCCCTTGCAAACATCCTGTGGCCACCACGGCAGCTCCCCGTGGCCGTGGAGGCGATTTTCGGCACGGCGACGGGCGGATTGCTGCGGCCGGGGGGCGCGCTCTAGTCGTGCGTCCCCCTAGGCTGCGCTTTCGTGCTGCAAAGGTGTTGCCGGAGTTCGTTGTGTGGTCGGCGGAGCCGACTAGCACCCGGCTTCCGCTTCCTCGCTTCCTCCTCGGTGAGCTCCCGGCCGGCGCCCCGGGCGGCCTCTGGCTTCAGGCCGACGGCTGCTGCAGCCAGGCCTCATGGGCTTCACTGGAGGTCTCCGCAGTCGGGAGCCTGGCCCTGGCCCGCGGTTGGCAGACGTTTTCCCGCGCGCGTGGCCTGAGCCGTCGTTGCACCCTGCACTTCAAGTTTGACGGCGATGCCACCCTCTACGTGAGGGTGTTTGGGGAAGATGGTCGCCGCGCAAGGTGCTGCCCCGAGGACGATGACCGCGGCCGGGAACCCAACTCCGGCGATGATGGAGAAGACAGCGCTCGCGTGACTGGCGGCGCTCGGGGTTCCCCAAGCTTCTCCAGTTCTTCTTCAGGCAGTGACTCTTCCAGCGGTGGCCGCGGTCAGCCTCCGCGCCGTCGCATATGCTTGGGAGGTGGTAGCATGTCCGCCCGCCGTCACGCCCCGGTGAAGCGCGAGAGGGAGTCTGCCCGAGCCCCGGAGGCAGCTCGAGTCTTCCCTGCAGGCTGGTGTGAGGCGAGCTGCGCCTGATCTGTTCTTTCTTTTCCTTTTTCCTGCGTAAAAAGACAGTAGTGTGGAGCCCCGCGGGGGCGTGTTTGGGTTATTGCTATTAATCATCGTTTTGCTTTCGTTATCGTGCCTTCCGGCTACGTGCCCGCGTGTGGATAGTTCCCGGCCCCAGCCGTGGGGGGGCGACCGACCCAGGCCCTGTGTTCGTGTCGCGATGCCCGTGGGGCACGGACTGGAGGGGTGCTCCTGTAATGGACCCAGGTCGCGAACCCTTTGAACGACTAGGACAGGAACACTCGCGAGGGCGCTCGGCTGTCCCCCCCTCGCGAGGCCTTGCATAAGAGAAATCGAGGCAGGAGAGTGAAAAGTCGAAGAACCACAAGCCAAAGACGGCAACAACTTCAATAAAACTTCGAATGAGAAGGAACAAGCCAACTGCGAAAAGAAAATGAAAATCCGCGTCCGGCACCTAATCTAGTCTTCGACGTCTTCTCACCAGTGCGGAGCTAAGTGCTTCCACTAGGCGTGGGAGGGAGCCCCAGGGCCTGAGGCCGGCGCTCCTGAGACTCCGGGGTGTGTACAGCCCCAACTCATTATTACATGAGAGTGTCACGGGCGGCGAGCTTCACAGGCGTTGGCCTTCTTCACAGGCTCCGGGCCTTTTCCAAAACGCGACAGCTTCACAGGCATTCGCCTTCTTCACAGGCTCTGGGCCTTTTCCAAAACGCGATAGCTTCACAGGCATTCGCCTTCTTCATAGGCTCTGGGCCTTTTCCAAAACGCGACAGCTTCACAGGCATTCGTCTTCTTCACAGGCTCTGGGCCTTTTCCAAAATGCGATAGCTTCACAGGCATTCGCCTTCTTCACAGGCTTTGGGCCTTTTCCAAAATGCGACAGCTTCACAGGCATTCGCCTTCTTCACAGGCTCTGGGCCTTTTTAGGGGTAGAACCTCCGGAGGTGCTGGATGTTCCATGCGTTCTGGACCGGCACCCCCTCTTGAGTCTCCAAGCGTGCGGAGCCGGGCCTGGAAACATGAACAACTTTGAACGGGCCCTCCCACATGGGAGAGAGCTTGTGCAGCCCCTCCCTGGAGAGAACCCACCTGAGCACGAGGTCTCCTACCTCAAGAGTTCTGGGGCGGATGTTGCGGCAGTGATATCGCCATAGTGCTTGTTGGTACCTCGCCGCTCGCAGCGCGGCTTCTCGGCGACGTTCCTCCCCCAGCACGAGGTCCATCCCCCGCATGGCATCCTGCTGCGCCTTGTCGAACGCTAGGACCCACACGGAGCGACGTCTGACCTCGTGAGGGAGGACCGCTTCGGCTCCGTAGACCAGGAAGAACGGGGTCTCTCCAGTCGGCTTGGTCGCGGTTGTGCGGATGGACCACAATACGGACTGAAGCTCGTCGTACCAACCTCTGCCGCAGGCCTCTAGCTTCTTCTTGAACGTCCTGGTCTTGAGGCCCCTCAGGACCTCTGCGTTGGCTCGCTCGGCCTGGCCGTTGCTTTGGGGGTGCGCCACCGAAGCGTGGCATATCTGCGTTCCAAGGTTAGCACAGTATGTTTTGAAGAGGTTACTGGTGAACTGCGAACCGTTGTCCGTGATGATGCGGTTCGGCACCCCGAACTGGCTCACGATGCCCTTGATGAACTTGACCGCGGAACCCGCGGGAATGGTGCAGACAACCTCTAGTTCTGCCCACTTGGTGAACTTGTCCACGGCGACGTAGAGGTAGCGGTAGCCCCCTGGCGCCCGAGGAAACGGGCCCAAGATGTCCAGCCCCCAGACTACGAATGGCCACGAAAGGGGTATAGTCTGCAGGCCTCCTGCTGGCTGATGGATCTGCTTGGCGTGGAACTGGCAGGCCTCACAAGCTTTCACTAGTTCGACGGCGTCATTGAGCACGGTGGGCCAATGAAACCCACTGCGGAATGCCTTGCCGACGAGGGTCCATGATGATGAATGATGTCCATAGTCTCCGCCATGTATATCTTCTAGCAGTTCCTTCCCTTGCTCCCTGGGGATGCAGCACAGGGATACATCGTTTGGTCGCTTCCGATAGAGCTCTCCATCCTTGATGCAGTATGCCGTGGCCTGGCGTGCCACTCGCTCCGCTTCCTCCTCCTTCTCCGGCAGGGTCCCTTGTGTTAAGTAACTCCGGAGCTCCGTGATCCAGCATCCCTCCTGAGGTTCCATCGTCAGGAGCAGGCGTGCTCCTGAGGCCGGGCCATATGCCGGAGCTCCTGAGGCAGGTGGCTGGGGGAGCTTCTCTCGAGGCTGAGCCGTGTTTGACAATGACAGCAGGGCTGAGGGCTTGAAGAGTCGCTCCTCAAAAATGCCAGGCTCCTGAGGTAACCGCCTGGACACCCGTTTGGCGATGTCGTCGGCCTCCTGATTGGTGCCACGGGGCACATGCTGCAACTCCAACCCCCAGAACTGCTTCTCCATCCTGCGGAACTCCGCAAGGTAGGCTTCCATGTGCTCATCTTTCGGCTCGTACACCTTGTTGGAGAAATTGACAAGGAGCTGTGAATCGCCCTTGATGGTGAGGCGTTTCACCCCCAGGGCAGCTGCGGCCTTCAAGCCCGCTATTAAACCTTCATACTCCGCTATGTTGTTGGAGACCTTTTCACCTTGCTGGAAACAGAGCTGCACAGCGTAGTAGAGCTTGTCCTGAGTGGGTGATATAAGCACCGCCCCAGCCCCAGCGCCATGCCTGGAGAATGCCCCATCGAAGTACATGACCCAGCCTTCTGGCGCCTCGCTTCCCGGGGAGAGGGACCGATCCTCGTCGGCCTTGAGCCCTGGCGCCTCCGTCCATTCTGCCACAAAATCTGCCAACGCCGCTCCCTTGATGACTCTGGTCGTGCTGAATTCGAGCTGAAACGCTTGTAGTTCTATGTTCCACTCAGCGACCCTTCCAGCTAAGTTAGGGCTCCTGAGCACTCTCTCCAGGGGGTATGACGAGACGACCTTGATGGGGTGACCCTGAAAATAGTGCCGCAGCTTGCGCGAGGCCACCAGTAGCGCGAGGAGGAGTTTCTAAGGCATGGGGTACCGTGCCCTCGCATCCCGCAACACCGTGCTGACGAAGTACACCGGGTGCTCGACGAGGTTGGGTGCATCAGTGCTGGCGGCTCCCTTCGGAGACCATGGCGCCTCTTGAGGTGATGAGGCCTCCTGAGGCTGGCCATCTCGGGGAGGGGCCTCTTCCGCCTCCGGTGCACTCCTCTACGGCGGCTGATCCTCCTCAGCCGCGGTGGCGGTTTCTGTGGGCCTTCCTTGTTCCTGTTTTGCCTTGTCCCGGGCTGCTGCTGTGGTTTTGATTCGACGCTCCTCTCTAACCGCCACCAGGGCTGCGCTGGCGGAGTACGGAGTGGCGGCGAGGTAAAGCACCAGGGGCTCTTGAGGACGCGGAGCCACCATGACCGGTGGGCTGGTCAGGTATCTCTTGAGATCCTGGAACGCCTTGTCGGCCTCTTCAGTCCACTCAAAGGGCCCCTTTTTCTTCATTAGCTGGAAGAAGGGCAGCGCTCGTTCCCCCAACTTGGAGATGAAGCGCCCTAGCGCGGTCACGCGCCCAGTGAGCTTCTGCATTTCTCTGAGGGTCTTTGGCGGGCTCATGTCTTCCACCGCCTTGACCTTTTCCGGGTTAGCCTCGATGCCTCGGTGGGACACGAGGAAACCCAAGAGCTTGCCCGAGGGGACTCCGAACACACACTTCTCTGGGTTGAGCCGTAGGTTCACTGCATTGAAGCTCGCGAAGGTTTCCTCCAGGTCTTGTATCAGGGTCCTGGCCTCCCGAGACTTTACCACAATGTCATCGACGTAAGCTTCAACATTCTTCCCGATCTGTGGGCCCAAGGTGATGTGCATCAGCCGCTGAAAGGTCGCCCCTGCGTTACGCAGCCCGAATGGCATGCATGTGTAGCAGTACACCCCACACGGGGTTAGGAAGGCTGTCTTTTCGACATCCTCTACCGCCATCTTGATCTGGTGATACCCAGAGAGGGCATCCAAGAAGCATAGCAGGTCGCATTCCGCGGTGGAATCGACGATCTGGTCGATGCGTGGGAGCGGGAACGGATCTTGCGGGCATGCTTTGTTGAGGTTGGTGAAGTCGACACACATGCGCTCCTTCCCTCCCTTCTTTGGCACAACGACAGGGTTGGCCAACCAATCCGGGTATCGGACCTCGCGAATGACCCCAGCGGCTTCTAATTTGCGGGTCTCTTGGACGATGAAGGCCTGCTTTTCTGTGGACTGCCGCCTGGCCTTCTGCTTCACAGGGCGCACGTTGGGGCACACGTTGAGGTGATGCTCGATTACTCTCCTAGGGATCCCTGCCAACTGGTCAGGTTCCCAAGCGAATACCTTCTTGTTTGCGCGCAGGAACCCGACCAGGGCCTCCTCCTGCTCGGTTTCGAGGTTGGCGCCTATGGTGAAAGTGGCGTTGGTGGACCCGTCCTCATCGACGGGTATCAGCTTGGTTTCTGCCTTGTCTTGGGTGAACAACTGTTTATTCTTGGTGGGTGCGGCCCCCTTGGACTCGGGGGTCTCCAAGTCGGCGGGCTGTGCCGACGCCGCCGTCTTGAAGGTGAGCTTGAGCACCCGCAGCGCGTCTCCGGTGTCCCCGTGCACGGTGAGGACACCGCCGCTCCCGGGCATCTTCACGAGGTTGTACGCCGGGTGCGTCGCGGCCATGAACTGGGCCAACGCTGGGTAGCCGAGGATGGCGTTGTAGGGGAGGCCGATGGGGGCGATGTCGAAGTCGACCAGCTCCATGCGGAAGTTGTTGTAGGTGCCGAAGGTTACTGGGAGCCGGATCTATCCCAAGGAGCCGGATGATCCGCCCCAACGCCTGAGAAGGGCCGGCTGGGTTGCAGCCGTTCCAGGGGTATGCAGAGGAGGTTGAAGGCCTCGACCGAGAGCACGCTAAGGCCCGCACCGCCATCGATGAGAGTTCTGGTGACGGCCACCTGGCAGATGGTGGGGGTGCACAGCATGGGGAGCGCACCCGAGCAGGCCGAGTTGGAGGGGTGGTCCTCTGAGCTGAAGGTCAGGCCGGCCTTGGGCGCCGCCCGGTCCGGGAGAGCCCCCTGCCGCGTGGAAGCGGCGCTGACCCGGCGGATGAACGGCTTGACATGGTGACTTGTAGGCGGCTCCTGCGAGCCGCCCAGGAGGGCCGCGACGACTGGGGGTGTTGGTGTAGCGCGATGGGCGGGGAAGAGGCTGCGGGGCTCTTCCCAAGAGGCCACGGAGGCTGCCGGCAGGTGGAGCAGCCATGTGCGCGGAGCGCCGATGAGGGCCATGGGGAGCCAGTTGGCCATGACCCTATCGTCACCTCCAACTCCGAGGAGGGCCTCCTCGCTCGCCAGCAAGAAGGCCAGCAGATCTGTCGTGCCGCCGTAGCGCGGCGGCGTCGTTGGCTTGAACTTGTCCGGCCACCGTACCCGTTGCAGGGCTGGGGCCAGGGCTCAGAGCCCCCTGGCCCCCGTGCTGGCGCCGGCGGCCGGAGCGGGCGACGCGCTACTCATCGCGAGGCAGGCTGTGGCGGTGGCGGAAGAGAAAACTCCAGTGCACCCCTACCTGGCACGCCAAATGTCGGATTTCGGGTTCCGGCAGACCCTTGAGGTTCGAACACTGGGGTGCGCGCGGAGATTTCACCTCCTACCTACCTGCACCCCTCCGCCTCGCTAAGATCTAAGCTATGGAAAGAACAACACGAGATACACAGGGTTTATACTGGTTCGGGCCACCGTTGTGGTGTAATACCCTACTCCAGTGTGTGGGGTGGTGGATTGCCTCTTGGGCTGATGATGAGGAACATTACAAGGAAGAACAGTCTCGCGAGGGTCTATTCTTGGCTGGGGCGATGAACTACGGGGAGGAGTTCAGTCACCCTTCTCTCTCTCTCTCTCCGATTGTTGATCCTCCTCTCCCCTGGGGGTGGCTAGTCCTATTTATAGAGGCCCTGGTCCTCTTCCCAAATATCGAGTGGGAAGGGAGCCAACAATGGCGGGCTAATTTGAAGGGGGACATCTAGTACCAGCTATCCTGACAAAAGCAGTCTTCGCCTGCATAAAGCTCTGGTGGTGACGCTGTCTTGGGCTCCACAATGACCTCCGTCTTGCAGTCCTCCTGGTCCTGGTCTTGTTGCACCGAAATGGCAACCTTTGCCTGATGCATCGGTACTCCGCGGCTGCGCTTGCCCCCTTTGCACCAAAGAGGAAAGGAGGACACTGCGCGGGCTGGCACCTGCCTGGCGCCCTTGGACGTCATGGCTTGCGTCACGGGCACCTCGTGAGGTACCCCGCCTTGATCTCTCCGCCTCCTCGCGAGCCAGCCTGATGAGGCCGTGCCTGAGGAAGGTCCGCGTCGTCCGCCCCGCGAGGCTTGGCCCCTCGCGAGGGTCTTGGGTCTGTGTTGGTGAAGATGGGCCGTGCTGGGCCCCCCTTTGAGCCACGCCGCAGGCCGCAGGCAGGCATGTCTGGGGACCCCCGTTCCCAGAACACCGACAATAACAGTGATAACTGATACTCTGCTATCATCTACCAACCTGTAATCCAAGTCATAGCAATATCCAACAAATAATCCAAAGCATACTATCGACATATCAAAATACTCCGAGGATAGCATAACACTTCTATCATGATGAATCCAAGAACGATAATACTACTACTCAAATATCAAGAACTAGCTATCCAACTATGATCCACATGCAAGCATCATCTCCAATATCATACTCCAAAACAGAATATCAGCTAGCATCATGATGAAAATAAAACTAGCCACTAATAATCCAAAGGCATCATGCCATCCAAAGCAAATACTCCAAAATATCATATCCACAACCACCATGAAGATAATCATGAAAGCCACTAATAATCCCAAGGAAACATGTCATCCACATAATCATCAAAATATAAGTCCTAGAACTCCAAGCAATATCATGGCAATGGCAAGATCAAAATAATACTCCAAGAATTGCCATGAACAAGATCACATGTAGCTAAAGCAATATTTTAAGCAAGTTCAAAATAAATAAACCATTTCACTGCATTGCAATCATGCAAATGGAGGGTGTGGCTTGCCTGGGGTAGATGAAATCACCGGGAAGAAGTGCGAGAAACTCGCGGAACGAATCCCCAGAAAACGTTCTCTCTTGAAGGGGGCTGATTAAGAACAAGGGAAAAATGGTCATTTTCAGAATGTTAACACATGCTGAAAATGATACCAACAGAACGGGCTCGACGAGACGAAGAAGTGAGCTTTGGAATCACCTCATTTGGAGTTGTGAGCAAAAAGATATAGTTGTTTTTCTGCCAGGGACCCATTTGTAAATAAAATCATCTCAAACAAGCCCTTGGCTGGAAAAAAAGATCCTCCCCGGCAACGGCGCCAGAAATTCCTTTTGATGTCGCTTGAAGCTACGTCGGTATTTCCTGAAAGAGGAAGGGATGATGCAGCACATCGGCGGTAGGTATTTCCCTCAGATATGAAACCAAGGTTATCGAACCAGTAGGAGAGCCAAGCAACACAACATAAACAGTCCCTGCACACAAATAACAACCACTCGCAACCCGATGTGTTAAAGGTGTTGTCAATCCCTTTCGGGGTACGACGCCTCAAGATAGGCAAACTGACCTGAGATAAATTTGTAGTAGATTGATAGATCGAGCGACAAATAAATTAAATAAAGAAAAATTGCAGCAAGGTATTTGTGGGTTTTTTGGATTATTAGATCGGAAAATAAATGCAAGATAAAAATAGATCGCAAAGGCAAATAATATGAGAAACAAGACCTGGGGGCCATAGGTTTCACTAGTGGCTTGTCTCGAGAAAAATAGCAAACGGTGGGTAAACAAATTACTGTTGGGCAATTGATAGAACCTCAAATAATTATGACGATATCCAGACAATGATCATTACATAGGCATCACGTCCAAGATTAGTAGACCGACTCCTGCCTGCATCTACTACTATTACTCCACACATCAACCGCTATCCAGCATGCATCTAGTGTATTAAGTTCATGGAAAAATGGAGTAATGCAATAAGAACTGTTGGTGTCAAAATCGGTGGATCTCGGGTAGGGGGTCCCGAACTATGCGTCTAAGGTCGATGGTAACAGGAGACAGGGGACACGATGTTTACCTAGGTTCGGGCCATCTTGATGGAGGTAACACCCTATGTCCTACTTGATTGATCTTAATGAGTATGAGGATTACAAGAGTTGATCTACCACGAGATCGTTATGGCTAAACCCTGGAAGTCTAGCATGTATGATTGTGATTGCCTCTACGGACTAAACCCTCCGATTTATATAGACACCGGAGGGGCCTAGGGTTATACAAATTCGGTAACAGAGAAAGGAAATAATACATCCGGACGCCTAACTTGCCTTCCACGCAAAGGAGAGTCCCATACGGACACGGGAGGAAGTCTTCTATCTTGTATCTTCATGGCCCAACAGTCCGGCCCATGTCACACATGCCGGACGCCCGAGGACCCCTTAATCCAGGACTCCCTCAGTAGCCCCTGAACCAGGCTTCAATGACGAGGTGTCCGGCGCATAGATTGTCTTCGGCATTGCAAGGCGGGTTCCTCCTCCGAATATTTCAAAGTAGTCCTCAACACAAAGAATGTGTCCGGGTCTGCAAAACAGGCTCCATAAAGAGTATAATATTTAACAAGTCCCATCTTTTGACATTTTTGTAGTGGGACGCCACGTCTCCGCCCGATCATTATTTTGAACCATTGTTTGGCCTCCCGTTCCATGTTTCGAGATGCGGTTTTCATTGGCATGTCTTGTCAAAGTAGAGATCGTGTCCCCTTATTGCGGGATTCTCATCAATACGGGCGTGGGTAATCCAACCGCGCCGCCTGCACGGCCCTTGGGGAATATGCGAGTTTTAAGGTGAGTGGGGAGGCGCTTGATATTCGTTGCCTATATAAAGGGATAAGAATTCACCTCTTTCACCCACACCTACCTTCTCTCTGCCCATCCATTCTCGAGCTCCAGCGCCCAAGCTCCCATCTTTTCCGCCTCAAAAAAGCACTCCAGCCATGTACGGACCTGGAGCGCAGGGCAAGTGGATGGCCTCCTCCGTCATGGAGAAGGACATTGCAAAGCTCCGGGAGGCAGGGTATTTGATCCCAGAAATCGCTCATCGGCTTTCGGCCAAGGGGCAGATCGTCCCCACCCCCGAGCCTCATGAGAGGGTGGTATTCATCCCCCACTTCGCCCGCGGGCTGGGATTTCCTCTCCACCCATTCGTCTGCGGACTCATGTTTTATTACGGGCTAGATTTCCATGATCTGGTCCCAAATTCTTTCTTCAACATCTCGGCATTCATTATCGTGTGTGAGGCCTTCCTCCGTATCCCATCTCACTTCGGCCTGTGGCTGAAGACCTTCAATGTGAAGCCGAAGGTGGTGGGTGGTCAACACGTAGAGTGCGGAGGCGCCATGGTGAGCAAGATGTCCAACGTCCCATGGCCCAAAGGTACCTATGTGGAGACCGTCAAGGGGTGGCAGAAGAAGTGGTTCTATGTCACAGAGCCCCGCGACACCACCTGGGCCACGACTCCCGAATTCAAATCCGGGGCCCCAATGCGGCTTACCTGCTGGCAAGAGAAGGGCCTAGACTGGGCATCCTTGGACGAGCTGGTTACGCTGCAAATGCGTATCAAGAGCATGGTGGACAAGAACATCAAGCTCGTCAATGTGATCCATGCTATGCTTTTTCGCCGGATACTCCCTTGCCAGAGGTGGACTTGCAATTTATGGGAGTTCGATCCGGCCAAGCACCAGACCCTTCAATAGTTCTTTGGCGCTACTCACGAAGACATCTGGAGGGTGCTTTTTAAGGCCAATGAAACATGGCCGAAGACGACCAAGGGCCGTGGGTACAACCTGGCCCATCCCGCCAGTCCGGTAAATTTTCTGTATTTCGAGATATATCTTTCACCTGTATATTCAAGGAAGACGTGTAAGCTTTCCCATCTATCTTTCCAGGTCTGGACAAAGAAGGTGGAGCGGATTCAGTGTCCGGCTCCACTGCCCGAAGACCCAGCAATCCCACTTCTAACGAAGATGTTGGTTCCGGCGCCTTACCAGGCGCCGGAGAAGAGGGGCAAGAAAAGGCCAAGGAGACCCGAAGTGGCCTCCGCCGCAAAGGCACTTCGGACGTGACGTCCGAAGACGCCGAAACCCATTCCTCCCCCCGCTGCCGAAGACGATGAGGAGAAGGAGGAAGAAGAGGAGGAAAGAAACTTTCCCCCCAAGGGGGAAGGAAGAAAAGGCCAGGCTCCACGGATCTGGAAGCAGAGGTGCCCAACAAGCTGAGGGTCCCCCTTGCGGACAACTCCGCGTTGGATATGGACAGCAGCTCCAAGTGGCGCCCCAGGGAGAAGCCCCTGGACGAATCGTAAGTACTCAAAAACACCTATGAATACATACATCCAACTTCTTTATTTCGTGGTTTTAATGTGTCAAATCATGCGCTGCAGTCCGGCTCACACCCGCCCCCAGCGATCCTCATCTTCGGGGAACTCGCTGGATCCGAAGGTGATGGATAGCGGGTCACTTCCGGAGGCCTCCTCTCCCAAGGCCACGGACGACGCCGAGGTGTTGTCCTAGAGGACCTTCCCAGGCCAGGGAGAGGAACAAGAGGCCACCAGGGAGGCGCCAGAAGGCGAGACCTCGGCCGCCGGAAACATGGGGGAGCAAATCCCCCCGGAGACTGGCGATGGGGGCCATGTCCAATTCGGCCCCCAGCCGAACACTATTCCGGAGGCCCATACGGCTCCGGAATTAGGCAGGCAACCTCCCTCGTGAGAAGGGGGTGCACCTATTCCGCCGGTGACCTCTGTCCATCCAGAGGCGCCGGATACTTTCCATTGTTGAAGAACACCGTACCCTCATGGGTACGGTGGTTGAGAGGGTTCGGTCCGCTAAGAGTGGACTGACCGAAGCCTACACTAGCCTTCTGACAGGCTTTGAGCTATGCGACGTAATTTGTGCATAAAAGAATATCATAGTATATACAGTAGCCCCTGAGACACTATCCGGTGCTAAAAAAAGAGAAGCCGGACAGAGGATCAAATAATTTTCGCAGGAGACTAACCAATATATGTCTATATGAATAAGCAAGTGTCGATGCTGGCTGCGACCTCTCATTCTGATGAAGTCTCTAAACTGAAGCAAAGTTTGGAGCGGGCCGAGGAAGAGCTCGGCCATGTTAAAAACAACTAGAGGACCAGTAAGGTATGCAATGGTATATTCGGATGTGGAAAAAAATATGAATTGTGTATGTTGATCATACTATCATGATATTTCGTAGGAGCTGCGACCGAGGTGGAGACCCTCAAGAAGTCACTGGCCGAGGCCCAAGAGAGGGCGACGAAGGAACAAGCCGCCCGTGAAAAACATGAGGCAAGGGTCGGGGAGGTCCAGCGGGAGCTCTAGGATGTCGCAAAGAAATGCGAGTCCTTGGAGCGCAAGATTTCGGACCAAGAGTCCAAACTTGCTAAGGCCCGTCAAAGAGCGCAAGAGGCCCGAGCCGAAACCCAAGGTGCCCTCCAGGAGATCCAGGAGGCCAGGAAAATCGCGGTGGGTAAGGCCTTTATTATGCAGAGCAAGTTTGTGAAGAAAAGGTACCTCTTACTGACCTGGGTTTGGAGTTCTCCAGGAGCGTTTGCGGATCTGCCACGCAGTGTTGCTGACGCAGCGGAGTTCTTCCGAGCTGAAGAGGGGAGCTCAACGGAGAAGCTGTTCTGGTCGCAATACATTGCGCCAGAACATCCGGTGCCCTTTAGCGATCAGCTAAAGCAGCTGACCGAACTGCATAGGGTGGCTGAACTGGCCATGAAGGATTTGATAATCTGTCTATGGCCTGTTGACGCCCTGCCCAACATCTACTTTGGACTCGTGAAGCGGCTGGTCAATGCTTGCCCTCGGCTTGATGCCATCAAGCGGTCGGCCTGCATCGAAGGTGCACGGATGGCCTTCGCCCGTGTCAAGGTGCAGTGGGCGAAGATGGACGCCGTCAAGCTCACGACCGAGGGGCCGCCTACGTGCAAGGAGCACCGTATGCCCGAGCGGTATTTTGAGGATGTCCTGAAGGGATCCCGCATTGTAGAGGGCCAGTGTTCAAAAGACATTATCTTTGAATGAATACCTTCATGTTATCCTGTTCTGTATGATGAAAACAAGAGTGATATGTAATATAATGCTTGCTATTTATTTTAAGATTTTACCTCCTGTGCGGCCATTTTATTAAATCTGAGAGTTGGCCAGTCGTCGGCTTCAGCCCCACGTAGGTAGTACGGGGGTGTTCGGGTTGAAACCTGAACACTCTTGATCCAAGATTTTGGTCCTTAAAGGAGGTCTTTAGCACAACGAACCAGGCAATCGGACTATGTGGCTTTATCACCCTCACTTACCATAGGAGTTTGACAATAGAAATGTAGGCGCAACCCCTAGTATTCGTTAGTCCAGACTAGGGTGTTGTAGACACCTGATCGGGTGACGGCCGATCCATCGCATAATGCGGAAAAAATCGCAAGAGATTTTAACCTCCGAAGAGCTGACCAGCTCACGCCGCATCATGACAGTCAGTTTTCGGCTTTCTCTACTGAGGTGCTCATCCAGATAAACCGGGACAGAATCATAGTAGTTCTCCCTTTACTACCCTAGCTGATAGAGCGAAACGTAAGGTAGTAAGCACATGAGCCAGGCAACCCAACTATTAACCAAAGACATGATTCGGAGCCGATGCATATAATGCTAAATTCGGGGTGCCGAACTATACTATAAAAAGTGTTCGGACTTGTTGCCGTAGTATGGAGCGCAATGGAGCCCCTGGCGAATAAGACGTATCAGAGTGTACGGATGCAATCGATAAGAATAGCGAAATAAAATGAAGTAGAAAGCCAATGCCACGTGAGTTGGGCCGCAAACTATTTTCATTATAATTTGATTAATACGTCAAAGCGTATTTGTACCAATGGTGCGATAAGCAACGGGGATATTTAACATGCCCAAACCAAGGGGGAGCTTTGCGCGGGTCCTGAAAACAGGTAGAGTGATCGTCAAGAAGACCACCTAGAGATTCCCCCCACAACTCGACGCTACTTGCCACCTTAGTATATCCATCCTTCGAAAGGATCGGTGATCAGGCCGTCGAGAGGGACCTGTGGAAAAGAAACCTGAAAAGGATAAAAAGGAAAGGGGAAAATGTGTGTCCAGGGAGGGTCGAGCCGTATTATGGACCACAAGCAAGTTATGCCTCCGTCTTTACCCATGGTATTTTGAGTGCGTAGTTATGTACGCGCGGTACGTATGCCACTATGTGTTCGGGACTGAGACGGAGGCCGAATTGCTAGTCGAACTCCTGACGAGCTAGACTGTCCTGCTGCGGAGTAGTCCGGACTCGTTTGATAGTGTCCGGGAGCTTGGCCGCCGAATTAAAATTCTGCTTGATAAGGCCGCTCTGTACCCCCGCTGCTAGGGCCGCGGTGTGCTCCTCGGTACGGAGGGAGCGTTCCGTGTTTCCATTGACTGTTATGACACCGTGTGGTCCGGGCATCTTGAGTTTGAGATAAGCATAGTGCGGCACCGCATTTAATCGAGAAAATGCGGTTCATCCGAGCAGTGTGTGATAGCCGCTGCGAAAAGGGACGATATCGGAAATCAAGTCTTCGCTTCGGAAGTTGTCTGGGGATCCGAAGACGACTTCCAATGTGACTGAGTCTGTGCAGCGGGCCTCTACGCCTGGTATTACTCCTTTAAAGGTAGTTTTTGTGGGCTTGATCCTTGATGGATCAGTGCCCATCTTGTAGACTGTGTCCTGATAGAGCAGCTTGAGGCTGCTGCCACCGTCCATGAGGACGCACGTAAGGTGGAATCCATCAATGATTGGGTCGAGGACCAATGCGGCTGAACCGCCATGACAAATACTAGTCGGATGATCCCTGCGATCGAAGGTGATCGGACATGACGACCATGGGTTGAATTTTGGGGCAACTGGCTCTATCGCGTAGACGTCCCTGAGTGCTCATTTGCGCTCTCTTTTGGGTATATGGGTAGCGTATATCATGCTCACCATTTTAACCTGGGGGGACTTATTCTGTCCCCCTATGTTTGGCGGACGGGGCTCCTCGTCGTCATTCTCACTTTGCGACCCCTTCTCCTTGTCTTCGGCAATTAACTTGTCGGCCTGTTTAAAGACCCAACAGCTCCGGTGGGTGTGATTGGCTGGTTTATCAGGGGTGCCGTGGATATGACATGGACGATCGAGTATGTGGTCCATGCTAGAAGAGCCTGGATTATTCCTTTTATATGGCTTCTTCCGCTGACTGGACTTGGAGCCACTGAATCCGGCGTTGACCGCCGTGTCATCCGTATTGTCACCATTGTTTTGACGCTTATGCCTGTTGCGTCGGGGCTTGCCATTGCTATTCTTGGCTTCGAAGGTGCCAAGTTCGCTTGCATTATTATTGCTACGAGCTAGCCAACTATCTTCGCCCACACAAAAGCGGGTCATAAGTGCCGTGAGGGCCGCCATGGACTTTGGCTCTTCTTGGCCGAGGTGTCAGGTGAGCCATTCGTTGCAGATGCTATGATTAAAGGCCGCTAGGGCTTCAGCATTCGGGCAGTCGACGATCTGGTTCTTTTTGGTTAAGAACCTGGTCTAGAATTTCCTGGCTGACTCTCCGGGCTGTTGAACTATGTGACTTAAGTCATCGGCATCCGGAGGTCTGGCATATGTGCCTTGGAAGTTGTTGTGGAAGGCGCATTCCAGGTCCTCCTAGCTGCCAAAAGAGTTTTCAGGCAGACTGTTCAACCAGTGCCGAGCTGGTCCCTTGAGTTTTAGGGGGAGGTACTTGATGGCATGAAGATCATCACCGCGGGCCATATGAATATGGAGAAGAAAGTCCTCAATCCATACCGCGGGATCTGTTGTTCCATCATATGATTCGATATTCACGGGTTTGAACCCTTTTGGGAATTCATGTTCAGTGAAGTAGAGGGGGTGTGCGGCGCCTCAATATCGGGCCAGGTCGCGGCGTAGTTCGGATGGAGTTCGTCTGCGCTTTTCGGCCCGGACGTGATTATGCTTGTCATGTTCGGCTTGATAGTCGTCGCCGCGCGTCGGGGCACGCCCCCGCGATTCGTAGATCGATCTGGCCGGACCTGCTTTATTCTTCAGGTCCTGCTGCAGGTCATATGTGTATCCCCGAGCCGTTGTGTCTCTACCTTTATGGCGAGATAGTATTGGCCGGTGTTCGGCTTGAGTTGCCATTTTGTCCCGGCCACGTGGTGGTCGGTCAGCCGCATTACGTGCTGCTGGTACGGGCTCAAGTGCCTCATCGTCGAATTGAGGTAGCAGTTTACGCTTCGGGTAACTTTTGGTTGGGCGCACGAGGCCGTATTCCTCGGCCGCCAGGACATTAGTCCATCTGTTGTTGAGTAGATCTTGATCAGCTTGAAGCTGCCATTGTTTCTTTTTCAGGCTCCTTGTAGTGGCTATTAGCCGTTGCTTAAAGCGCTCTTGCTCGAGAGGTTCCTCAGGCATGATAAAGTCTTCGTCGCCGAGGCTCACCTCATCCTTGGAGAGTGGAAGGTAATTACTGTCCTCTGAGTCTTCGTTTGCGGCCTGTTCATCAGGGCTAACTTTCCCATCTTCCCGATCGTCTTGTTCGGAGGTTAGCTCGACGGGGTTTTCTTGGTCTTCGGCCTCGTCCGGAGTGTTGTTGTCTCTTGTGCCGGTATCGCTGTCTTTTTCACGGCGTGATTTAGAGCGGCGCCGCTGATATCGACACTTTGGCTGTATAACAGGAGGTTTATCCTCGACTGGATTTTTTTCATTATCGCCGTCACCCTCTTTGGGTGTATCCACCATGTACACGTCATATGAAGAGGTGGCCATCTAGCGTCCGGTAAACGGCGGGTTTTGAGCCTGCTCTTCTCCGGCATCGTCGTCCATACTGTCGACGTCTTCGGAGCCGTAATCGAGCATGTCAGTTAAGTCCTCGATAGTGGCGATGAAGTGGGTGGTGGGTGGGACGTAAAATTCCCCGCTCTCAGCCCCTAGCCCGGGCTGGGCGTAGTTCAAACGTTGCTCCTATGTAATAATGAGGGATCGCATCAAGTCTAGAGCCTCGCTTAAAGGCGAGGTTTGTCCAGGGAGAAAAGAAACCACGGAGTATGGCGGGAAGGGGACTCCATGGCCGAGCTCACACGAGGCTGACACCGCGGGTTCGGAGCTAGTGTCTGGAGAAGAGTCCGGCTTCGTGAAGGTTGCCCGTGACACTATTTCCTCCGGCTCTCCCGTACTGAGCTTAGTAGTCGCAGATAGTTTGGCAGGGTTAGAAATACCGTCTTCGGATCCGGTGACGCGCTCTGGATCTAAGGCCAGAGTGGAGGTTGGGGTCGTAAATCCTTGGAAGATCAAGTCTCCTCGGATATCGGCGACATAATCCAGGTTTCCAAAACTAATCTGGTGAACTAGGGCGTAGCTGTCGATCTGCTCTAGATGGCCAAGCGAGTTGGCCCGCAGAGCGAAGCCACCGAATATGAAGATCTGGCCGGGGAGAAAAACCTTCCCCAGGGTAGCATCATTGCGGATGATTGATGGAGCCATCGAACCTTCTGGCACCGACACAGTGGAACTCTCAATGAAAGCACCAATGTCAGTGTCAAAACCGGCGGATCTCGGCTAGGGGGTCCCGAACTGTGCGTCTAAGGTCGATGGTAATAGGAGACAGGGGACACAATGTTTACCTAGGTTTGGGCCCTCTTGATGGAGGTAATACCCTACGTCCTACTTGATTGATCTTGATGATATGAGTATTACAAGAGTTGATCTACCACGAGATCATAGAGGCTAAACCCTAGAAGCTAGCCTATGGTATGATTGTATGTTGTCCTACGGACTAAACCTTTCGGTTTATTAGACACCGGAGGGGGCTAGGGTTACACAAAGTCGGTTATAGAGAAAGGAAATAATACATCCGTACGCCTAACTTGCCTTCCACGCAAAGGAGAGTCCCATCCAGACACAGAGGAAGTCTTCTATCTTGTATCTTAATGGCCCAACAGTCCGGCCCATGTCACACAGGCCGGACGCCCGAGGACCCCTTAATCCAGGACTCCCTCAAGAACGATGACATGATGTAGACGAGATCCATTTATCTATGGTGGTTGATATAGATCCCATCTTTTTATCCTTAGTAGCAATGATACATACGTGTCGGTTCCCTTTCTGTCACTGTGATCAAGCACCTTAAGATCGAACCCACTACCGGGGACCTCTTGCCATTGCAAGATAAATAGATCAAGTTGTCCAAACAAAACCCAAATATCGGAGAAGAAATACGAGGCTATAAGAGATCATGCATAAAAGAGATCAAAGAAACTCAAATACTTTCATGCATAAAATACGAGGTTTTGCATATTATTAGCAAAATTGACATTAATAGAATTTATAGTAAAATCATTGCAATCATACTTTTCATTCAAGGAGCTATCATGAATCACTTCATAAATTTCTTCCTCACAACTTTCAGATTCACGAATCTCAAGCAAAACTTCATAAAGATAATCTAGTGCACTCAACTCACTAGAAATTGGTTCATCATAATTGGATCTTTTAAAAAGATTAGCAAGTGGATGGGGATCCATATCAATAGATTTTTAGCAAGAGAAGATGCAAGCATATAGAAGGCACATGGCAACACAAGCAAAAAAAGATCTGACAAGAAAAAGGCAAACGAAAAAGTGGGCGGATAAAATGACAAATTTTTGTGAAGTGGGGGAGAGGAAAACGAGAGGCAAATGAAAAATAATGTAAATTGCAAGGAGATGAGATTTGTGATTAGGAACCTTGTATATGTTGAAGATCCTCGCCGGCAACGGCGCCAGAAATTCTTTTTGATGTCGCTTGAAGCTACGTCGGTATTTCCCTAAAGAGGAAGGGATGATGCAGCACAACGGCGGTAGGTATTTCCCTTAGATATAAAACCAAGGTTATCGAACCAGTAGGAGAACCAAGCAAGACAATGTAAACAGCCCCTGCACACAAATAACAACCACTCGCAACCTGCTGTGTTAAAGGGGTTGTCAATCCCTTTCGGAGTACGACGCCTCAAGATAGGCAAACAGACGTGAGATAAATTTGTAGTAGATTGATAGATCGAACGCCAAATAAAATAAATAGATAAAAATTGCAACAAGGTATTTTTGGATTAATAGATCTGTAAATAAATGCAAGAGAAAAATAGATCGCAAAGGAAAATAATATGAGAAAGAAGACTCGGGGGCCGTAGGTTTCACTAGTGGCTTCTCTCGAGAAAAATAGCAAAAGGTGGGTAAACAAATTACTGTTGGGCAATTGATAGAACCTCAAATAATTATGATGATATCCAGGCAATAATCATTACGTAGGCATCACGTCCAAGATTAGTAGACCAACTCCTGCCTGCATCTACTACTATTACTCCACACATCGACTGCTATCCAGCATGCATCTAGTATATTATGTTCATGGGAAAACGGAGTAATGCAATAATAATGATGACATGATGTAGACGAGATCCGTTTATCTATGGTGGTAGATATAGATCCCATCTTTTTATCCTTAGTAGCAATGATACATACGTGCCGGTTCCCTTTCTGTCACTGGGATCAAGCACCGTAAGATCAAACCCACTACCGGGCACCTCTTCCCATTGCAAGATAATTAGATCAAGTTGGCCAAACAAAACCCAAATATCGGAGAAGAAATATGAGGCTATAAGAGATCATGCATAAAAGAGATCAAAGAAACTCAAATACTTAATGGATATACAAAGATAGATCTGATCATAAACTCAAAGTTCATTGATCCCAACAAACACACCGCAAAAGAGTTACATCATATGGATCTCCAAGAGACCATTGTATTGAGAATAAAGAGGGAGAGATGAAGCCATCTAGCTACTAACTACGGACCCGAAGGTCTACAGAGAACTACTCACACATCATCGGAGAGGCACCAATGGAAGTGGTGAACCCCTCTGGTGTCTAGATTGGATCTGGTGGTTCTGGACTCTGCGGCGGCTGGATGAATATTTCATTGACTTCCCTAGGGTTCTGGGATTTTTGGAGTATTTATAGAGCAAAGAGGCGGTCCGGGGGGCACTCGAGGTGGCCACAACCCACCAGGGCATGCCTGGGCCTCCTGGCGCGCCCTGGTGGGTTGTCCCCTCCTCGGGACTCCCCCCAGGTGCAACCAGGGCCCAACATGGTCCTTCTGGTCCATAAAAAATCTCCGTAAAGTTTCGTGGCATTTGTACTCCGTTTGATATTGATTTCCTGCGATGTAATAAACACGGGAAAAACAGGAACTGGCACTTGGCACTATGGTAATAGGTTAGTACCAAAAAATGATATAAAATGATTATAAAACATCCAAGATTGATAATAAAACAACATGGAACAATAAAAAAATTATAGATACGTTGGAGACGTATCAGTGCGCGCGCTCGAGCTCGGGGGTAGCCGACGGGAGGGGCACAGGGAACGCTCATGAGGCAGAGGGAGCCAAGGGAACATGGGGAGAAAGAAGACGGCGAGCTCCGAGCCAAACCGCCACTGTTTGCCTGTGGGCATGCAGCGGCGAGCGTCGGTGAGGAAGCGTACAGAGGGGAAGAGGTATCCAGGGGAACGGCGACGATGAGATGAAGACGCTGGACACGGTCATGCACGTGAAGGCGACGAGAGAAGAGAGGCCAAAGCACAAACAACGTCCTGGACGCGCCGCAGCGCATAGAGCGCTGATATGTCTCCAACGTATCTATAATTTTTTATTGCTCCATGCTATATTATCTACCGCTTTGGATGTTTATGGGCTTTATTATACACTTTTATATCATTTTTGGGACTAACCTATTAACCCAGAGCCCAGTGCCAGTTTTTGTTTTTACCTTGTTTTAGGGTTTCGAAGAAAAGGAAAATCAAACGGAGTCCAATTGACCTGAAACTTCACGGAACTCATTTTTAGAAGGAAAGAAGCCCAGAAGACTTGGAGTGCACGCCAGGGGACTTACGAGGAGGCCACGAGGCAGGGGGCGCGCCCACCCCCCTGGGCGCGCCCTCCACCCTCGTGGGCCCCTCGTGGCCCCCCTAACATACTTCTTCCGCCTATATATCTCCATATACCCTAAAACTTCCGAGGAGCACAATAGATCGGGAGTTCCGCCGCCAGAAGCCTCCGTAGCCACCAAAAACCAACCTAGACCCATTCCGGCACCCTACCGGAGGGGCAATCCTTCTCCGGTGGCCATCTACGTCATCCCGGTGCTCTCCATGACGAGGAGGGAGTAGTTCTCCCTCGGGGCTGAGGGTATCTACCCGTAGCTATGTATTTGATCTCTCTCTCTCCCGTGTTCTTGAGGTGATACGATCTTGATGTATCGCGAGCTTTGCTATTATATTTGGATCCTATGATGTTTCTTCCCCCCTCTACTCTCTTGTAATGGATTGAGTTTCCCCTTTGAAGTTATCTTATCGGATTGAGTCCTTTAAAGATTTGAGAACACTTGATGTATGTCTTGCCGTGCGTATCTGTGGTGACAATGGGATACCACGTGATTCACTTGATGTATGTTTTGGTGATCAACTTGCGGGTTCCGCCCATGAACCTATGCATAGGGGTTGGCACATGTTTTCGTCGTGATTCTTCGGTAGAAACTTTTGGGCACTCTTTGAGGTCCTATGTGTTGGTTGAATAGATGAATCTGAGATCGTGTGGCGCATATCGTATAATCATACCCACGGATACTTGAGGTGACATTGAAGTATCTAGGTGACATTAGGGTTTTGGTTGATTTGTGTCTTAAGGTGTTATTCTAGTACGAACTCTAGGGCTGTTTGTGACACTTATAGGAATAGCCCAACGGATTGATTGGAAAGAATAACTTTGAGGTGGTTCATACCCTACCATAATCTCTCCGTTCGTTCTCCGCTATTAGTGACTTTGGAGTGACTCTTTGTTGCATTTTGAGGGATAGTTATGTGATCCAATTATGTTAGTATTGTTGAGGGAACATGCACTAGCGAAAGTATGAACCCTAGGCCTTATTTCCATGCATTGCAATACCGTTTACGCTCACTTTTATAACTTGATACCTTGCTGTTTTTATATTTTCAGATTACAAAAACTATTATCTACTACACATATACCACTTGTATCACCATCTCTTCGCCGAACTAGTGCACCTATACAATTTATCATTGTATTGGGTGTGTTGGGGACACAAGAGACTCGTTGTTATTTGGTTGCAGGGTTGCTTGAGAGAGACCATCTTCATCCTACGCCTCCCACGGATTGATAAACCTTAGGTCATCCACTTGAGGGAAATTTTCTACTGTCCTACAAACCTCTGCACTTGGAGGCCCAACAACGTCTACAAGAAGAAGGTTGTGTAGTAGACATCAAGCTCTTTTCTGGCGCTGTTGCCGGGGAGGTGAGTGCTTGAAGGTATATCTTTAGATCTTGCAATCGAGTCTTTTAGTTTCTTGTTTTATCACTAGTTTAGTTTATAAAAGAAAACTACAAAAAAATGGAATTAGTTTGCTCATACGCTTCATCTTTTTAATATCTTTCGTGAGTATGATGGAAATGATAATTGTGCTCAAGTGCTAGAAGAAGAAATCTATAAAATGTTTGGCACTAAATATTTGAATGATGAGCATGATTGCAATGTTGTTAGTATGAATTCCTTGAATATCCATGATGCTAATGATATGCAAAGCCACAAGCTTGGGGAAGCTATGTTTGATGAAGATGATATTTTTTGTCCCCAAGCTTTGATGAGCAAATTTACTATGATGAAAGCATGCCTCCTATCTATGATGATTATTGTGATGACACGTATGCTTTAAAGAATAATTATAACCATGAAACTTGTCATCATGATTTTAGTTTTCAATTGGATTATGCCTCACATGATAATTATTTTGTTGAGTTTGCTCCCACTATTATTCATGAGAAGAATTTTGCTTATGTGGAGAGTAGTAAATTTTCTATGCTTGTAGATCATGAAAAGAATGCTTTATGTGATGTTATATTGTTGAATTCATTCATGATGCTACTGAAAATTATTATGAGGGAGGAATATATGCTTGTAGGAATTGCAATAATATCAAGTTTCCTCTCTATGTGCTTAAAGTTTTGAAGTTATGCTTGTTTTACCTTCCTATGCAAGTTGATTCTTGTTCCCACAAGTTGTTTGCTCACAAAATCCCTATGCATAGGAAGTGGGTTAGACTTAAATGTGCTAGTCATATTCTTCATGATGCTCTCTTTACAATTCTTATCTTTTATGTGAGCATCATTGAAATCATCATGCCTAGCTAGGGGCATTAAACGATAGCGCTTGTTGGGAGGCAACCCAATTTATTATTTTTTTCCTTGCTTTTTTTCCTGTTTAGTAATAAATAATTTATCTACCTCTGTTTATGATTGAGTTTTTATGTTTTAATTAGTGTCTTTATATTCTTCGCCGTGATCTGCCAAGTAGAACCTTGATATGACTTGAGTGAAGGGCTCTTATCTCCATCAGCTGTACACTCGCGTGAGTACATAAGAACACCAAGCAGAGCGAACACTCAAATATCCTCACGAGTAGAATAGTATGCTGCCATTTATTTGATATGAGCAGCTGGTGGAACGCCTATCTCCTGAAGTTAAGCAGTCATATTTGAGCAGCCGCTATAGTATTCAGACTATGAAAATTCCTCCCAGGCAAAGGTGTAAGCGAGCAGAGCTCCTCATAATCTGAGATGTAATTCTCTCATAAGGTTCTCGATCTATACGTTTGATCCAGTCTATCACTGTATAAGCACAGGATGATCGCCAATTCAGTATACTAGTGCCTATCTTTGACATCTATCTCAGCCATTGCGTTTCAGCGTGGTTTCATATTTATCTTATTGTATATAGATAGCACTCTACGTCCAAATTATGGACTTCACCGATAGAGAATCGAAAATAATGACTTAGCAGGACCAGTCACGAGACAGGAGTTGGAATACAGTTATATATTTTCAAATCCAAAAATCGAACATTGTCGCAGACTCGTGTTTCTATTACAGCATACCTTATTGGACTGCGCTGAGTACAAATATCGGCTAATTTTACTGTTTCATAGCCACTTCATCATGCACCACCAATCTGCACATGATCAACTCTAACGAGCTTGGACTAGATGCCTTTTCCTGTAATCTAGGTTTTGTGTTGTGATCTGAAGCTTTTCAATATAGCTCACTCAGCCAGAAGACTCAAGGTAGTCATATCGATCCGAGACAACTGCCAAATCTTGAGAAGGGAGTGGAAATAGAACTCTTACAGACCGTGTCCGGTATAGCGCAACGGTGCCATCGCCACAACTCGGTAATAAGTTCCCCAGAGAAGAGCGGAAACAACCAACACTCGAGATAGTCCCACTTCACTTGCGGAGAGACTGCTACACGCTAACAGCGTCATTCTTCCTCTCTTAGCTTCGTCTTCATGTCCATCGTCAACTTAGGTACACCCTTTACTTGGGTAGCATTATGAATTTTGACTTGCACCTATATATCACTCATGTGCTCAATACCTGTTGCTCTGGTCGAGCGTTCGAGATTGTACGTTTTGTCCGAACTGTGTACATTCCCTTGCTAGCTCGCTCTCTCAGCGCAACATACTTTGTGTGTTCCTACATTCATTTTAATCTGCAGATAAAGAGTGCGGCATTTCAATAAGCGCGACTATCCTAACCTCACGCCTGATAGTGATGACGAGGCGTGATGCACTCCTGCTGGTACTGTTGGACAGAGTACGAAAAGTCTCCTACAAGACAAAAAGTTATCACTAAAAAAGCAATTACACGCTGAGAAATAAGTCTACAGGAATGTTAGATATAACTACGTTTATAACTCCTCTATGTGCAGCATGAATATACTCCTACTGGAGCCATAATATTATATGATAAGAAATCAATGATAGTCATACATGTGACTTCTATGCCGTAAAAGTAGCGCGAAATATTTTAATTTCTATCATATACTATTCTGAGCGGAAAGCGTACTTGTTCCCTAATGTGCATTACAATACGTGGTGACAGCGTCACGTATCCAAGAGTGTCTCATGGCAGTCACGTTGTCTCTTATGTTTGCAAATGTGTTGGTATGAATATAATCCTGACTAGCAACTCGGCTTATAATATTCTCCAACACATATTAAACGAGTTAGCGACTATTAAAATATGAAGATTTAGACAGCTATTCTGGAGGGTTCTACTCCATTATGGATTGAAATTAATCCATGTTTAATTGATATACCTGCTACAGTAGAGTACAAGATAAAGCATCTATCCATGTAGCAACTATGAGTTTGGGATTTCCATCTGAGCTTATAGCGTGAAAATTTCTTCATTCTTTGCACCGGCGTGTGCGGTGGGATGGAGCTTATCACTTGATGTCGAGCGAGTATGAAGCTTTTGTGGAGTGCGGTCACTATGGAGACCGTGGCAGGAGGCTGCCTCGAGATAATAGATTAATTAGCGAGGAGACTAACAGATAACAAACAATTCGTGGAGACGTGGCCCAGGCACCCACACAAACAGGCATAGGATCCAATTCCAAAGACCAAGGTCTTCAAGCATCTAAGCCCCATTGTTGGAGCGGATCTCTCGGGTTTCCATAAACCCAGCGCGTATGCTGCGTGTCGGTTCAACCACCCATGCAGGTTATGAGTTTCGGCTATCTAGGTTTAACTACGCTTGCGTTCTCACATATGATGAGTAGTTCCGACTCTATTCTTAAGCAGTCACGCTACTACATTCTACTGCATCCCTTCTTGTAAGTGTCCCATGTTCCCTTATATGATAACACAAGTTCCAAGACTCCACTTGAAATTCAACTTTTACAGATAGCTAGTAGAACGAGGTCTTTTCGGTCCACACTTAAGTAGATGCCTTCGTCAACTTTATATTGGAGTGTCCCACATAAAGCGCCCTGTGTATGATTGATATTATCTCACTTATATGCGTCTCCCGGTATGAATAGTGTAACGCTGCGTGTGTTTGTTTCATATATTTCCTCTACAGCGAGCCTTATTGTCATTCTTGACTCCATATATCTTTCTCTAGAGAACAATCTCTCCGCGTTATCTTTGGCCTTCTCAGGCCCATTCATTTCTTGAGCTCATTTCCAAGCATTCGGTTACTACGGCCGTCGTGTAGCTGGGCCTAGTTTTATTTTGTCGAAGACTTTGATGAATAGCAAATATACATCCTTGATGTCTTCACCAGTGTTAGCTGGTATTCCTTGATGTAATATCTTATTAGATAGCATTTGTTTTCCTTTAGCGTCATTCAAAAATTATCGGCTTAAAACATGCCTATAACATATAAGTGACTCGAGCCGTTGATGTATTCTGAACGCGCATTAATAAAACATTTCTTATGGAGTAGCTATTGATTGATACGGACGATATCCAACCAATAAGTCCGACTTTACAAACGCAAATATGAGTTTGCGTGTTATGTCTGGTTCGCAGTAGATTGTGTTTTGAGGATCTGAGAGTGCGATCATACGGCCCGAGGGTGAAAGTAATCTCTCATATCAATGCTGTCCGTGCATGGTTCGACAGCGTAGAGAGTCAGTGAGAATGCTTCTCTAGATTGATCTTATGACATGAGGTCTCGTGGATGGTTTGACAATTTTTGCAAGTCCCATAGCAGGTAGACAACCTACAAGGTTAGAAGTATAGTAGACGCTACATTGGTAGCACACAGTTTATAACATAGAAGAGAGATAGTTTCATTGGATCGTCGCGCCCTTCTTGAGCAAGTGGCGGGAATTAGGTCACAAAAAGCGGAACAACACTGACTTAACAAGCAAACAAATAACACAGACAACAAGAAATAACCGAGCTAAGACTATAGAGGTAACCTCCTACGCATAGGCGGTCCCATTATTAACGAGTATTACAGATATTACATCCCTGAACAAAGTTCCCACTAGTGCACGACTTATCTAGGCAAATCAAGAGCATATACAATACACTCGCATATCTCACGCAACACACAAGACGATCTCCGTTCGAGTGCAGAGCGCTTTGACGCCTTCTCTAGTACTTTTTGCTAAGCGAGCAAACTATCAAAGGTCGCATGATGATGAACTGATAATTTTCCACTTGACAAGCAGTAGCTCAATGAGAATCGAAACTTCAATGGATTAGTACTACGACTCTACACCCTTCTGCATCCTACGCTACGTAGCACTCATTCAACCTCTGTGTTGGCTACTCGGCTATTTAACATCCTCATGTGCTCACGCCATGCGTAGTTGGTGCGCACGCGCAAACTTCACCGCGTAGTGCACTACATTCTATACTCACTAGAACTTCCGTGACTATGCGAAGTGACTCGCTCTCAATGTCCTTTCCACCACATTTATCAACCTCGGCTTCAGCTTTACGTTCCTATATCAACTGATAAAATCGTACGATCTCTATATATTTTTAACAAACCTGCTTAAAGTCTCAGACTACAAGAAGACGAACTATTTCATTATGTAAGCAGCGATATTCTGACAGCGCGTATACTGCCAGCACAGCTCTCTAAAGTTAGTGAGACTTAGTTATCCCAAACTAGCGCAATCATCTATGTCTCAATATCAGAATGGCGAGCCTTATTGCGATGTAACTACTCAACTCGATCATTCAAGATAGTTTTCATTATTTATGCGCATGTCGTGTCTTCTATTGTGACATGTAGTAAGCACAACGTAGTTGTGAGTGGGTGTCAAAGCCACCTGTTCAATACTTCAGAATACCACTCGTCTTACTCTCGTATTGCTCAATTACTGTCCATTTCCCGTGATATCATTACGCCGCGAGGCATTCATAAGCGAGTCTATATATCCATCCTGTATTCGTATGAACATCCTCGATTGTCCGTATATCCTTTGAGCCAGATGATTAAATTATAACTAGATAGTGTGATGAATTCTATCATTATTAGCAGCATCTTGTCCCAAGTGAGAATAGAAAAAAGAATATACTAAAAGGCCGAGATGAGAAAGAAAGCGAAAAGTAGACACCCAGCGTTTTACCGCCGCCTCTCGAGAAAAAAGATACGAAGGCATTATGAATAAATAAAAGCCCGAAAAAAATTCATGAGAGTAGTAGAAAGAGAAAGCAAGAGAGAGGACCAATCACAGAGTCCACTGTATACCTACTATATACCAACACTTGTAGTGAGTCCTTTCATGAGTGTAATGCCAACTCTGAGTCATCACTTTCGAATGATAGAGAGTAACTCTTTATGTGCTACTCTATTCATCATCTAGTTTTTTACCAAAATTTAAGATAGAGACAAGTTCAAATAAATAATATCTTATGTTCAGGAACTATACATAGTACATAGAAAGCGTTGGCTAATGAGAACAAAAATAAGTGATTGCCTGAGTGGAGAAGAGACGGTACCCATGCGTCGAAGACATAGTCACCTAGACACAGCTCTTCGTGAGCAAAGCAAGTTTGTGTGTATGACAAACATGCGCACTTATGTTTCTTTTGTTTGTAGCGGTGGGCGATAGCATGGTGTAGCCTAACAATATAGGGTGGACAGTCCGATTGCATGTGCTGGGAAAGGAACATCCCTCATTCTATCTCAACAGTGTGAACATTAAAATACAATCATACAAATCGAGAAGATTGGTAGCGAGAGCCAAGTCCATCCAACTACATAAAGAAAAAGGTCAAAAATACCTGGTCCTCGACTTGATCCAGCTTCTCGGTATGTTTGACAAATTTCTCGAGATCCATACAAAATTCTCGCAATATATTGTTTCTTCTCCATCACTGTAACTCCCCTCAATCTAATATTAGCTGTTGCTATACGCAGTCCAGGTATATAAGTTGGTAACCAGATGCCAAGCAGTCAACGCCAGAACTTCTGCAAGGTAGTATATACTATTGCTTCTCTGAAACGTTTATATGACGGTGAAGAGGGGAATTACATAAAAGTACATGAACAATAGCTTGGGTGGCCCTCATTGCTCTTTTGTCATCGGGGATTGTCGGTATATATCGTAGTGACAGAGAAGTTCCTATTCCATGCTGCTCGTGTGTGTATCGTGAGAGAATGTGACCTATGATCGTGTGAGAATCTTATTATGATTTTATAAGGTGAATACAGCTTTCGCTTGGCCATGTTATTTGAGAATGACCAGATATATAGCACACTAGGATATGAGTATGCTTGAGTTACTATTCATGTCATGATCGATTTTAGTGTCGAATTTATGAACTATGTTAATATGCATTGAGATTTACGCTTGTTCTTTCGGTATGTCCACTGACAGAATGTCTATACCACAATAAGAAGAATTACATTAGAAATGTAATGCCCAAGTTTACGCGACTCCCGCATCTCAAAAATTATCGTGCCTTTATCATTTATCCTGACGCCTTATGGGTCTGTGCAAACTACCAACCCGTGGTTCATTTGCCAAACGAGCAGCGAATTAAGCTTGGAGAATGCTGATTACGTCATGCGAAGCTGTATATCTATAATCCTTGATGCTCCATGCTATATTATCTACTGCTACATGAGATGATTACTCCTGTGATGTATTTTATTCACCTTCTTAGATACTTAGTCATCAATCCTTCTGGGACATATCCACTATCAACTGGTGCTGTGATAAACCAAGATAAGAGTAATGCCCGTACTAGGACATGTGGTATGGATAGACGCACGACGCGTTTTCTATTTTACCTTGATTTAGGAGTTACGTAAGAAAAGGAAAAGAGTCAAATAAAAAGAAGTGCCAATGTACATGAAACTATCACTGTGCGGACACTTCATTAGGTGAATGGTCATAGCACAGACACCCAGAGAAGACTATGAAGCGTGCACCATGCCACAACAGATTCCGACTTCAATCAGAGTATAGGATGGCGTGCAGACGACTAAATCCAGGCGAGGTGAGCGCGCCCACCCCCTTCATGCGCGCTCAACCCACATCCACACTCGTAGTTGCACAGCCTACCCCCATCAACAAAATGGATGGGAAAGACACCAAAACGGCCGCATCGAACACATCTTGACTCCATTAGGACGCACGCTCACTCCTCCCGAAGTGTTTACTCTTTTCAACAACTGCTGCTATTAATACTAGATACTTTGACCAATGGCCATAATATAATTACTCCGTCAAAAATAGCTTTCTCGTGAGGCGGCACAATCGTCCGAACAATCATAGTAGAGCTCACAATAGTCGCGTCTCTCTAGACAGCTGAATTACCGTAGCTCATTACGTCTGAGAGAAGTTGACAATACACAAAGAATAAATAAAAATATATAAAGTCTCATATCTTAGACACGGGTGTCTCGTGTCACCACATGACGCGTAGAGTGTGTTTTACAGAGACAACCACCAATCAACTTACATACGTGTCGCGAGCTTCATCATCTCTCGGTGAGTAGACTCTGCACCATGTTTCCCGGAACAAGGAGAGGATAGTCGGATAGTTCTCCCCTCGGGGATGGTACTCACGTAGCCGTAACCTAGTATTATGTCTTGCACTGTGGTGTGTATCTCTCTCTACTACATTATCTTCTCTTTCTCTCTCATGTTCTTGAAGATTAGCACGGTGAGTGCACGACTACTGAAGCTGTCCTATGTCTCGGCTAAAGGTGATTTTCTGACATGAGCTTGAATGATATCATTGATCCTATGATGCTCTTACCTCTCGCTATTATGCATACATATCTATGTAGATGGATGTGGAGATTGCTCCACCACTTGAGTTTCACATAATTCCTACCTATTGGAATAATGAGATCTTTAGATAGAGACATATATTATTATGAGATTACCATGCGTTATGTAGCCTGTTCGTGGCTAGTGCATATGAATACATATATATTCTCTTATGATGATGTACAACAGCTGCAGAAGCGAACTGATGGATGAGATGAAATATCACTAACAGCTGATTCACTTCATATGTTTCTTATTAAGATGGGATCAAACTTGCGGGTTCCGGCCTCTGGCATGCCAATATAATCCACGATGCATAGAGGGTTAGTCACACGTTTCGCTTACTAGCGAAGTGATCCTCATTCGATGCATGAAAATTCAAGAGTTAAGATAACTTGTGAGTAGACTGAGCAGAGCTATCTATGTGAGTTCATAGACATGTGTGCGAATCGTCATATTGAATTATAGTATAGATCTCAAAGAATATAGCATGATGAAATGCCCAAGAACGACACTAAGTGACATGCGAAGTAGATAGTATATCACTCTCGCACGCCATATATGTGAAGTGAAAGCTGTTTAGACTCCTCATAATCCTAACAAACCTCTGCACTATGGGCGACTTCCCAACAACGCTTCTACACGAAGATAGTTGGTGTAGTAGACATACAATCGCATGTGAGTTGGCAATGGCAGTCCGCGCGGTCACCCCACAGACAATGAACAAGGGCAGGTCACGAGAAAGGTTAGGTTAAATGGTTTCGCGTGTCAAAAAACCGGCGGATTTCTTGGTAGGTGGTCCCGAACTTTTTAATGCGGTCTAAGGCAGTCGGCACTCTGGGTGAACAGGGTGAAAGGCAGGAGTGGACACTGCATGTTACCCAGAGTGTCTGCGTGAGAGTCCTCTCTCGAATGTAACGGAGGACTTCCCAGAGGATTACCCTTCGTCTACTCGCGATAGATCTGACCTGATATGGACGAATACAAGAGGTGTGATAGCATTCGTATCTCTGAGCGAGATCATAGAAGGGCTAAACCGCGTAAGAATATACCTATTCCCGGTTATCACTGTCTATGGATATTGCACTGTTCCGTCTACGACTCACACGTCTCTGGTTTCAATATGAGCGACCGCTAGGGGGCATGCATTATAGGGTACACACGAGAGGATAGTCGGTTACACTTGAGAGATATACGAGAGAGACTCACAATTTATTCTGCTGGATATGCCAAAGTGCTGTATGCCTTCCACCGTGTACCAACAGAGAAGAAAAGAGTCCATCCGGACACAAGGAGAGTGAGCGGCCTCAATATCTTTCGATTATAACATATTCAACTATGAGATGCACAAGGCGAGTCCGGAACAAACTAAACCAAAGTGTAGCTAACGGCGCGATGTGGTCATCGAATTTACAGCAACACCCTCTATAATCTAAATAGGACGTCCTCTCAGGTACCCCAACAAACCGAACCGCGATATGGCAAATTCAGACGTCAAATGATAACCGAGTATATAATGTCTTGTGCAGAGACATAGAGTCCTCGGACTGCTGTCGAGCATTGCAAGCGAGTGTTACCTCTCCAATAGTGCTGACAATAATCCTACTGAACTGAGACAAGTAGTTGGTGTGCCGATTGCACAACAAAGCATGCTATTAACTTAACTCCCCATAAAAATGTGTTATCAAGATTCTGAATATCTGCTGAGTAGTGTCCGGCTCCCCATAAATGTTACACTTCTTGGCTTTTGCGCCCGATAAGGGCTATCTTCCACGTGTCGAGCGAATGCGAGGAGCCAGGGCGTTTTTACATTCGCCCCCTAGCCATGTAAATAAATCGTCTATTAAAGGGACGGGGATTCTTAGATCCAAACCACACCATCCTCCCACGTCGAGTATCCATCGGAGCGCGCTCGGAAAAATCCATTCCAACATGGACGGCCATCTTAAATCCTCCTCCCGCTCCCGTAGCCCTAAGCCCGGTGATTGGGAGAAGTGTTCCATCCCGCACAACCAATTAGTAGAGTTGCAGACCGAGGGATTTCTCCCTCCAGCATATATGGTCCCCGTTCGAGCCGGGCTCGCCACCTATAATGGCGGGGAGCAAGCGGAGAGCTTCCCAATCCCTCCAAGGGGGAGCGGGTATGCCTTGTCCCTTATTTACTAAGGGGACTTGGATTTCCAATCCATCCGTTCCTCCGTGGGCTCCCGGAGTTTTACGGCCTCCAGTTGCATAATTTCACCCCCGCTTCCATATTACACATCGCTGGTTATGTTGCCCTTTGTGAGCCGTTTCTGGGCTGCGAGGCTCATTTCGAGCTGTGGAAGAGGCTATTCTGCCTTGTGCCCCACACACAAGAGGGGTCGCTATATCAAGTGGGCGGATCCAAAGTATGGCGCATCGCCGGGACCGGATACCTGTCCGGTACCCCGAAGAAGACATCCGAAGACTGGCCTTCGGAGTGGTTTTACATGGAGGACGTCCCCCTTCCAGATCCTATTTGGAGGGGTATTCTCGAGTTCAACAATGCTCCTCCGAAGAAACGCCCAAGCTGGCGCCCACGGAGCCCCTAGGAGGAAGACAACGGAGAAGTCCTTTACCTGATGGACCAGATTAAAGTGCTAGCTCAATCAGGATTGACAATAATCTAGGTTATGTCAATATGCATAACGCGGGGGGTGCAGCCACTTCAATATCGAGGGCACCCCCTCTGGTGCTTTAACAGGGAAGATGATGCCACCCGCTGCGGGTGTAAGGGACCAGACTCCGCTGCCGCTGTAGCAAAAATCCTGTCCGAGTTGTTCAAGGGAGAGGAAGAGGATTTCATCCGTATTAAGCCACGGGATGGATTCTCCATGTACAACCCTCCAAGCTGGGTGAGCTGTCACTCTTTATTCCCAACCTTCCCGCATTCTTCGTCATAAATACTCACCTTGCCGTTTCACGGCAGGAACTGCGAAAAGCTGTAAGGGAGGTCAACAGCCCACCTCCACAACCGGAGGACCCTGACCGGGCCCTCGATCCCGGACTCGAAGAGGATCCGGACATATTTGTGGAGCTGATAGACATGACGTTCTATCAATTGAGCCGCGATGACGCCATGGTGGCCATCATGGCCGACTATCCTGGGCTACTCCCTCCATCGCATGTAAGAAAAAACCAGAGTCCCAACTTCCAAGAAGGATCCCCTTTTATGCACTTCACCTACCGTACACATATGGTGTTTTACAGGGAAGGCCTTCGGGACGCCACGCCGAACCCGCAGTGACTCGCCAACAAGGGGCACCGAAGCCGGGTAGGCCAAAAAGGAAGGCGGTCAGGACTGAGACGCTGGCGCAGAGGTATGATACAAAACCTCGCTCCGTGGTTGTCGTCTTTCTTAAAATATAATGACATCCATGTTTCCTAGTAGAAAAAACGCTCGCCGGACTATATCCGGAGAGGTTGCCGGTCACGCCTCCACCAGTCGGGCTCCAGGGCCGGACATAGAGGTGAAAGCTAACACGGGGCAAACGCCGGATGCTCCTCCTACAGAGAATGCGGACGGACTATCCGCTCCAAATTCCGAAGTGGAGAGCGCCATGAATCACAGGCGTCGCCGGGCCGTACTCCGTGACGCTTGTTTCTCCCAAGAGGCGTTCGATGCCTTCAACTCAGGAGACGCGTACATCAGTGCTGCTCAAAGTGGTCTAGCCAGAGCCACGAACCAGTATGTAAGGGATATACGGGTAGGAAAATCTAACGATTATATATATCAGTAGCCCCTGAGACTTGAAACAGTTGACACAACTGATTTAAGGATCATTATTTGTGCAGGTTCTTACAGAGAAGAATTCCCAATTGTCTCAAGAGCTGGAAGAGTGCAAAGCCCAGCTACGGGCCGCTGTTGCCGCGTTGAAGGAGTCTGAGAAGGGCCCCTCTGGTAACACTTGATTCCATTGCAAAGAATGACAGGTACCAGATAGTATGCGACATGCATGCAAATCTAGCAATAGATGTTGCAGATGACCCTCGAGTGAATCCGGAGGCCGTGCCGGTGAATGCGGAACGTGCTGATCGACATCTAAATGCTGGCGAGCGCGTGCTTAGGCGAGTCAGGCAGGAGAAAAATGATCTCCAGGACGCCAATATCCAGCTGGGCGTGGAACTGAAAGATGTCCGAGCCCAGCTTGTGAACTCCATGAAGGAGAATAAGCGGCTTCGATGCGGCATTTTCAGTAAGTGCTTGAGCGAACTTTGGAAGGAGTTCGGCGAAGAAGCCGGCTAACAGAGTTATGTCTGCAGGTATGCTGACAGGTCGTCCCATGGAGGAGATGCCCGGTTCTGCAGGTGATCTTCTACCAGAGCTCTCACAACTGCACGAACAAGTTTGGCAGGTGATGCAGGGTATTACCCAAGCCTTGTGGCCATCCGCGTCCCTGCCAGGAGGCATGGGGGAGCTTATAGAGAAGCTCAAGGGAGTGTGGCGGCGCTTCCGATTATGGAAGATATCGGCCTGCCGACAAGATGCAAGGGAAGCCTGGGCTATGGTGAAGACGCGATATACCAAAGCTGACCCAAACCACATGGCCGAGGTCGGACCTGTGGGGCCCGATGGGAAAGAAATCCCCGTCAGTTTGGTGTATGACCAAGTAGAATTAGCCGCAAAGTATTCCCAATAGGATTGTAGGCTAGATAACCTATTGGATGGTATAGAAGAAGAATTTAATCAGTCTTAGTGACTGTGTACTTCAAGTGACATATATAATGTCCCTAGCCGGATTGTAGATCATTTGTCATGGCGGACCTTTTCGCTTCAACCTCTGGACCCGATAGTCCAGAGTGTATCCAAATACCCGCTCGGTTATGTAAAAACCGGGGTATGCGTGGAAACCAGGCATAGGGGTCATAAGTGCTTGAACAGACAAGTACTCAACTAGCTATGTTATATTACATGGATAGTAAGAAACATTTTCCAGGGAGAATAGTTCCGTTAAGGGTTCCTTTCCCTGGGTACGCATGCCCTAATGTGCATGTCTGAACTGCGAAAAGAGACGCAGGCTATAAACATCTGGGGGCATGTGTCAAATTAAATAAAAGTCATCATTTGTTCGCCGACCGAATATTCCCTTAAGAACGCTAGCTTTCGGCTTCACCCAGTCTGAGGTACATGTCTGGCTGACCCGGCAGTAACAATCGCAGAGGTGCTCCCCTTATGCCCTAGCCGAATTAACGGGAACGTAGGGCATAAATACAAGAGCCAGGCAACCCAACTTGGCCAAAACTTAAGTCATATCGATGCATATAATGGCGAAAAAGGTACATGTGGAAGAATAACACATGTGCGGGGCATAAAGCCTAGAAAAATAGTTATATTAAGCTTCTGTATAAGAAGCCCCTAGGTATAATGAGCATGGTTAGAGCGTCGGGATTGTGTAACCAAGACACAAGTTTAGCCTTTTAAGGCCTTGAGGAGAATAAAAAGAGAGAAAGAGAGAAAAGACAGATAATTGATATGCAAAAAATTGACGGAGGTAAGGAGACGAACATAGAGTCTGGCACTAGGCGTAGAATCTTCGGAGTCTGGCTGCATTCCATGGGTTTGGCTCGAGTCGATTGTCCGACGCATCCCGCAGACGGTACGCTCCACCGGTCAGAACCTGCTCAATAATGAAGGGACCTTCCCATTTGGGCTTGAGCTTGTTCTTTTTCTTCTCCGGCAGGCGTAGAACTAGTTCGCCAATGTTATAGGTTTTGGCCCGTACTCCTCTGCTTTGATACCTTCGAGCCTTTTGCTGATAGAATGCGCAACAGGCTTTTGCCACGTTGCGCTCCTCCTCCAGGGCGTCCAAACTATCCTGCCGATCGAGCTCGGCCTCTTTTTCTTCATACATGCGCACTCAAGGTGAGTCATGAATTATGTCGCAGGGCAGAACCGCCTCTGCGCCGTACACCATAAAAAATGGTGTGTATCCGGTAGTGCGATTCGGCATGGTCCGCAGCCCCCACAGTACGGAGTCGAGCTCCTCTACCCTGTGCGTGTTTGATTCCTTTAGGGACTGCACTAATCTAGGTTTGATGCCGCTCATGATAAGACCATTTGCTCGCTTGACTTGACCGTTAGTTTGCGGGTGATAGATAGAAGCATAATCGAGCTTGATGCCCATGTTGCTGCACCAAAGTTTCACCTCGTCGGCTGTAAAGTTCGTCCCGTTGTCAGTGATGATGCTGTGGGGGATGCCATAACAGTGTACAACCCTAGATATGAAGTCTATCACCGGTCCTGATTCAGCCGTTTTGACAGGTTTGGCTTCTATCCATTTGGTGAATTTATCCACCATGACCAGTAGGTATTTTTTCTTATGGGTCCCCCCTTTAAGGGGTCCGACCATATCAAGCCCCCAGACCGCAAAGGGCCAAGTAATGGGGATTGTTTGGAGAGCAGTAGGCGGCATATGGCTTTGGTTTGGAAAAAGCTAGCAACCGACGCAATGTTGGACCAGATGCTGTGCATCTGCTCGGGCTGTCGGCCAATAGAAACCTGTACGGAAGGCCTTGCTTACAAGGGCCCGGGCTGCGGCGTGATGGCCACTGAGTCCAGCATGGATTTCTGCCAAAAGCTTTCGCCCTTCCTCTTCGGAGATGCACCTTTGAAGGACTCTGGTAGTGCTTTTCTTATAAAGCTCTCCCTCGTGGACCTTGTAGGCTTTAGATTGCCGCACTATGCAGCGTGCCTTGTTTTGGTCCTTGGGTAGTTCCTGCCTGGTTAGGTAGGCCAGGAATGGTTCTGTCCACGGGGCGATGATGGCCATTATCACGTGGGCTAAAGGTGTTATTTTGATGGCAGAGCCTTCGATTGTGTCAGAGTGTTCGATATCTGGTGTTGTGGCCAGGTCCGGACTATTGTTACCGGTGTCCCCTTCCCATACCACAGATGGCTCAAATAGTTTTTCCAGGAAGATGTTAGGTGGGACAGGGTCGTGCTTAGTGCCGATACGGGCGAGGATATCCGTCGCCTGGTTGTTTTCCCGAGCCACATGGTGGAATTCAAGCCCCTCGAACCGAGCTGACATTTTGAGGACGGCGTTGCGATATGCCGCCATTTTAGGATCCTTGGCATCGATGTCTCCATTTATTTGAGATATTGCGAGGTTCGAGTCCCCACGCACCTCCAGGCGTTGAATGCCCATGGAAACTGCCATCCGGAGACCGTGTAATAGGGCCTCGTATTCGGCTGCGTTATTGGAGTCTGTGTATAGTATTTGGAGTACGTATTGCACTGTATCTCCGGTGGGGGACGTCAGGACGACGCCAGCCCCCAGACCAGCCAGCATTTTAGAGCCGTCGAAGTGCATGATCCAATTGGAGTATGCGCCATACTCTTTAGGGAGTTCGGTTTCTGTCCATTCGGCGACGAAATCGGCCAATACTTGTGACTTAATGGCTCGTCGTGGTCTATATGTTATGTCGAATGGGAGGAGCTCGATAGCCCATTTGGCAATCCGGCCTGTGGCATCGCGGTTGTTTATTATGTCGTTGAGTGGTACTTCTGAGGCCACCGTAATTGAACACTCTTGAAAGTAGTGTCATAATTTCCGGGATGCCATGAATACCGCGTATGCTATCTTTTGATAATGTGGGTACCATGATTTGCATGGAGTGAGGACAGTGGATACATAATATACCGACTTTTGAAGTGGGAATTTATGTCCGTCTGTCTCTCGTTCGACGATGAGCACTGCGCTTACAACTTGGTGAGTTGTCGCTATATATAACAGCATTGGTTCGCCGACATTTGGCGCGACCAAGATTGGGTTGGTGGCCAAGATGGCTTTTATTTCTTCCAATCCGGCTGTGGCTGCATCCGTCCACTCGAAGTGTTCGGTGTGCCGAAGAAGGCGATAGAGGGGGAGTGCCTTTTCTCCTAATCGAGAGATAAAGCGGCTTAAGGCCGCCACACATCCAGTTAACTTCTGGATTACCTTGAGGTCAGTTGGGATAGCCAACTGCGACAGAGCCCGGATCTTAGTTGGATTTGCTTCAATTCCTCTACTGGAGATGATAAAGCCCAGGAGCTTTCCGGCGGGTACGCCGAAAACGCATTTTTCCAGATTGAGCTTAATGTCGTATGTTCGGAGATTGTCGAACGTGAGCCTCAAGTCATCTATTAAGGAGTCGACGTGTCTGTTTTTAACGACCACATCGTCGATGTATGCCTCCACTGTTTTGCCGATCTGCTTTTCTAGACATGTCTGAATCATGCGCTGACACGTTGCGCCGGTGTTTTTGAGCCCGAAGGGCATTGTGTTAAAATAGAAGGGGCCGTATGGAGTGATAAATGCCATTGCGGCTTGATCGGACTCCGCCATCTTAATTTGGTGGTAACCGGAGTATGCGTCGAGGAAGCACAATGAGTCGTGTCCTGCAGTAGCGTCGATAATTTGATCAATGCGAGGGAGGGGGAAGGGATCCTTTGGGAAAGCCTTATTAAGGTCCTTGAAGTCGATGCATAGGCACAAGGATTTGTCCTTCTTTGGTACCATCACCAGGTTTGCTAGCCAGTTCGGATGCTTTATTTCTCTAATGAGTCGGGCCTCCAGTAACTTGGCTAGCTCCTCTCCCATGGCTTGTCGTTTAGGTTCGGAGAAACACCGAAGATTCTGCTTGACCGTCTTGAATCCCTTTAGAATGTTAAGGCTATGCTCGGCCAGCCTGCGTGGGATTCCTGGCATGTCTGAAGGATGCCAGGCGAATATGTCCCAATTCTTGCGCAGGAACTCCCATAGTGCGGTGTCTACAGCGGGGTTAAACTGTGCCCCGATGGATGCTGTTTTGTGGGGTCCGTTGGATGGACTTGGAATTTGACTATTTCATCTGCTAGTTTAAAAGAGGTGGACTTGGATCTTTGTCTAGTATTACCTTGTCCCTGTCCACTGTGGAGCACAACGCGGTTAATTCCTCCGCCACAAGGGCTTCGGATATTGCCTCGAGGGCCAGTGCGGCTGTTTTGTTCTCGGCGCGGAGTGCTATGTCCGAATCACTAGCTAGAGTGATGATTCCATTGGGCCCGGGCATTTTGAGCTTCATGTACTCGTAATGGGGTATGGCTTGGAAGATCATGAATGCCTCCCACCCTAGAAGGGCGTGGTATCCGCTACTGAACGGGGCCACTTGGAATGTAATTTCTTCGGACCTGTAATTCTTCGGAGTGCCGAATACCACATCTAGTGTGATTTTCCCAGCGCAACGTGCCTCCCGACTAGGGATGATTCCTCGGAAGGTCGTGCTGCTTTGCTCAATGCAGTTTCTGTCTATTTCCATTTTTTGAAGAGTCTCCTCATAAATGAGGTTTAATCCGCTGCCGCCATCCATGAGCACTTTAGTGAGCTGAAAGCCGTCCACAATTGGACCGAGGACCAAGGCGGCTGGTGCTCAGGCTGTTCGGAATTTAGGTTCGTCACTGGCATTGAAGGTGATAGCTGTGTCGCTCCATGGATTTATTGCTGCCATGTGGCAGACTTCGGTAAGGTTGCGGAGTGCTCGCTTATGCCTATTATTTGAGGCGAAGGTCTCGAAGACTATCAATACTGTATTGTTATCCATGGGATGGTGCTCTGAGGTGTTTTGGATGAGGAGATCCTCACCGCTCTTGGCCACCTGCCGGAGTACCCAACATGCTCTAAGGCTGTGTGTTGGTATGGTATCTGCTGTACTATGAATTTTGCAGGGCCCGTTAAGCCATCCCTCCAATACGGTTCCACACCCTGTAGTGGGCTTTTGCTTCTTTGTAATTGAGTCGGGCGACTTATGAGAGTGCACCCTTTTAGTTCAGACTGGGGGTTTTGTCAGAGCCGGACTATCCCAAAATTTTGTTTCGGTTTTATAGGCGCTTTCCATCGCACAATACTTCCGTACTATGGCCGCCAAGTCAGCGAAGTGTGCTATGTCACGGCAACTTATGGCATTGAGGATTCCCTTGTCCGTGCAATTGTTGCAAAAGAATGAAACCGCGTCTTCCTCGCGACAGTCCTTGACCTTGTTCATTACAAGGAGGAATCTGGCCCAATAGTGATGTACTGTCTCTTGGGGCTCTTGCCTAATGTGGGAAAGATCGTTTGTATCTGGGTGGGTGGGTGGATTTAAGTCCAGACCTTGACCCAATTTGAGACCCCGGGGCGGGGGAGTTTCTGATCTTGGAAGTTCGGGCTCCGGGATATTGCCCCGCAAGTTCGGCATGCAGCCCGATTCTAGGTTCAGGGTTAGGGCGATGTCCTCCCATGGGCGGGTATCCGGCTTAGAGAGCTCGGGAATCTGGACATAGTTCGTCCTCAAGATAGAGGGAGAATCGCCACATTGCTCCTCAACCACCGCTATCTGATGGGTGACCGGCGGAGAGTTGATCTCCCTTTGGTTGGGTTTGAGCCCAATCTGATCGTAGTCCGTAGCGACTCCCAGAGCGGAGATGCGATCCAAGAGCTCGTTCAAAGAGGAGAGCTCCATTGGATCCATCTGCTCGGTGAATTTCGAGCCGATGTGGAGGCTATTTTCGATGACCCGAGAAGTCATCATCGGCACAGCGGCCGAGCGGGCGGTCATGACGAAGCCACCTAGTCCGAGAGTTTGGCCTACAACCAGGGCTCCCCCAGAGGTGATGTTGTCCTTGACAACGAGACGATCCATCCCTCCTTATGATGACGACACAGTGGTATGAAAGCACCAATGTCAGTGTGAAAACCGGCGGATCTCGGGTAGGGGGTCCCAAATTGTGCGTCTAAGGCGGATGGTAACAGGAGGCAGGGGACACGATGTTTACCCAGGTTCGGGCCCACTCGATGGAGGTAATACCCTACGTCCTGCTTGATTGATCTTGATGATATGAGTACTACAAGAGTTGATCTACCACGAGATCATAGAGGCTAAACCCTAGAAGCTAGCCTATGGTATGATTGTATGTTGTCCTACGGACTAAACCCTCCGGTTTATATAGACAACAGAGGGGGCTAGGGTTACACAAAGTCGGTTACAAGGGAGGAGATCTACATATCCGTATTGCCAAGCTTGCCTTCCACGCCAAGGAGAGTCCCATCCAGACACGGGACAAAGTCTTCAATCTTGTATCTTCATAGTCCAATAGTCCAGCTGTCCAGAGACCCCCTAATCCAGGACTCCCTCAATGGTGTCTAGCGTTATGTCCTTCCAAGATGGAGCATTTATGAGGCCATGGCTTGATCTGGGGTGTTATGGTCAAATGGTAACTAAGCTCTGAAGTTTGTTGTATCAAACTTGGACATGCACTGCTGATCAATAGGGAATGGATTGGGAGAAATGGAGTTGTCTGGGAGGTTTAGGTTAAGAAGGACTCTAATCCCGTGGTTTATGAGGGGATTCGGACCACAAACTAATATAATTGCTGTGCAACACACATTTTGGTCCAGAAACTTGATCGGGAAGGTGCACTCACATGGGGAAGCCACTTGAGCTGAAATTTGGCAAGGCTTAGTGATTTGGTCATAAGAAGATGTTGTAAAAAGTTTGTACCAAATGGTAAAGCCAAAGTGGTACTTGTTTCACAAACATCCTCACTGACCAGAAACTTGGGAAAATTCTAGAGAATTATTGGCTTGATGAATTGATCCCATATTTGGTGGAGAGAGGTTTTATGGTCAAGAGAATGATCTGGTAAATTTTCAGCCAAAATGATGCAATATAAAATATACTTGCTTCACAACTTGAAAATATTGATAGAAGCAAAGATTTGGTCCTGTGCTCACATAGGTCAAGGGATGGAGCTGAAATTTGGAGGAGTGTAAAGACACGAGCACATGAAGAAGTTTGCAAAATTACAACTTATTTGGATAATCCTAGCTAGTACTTCCTTCACAATCCCTTCTGTCTGACATAAGCTTTGAAAAATTGCCGAGGAAGATTAGCTAGGCAAATAAAGTTGAATTTTGGCATGGGTCAATTATTTGGATGATATAGAATGCCCAAAAAGTTTGGGAGCAATCCAGAAAGGATAGGTGGCACTTCCTTCACAGAAAGCCACAATGGACAGAAATGAAGAATAATTATTGGGGAATTATTCTTGGGCTAAGACAGGAAAGTTTGGCCATATTTGAGCAACATATTACCCAAAGAAATTATGAGAATTATTTGGGAATTTCGGGAGTGACAGAAATATAGGTTACTTCACAACCTAGGGCAAATAGGGTTATTCCTTTAATAGAAAAAGGAATATTCCTTAGAAAATATTTTAGGGTTTGGCTAGAATGGAAATGGCATGATCTAGGGCTAGATTTGAGGATGATGAGTCACTTGGGAGAAGAAGAAATGATGATCTCCCAGGATGCAAGGCCACAGAACCACTCCAAAAAGAAAAACAGAGCAAAAAGCAATAACTCAAAAAGAAAAAGAAAAGGGCCAAAAGCCAGGCTATTACGAACCTTCCCCCTTAAAGAAATCTCGTCCTTAAGATTTGGTTGCTCAGGGAACAAGTATGACTTGAGGACACCGTTTCCAACTCGGGTATCCATTTCCTTTATATATTGTTCCCTCAAGAATTTCATATGATTTTCTTACCTTGCTCCGGTGTGGTTTGCTTCACCTTTCCAAATTCTGACAGATTTGTACTCAGATATCAAATCCTTTTGCTGATGTTGATTTTTCCATATCTGCGGTGATATCCAATGGATCTGAGCATAAATTTTCCGTCTGTCATGAAAACCTTTTACTTCTGTCATGGGGTTTGCTCAAACAAATGCATGTTTGCTAGGTTCCATAAATGTTGAGAATCATGGCCATTCTCTGACAGGATCTGACTGCTCACAAGTGGTACTGATTTATCCTGACTTGTTTCTTTGGCTCGAGCATGACATATGTACCAAATATTCGACTGCCGTATGTCGTGAGCAATATCAAAGGGATATGGATTTATAGATGTAGCATACCTCAAACATTAACCTCTTGAGACTGGCCTGACAGTTGTGCTGGCGGAAAGATACTTTTTATGAGAGGTTGTCCATGCACTTGGTTCCGCCAGTGGATATACCTGGTCTGAGCTGATTATTCAATCTTTGATTTACCCATGTTGTCGGTATACCCATCTGCGGTAATAGACTGTGCGATGCTTTAACATTGTCGCTGAAGTTAGATTGCTGAGGTTGCAAAGGAATTCTTGGATCTAACAGAACAAACTTGGATATTCCACACTAACCATTTCAAGCAGGTCAGTGGGATATGAAATCCTTGTAGAACAGAGTAGACCTTTGAGGGTATGCCTTTGTGGATCCATATGTGTTGGGGATATGACTATTGGGTATGACCCGCCCAAGAGGGGCCGGGTTATCCCAATGGAGGTTCATCTAGACAAAGACCATGAGTATGTGAAGGTGGCGTTTCATGAAGTAGGCCTGTTAAGGGGCCCCAACCGAGAGCCGTCTTAAGGCCCGTGAGTATAAAACGCCATGTACATGTAACTTGTATTATAATGCATGTAAGATAAGTCACCGAGCCGGACACGTTTGTATGAGCCGGCCTGGACTCTGTAGGCCGCAGGGCGTCAACCCATGTATATAAGTGGACGACCCGACAGTGGCTTAGGGCAAGAAACAACAAATCAAAAGCCAGGCAAAGCGTATTCTCTCCCTGGTAATCGAAACCCTAGCAATACCACCTCAAACTAGAGTAGGATTTTACCTTCACCGCAAGGGGCCAAACCAGTATAAGTTCTCCGTGTCCTTTGTCCCGTTTAACCCCTTTAAGCTAACCTCATCACAATGGCTCCACAACTAAGTCCTTCTATGAGGACATCTGCCGTTGAGGGAGTCCTGGGTTAGGGGGTCTCCAGACAGCCGGACTATATCCTTTGGCCGGACTGTTGGACTATGAAGATACAAGATTAAAGACTTCGTCCCGTGTTCGGATGGGACTCTCCTTGGCGCGGAAGGCAAGCTTGGCAATACGGATATGTAGGTCTCCTCCCTTGTAACCGACTTTGTGTAACCCTAGCCCCCTTCGGTGTCTATATAAACCGGAGGGTTTAGTCCGTAGGACAACAACAATCATACCGTAGGCTAGCTTTTAGGGTTTAGCCTCTACGATCTCGTGGTATATCAACTCTTGTAATACTCATATCATCAAGATCAATCAAGCAGGACGTAGGGTATTACCTCCATCGAGAGGGCCTGAACCTGGGTAAACATCGTGTCCCCTGCCTCCTGTTACCATCTGCCTTAGACGCACAGTTCGGGACCCCCTACCCGAGATCCGCCGGTTTTGACACCGACATTGGTGCTTTCATTGAGAGTTCCACTGTGCCGTAACCATAAGGCTCGATGGCCCCTTCGATCATCGATAACGATGCGGTCCAGGGTGAGGTTTTCCTCCCTGGACAGATGTTCGTATTCGGCGGCTTCACACTGCGGGCCGATTCGCTTGGCCATCTGGAGCAGATCGAGAGCTACGCCCCTGGCCTTCAGGTCATGTTTGGAAACTTAAATTACACTGCCGACATCCGCGGAGACTTGATCTTCGACGGATTCGAGCCCATGTCAGGTGCGCCGCACGAGCACGAAGAGCATGATTTAGCTCTGCCATCGGACAGTGTTCGAGAGATCACACCTACAACTACTTCAGCCTTCAATCCGGAGCAAATTGCGCCATCCGAGGACGGAGGGATAGACCCCGCCATGGAGGCCGCACTCTCAGTGGCGATGGAGCCGGATACTGACTTCACCCCTTACGAGAGCCATGTTGCCGAACCACAGGATTCGTCTCCGGCCACTAACTCCGAGCCGCCTGCATCCATGCCTATCGAATCCGATTGGGTGCCGATCATGGAGTTCACCTCCGCGGATATCTTTCAGCGCTCACCTCTCGGTGACATGCTAAATTCATTAAGGTCTCTCTCCTTGTCAGGAGATCCTTGGTCGAACTATGTCTGGCTAGAATGGGATGCGGACGACGAAGAAATTCTCTGCCCACCCACCACCCACTTAGTAGCCTCTGTCGACGATTTATCCGACATGCTCGATTTCGACTCCGCAAACATCGACCACATGGACGACGATGCAGGAGAGGAATAGGAACTAGTGCCCACAGGACACTGGACAGCCTCTTCATCACATGGCATATACACCCAAAGAAAACAATGACGAGGAACGGGAGGAGACATCGGAGGATGACCCCTCCAAGAAGCAAACAAAGCATCGGCGTAGGCGCGCTCCAAATCCCGCCTCGGCAAAAACAGCAATAATAGTGCAAGAGAAAATAACACTCTAGTCGACTCCAGAGGAAACGACGACCACATTGCCCCGGCGGCAGAGCACGATGAAGCTGCAAACAGCGAACATAGTACGGATCCGACGTCCGAACACGGCGAAGCCGAGGATAAACCTCATCAAACCCCCTCGGGGGAGGAAAACAGTCCAGACGAAGATGCACACATCATCCCAGAAACGCACCTGGAGCAAGAGAACCTCCGCAGAAGGCTTATTGCCACAACGAGGAGTCTGAAGAAGCAGAAGCAAAGGCTTAAGGCCGAACAAAATACGCTCAACAACAGGTGGAACAAAGTGCTCGACAACGAAGAAAAGTATGGTGGAGGTTACCACACAAAGAGCTATCCAAAGCGCAAGCTATTACCCGAATTCGACGATGAGGCCTTAGACCCCATACAGCTGAAAAATAAAATGGCCAACCGGCCAGATCAACCACCTTGTGACCGCGATAGAGGGGCTAACAAGGTCGCACATAAGTCAACACACGATCTATGTGAGGACTTGCGCCAAAAATCCAGTATGACCAAATCCATCTATGGATCTAGGAAGCGTGCTCCGGCACAAAATCAAAACCGAATACTACAACCGTTCAAACTCCATGATACATCCAAATACAGGGGTGCCGCACACCCCCTATGTTTCACCGATGAGGTGCTGGACCACGAATTCCCAGAAGGATTCAAATCAGTGAATATAGAGGCGTACGACCGGACCACAGACCCTGGGGTCTGGACTGAGGACTTTATCCTCCATATCCATATGGCTCATGGAGACGATCTCCATGCCATCAACTACTTGCCCCTCAAGCTTAAAGGACCAGCTCGGCACTGGCTGAAAATCCTCCCCGAAAACTCAATTGGAAGTTGGGAGGAGCTCGAGGACGCTTTTCGGGCTAATTTTCAAGGGACCTATGTCCGACCTCTGGATGCAGACGATTTAAGTCATATAATTCAACAGCCCAGAGAGTCAGCCCGAAAGCTTTGGAACAGGTTTCTCACTAAGAAGAACCAAATCGTCGACTGTCCGGACGCCGAAGCCTTAGCAGCTTTCAAGCACAGTGCCCGAGACGAATGGCTCGCCAGACACCTCGGCCAAGAAAAACCGAGAACAATGGCAGCCCTGACAAGCCTCATGATCCGCTTTTGCGCGGGCGAAGATAACTAGTTAGCCCGCAGTAGCACTAGCGACCCAAGCACATCCAAAGTCAGGGATGGCAATGGAAAACCATGACGCAGTAAAAACAAGCATCGAAATAAAGAAGACAGCCCAGATAATACGGTGGTCAACGCCGGATTCAGGGGCTCTCGACCAGGTCAGCAGAAAAAGGCTTTCAAAGGCAGCAAAGATGGACCGTCTAGCCTAAACAAGATTCTCGGCAAACTATGTCAGATTCATGGCACCCCCGATAAACCTGCAAATCACACCCACAGAGAATGATGGGTCTTCAAGCAGGTCGGTAAGCTAAATGCCGAACACAAGGGGGAGACACCAAGCGAAGACGAGGACGAACCTCGCCAGCAAAGCACTGGAGGACAGAAAAAATTCCCACCAGAGGTTAAAACAGTAACATGATCCATGTGACGAAGAGGAGAAGCAAACATGCACTCCGAGAACACGCCATAGAGCCCGTCACCCCTAAGTTCAACCCCTGGTTGGCCTGCCCGATCACTTTTGATCGCGGATCACGCGACAAGCATCCGGCATGAAGGATTGGCTGCCTTGGTGTTAGACCCAATAATAAACGGATACCATCTCACACGAGTCCTTATGGACGGCGGCAGTGGTCTAAATCTGATATATCAGGACACAGTCCGCAAAATGGGGATAGACCCGACAAAAATAAGCCACAGTAATACTACCTTCAAGGGAGTAATACCAGGCCCAGAGGCCCGCTGTACGGGCTCTCTATTACTAGAGGTTGTATTCGGTTCTCCCGACAACTTCCGAAGCAAAAAGTTAACTTTCTACATCGCTCCATTCTGAAGTGGCTATCAAGCACTACTCGGAAGAGCGACTTTTGCTCATTTTAATGCAGTAACGCATTACACTTCTCCCAAGCTTAAGATGCCCGGTCCATTTGGCACCATCACAGTTAGTGGAAATATTGAGCGTTCTCTACGCGCGGAAGAATGTGTGGCGGCTTTAACAGCCGAACACTAGACGGCCTCACCAACTAGAATAAATGATAGGTCGTCAAGACCACGAACACGATTAGGTGAGTCCGACGCATCACCACATATACATGAGATTGGTTTGATGGTTAAACCCCTATAGACGGTACCAGGGGCTTCCCGCGTGTAATCAGGGCTAGTTCGACTCAACTTGACTTATCTTGAATTTTAATGGTTTATTGATAATAACCAATTTTCTGGCACGGCAACTTTCACCTAAGTTCTTCTCTTTTACAGATGACAATCGTGCTACACCCGTCCAGGACACGGCACAACGGAGACAGAGGCGCAGACGTGCAGTAGGGACCCGCTCAAAGGTTTCTTTTCAGAGTAAGACCCTACGTAAACCTATTTTACTGTCTCTTGTTGTTCATATCCTACGGATACTCAATACAACCGAGAAGGATGCTGACGTTATTGGCATGTGGCCACGTCAGGATATTGCACGTACCTGGACACTTGGGGTTTATTATTAAGGGCATTGTTCAGCCCGGCATATGTTATAAAGACCAAATACCTTAGGGAGTGTTCGGCGTCGCGAGTTTGGCCTTATATGCATCAGCTCCGAATCATGTCTTTGGTCAAATGTTGGGTTTTCCCGGCTCCCATGTTTTGGTACCTTATGTTCTGCTATATCGGCTAAGGTAGCACTGGGAGAACTACTACGATTGTGCCCTGGTTCATCCGGATGAGCACCTCAGTAGAGAAAGCTGAAAACTGACTGTCATGATAAAGCACGAGACTGGTCAACCACCGATGACTTAGCGGAATCTTCGGGATTCCTCCGCATTAATGAAGGACTGTTTCCCGGTCATGTACGTACGCGCCCCGTATTCGGACGAGCACGGAGGTACCAGGGGCTATCCAGTAGTCCCGCCGTCAAACTCCTATGGCTAAGTGAAAGTGTTAAAGCAATATAGTCTGATTGCCTCGTTCGCTGCGCTACCACCTCCTTAATGGACCAAGACGTTGGATCAAGTGTGAATACACGTTTTTTGCGAACACCCCCGCATTATATGTGTGGGGGCTGAAGCCGACGACTGCAAACTTTCAGGTTATATACATATACATAAACGGCCGCACAGGAGGCATCACAATACTTTTAGGCAAAAGTATAAACACAACCTTTATAATTCAATAAAACATTGTTTTTACAATGGGAATACATGTCACTAGAACATAATATTCTTTGAGCACTGAGCCTCTATCGAACGAGCGCCTTCAAGGACTTCTTCAAAGTAGTGCTCGGCAGCTACTCGGCCTACGGCCGAACCCTGTGTGGCAATAGTGGTGGCCTCCATCTCTGCCTAGTATGTCTTGACACGGGCAAGTGCCATCCGCGCACCCTCTATGCACGCCAGCCTCTTCATAGCGTTGATGTGCGGCACAACACCAAGGAATTGGTGCACTAAACTAAAGTAACTATTCTACCTTGGCCCTTCCGGCCACAGATGATCCACAACAGACCTCATGGCAAGTCTGGACAACCTATGGAGCTTGGCCCACTCGGCCATTCACTCATTCAACAGCAGCGGATGCACTGGAGCATGGAACTGTGACCAGAACAACTTTTCCACTTCACGATCTTTTTGATCCTTGAAGTACTCGGCCGCATCAACAGCACTTGCTGCCAAATCCACATATGCGTCTGCAGAACTCCATAGTTGATCAAGAGGGGCATACTTCGGATCTCCGAACTTAGTCCGCAACAAAAAGGGCTTCCCAGCCGTGATATCTCCAGCTTGACGCAGCTCCTCCTTCGTCGCTCTGATTTTGGAGCGGGCTTCCTTGGCTGCTACCATGGCCTTCTCCAGGTCCGTCGCCTTCGCTCGGCTTTCTTTTTCAAGAAGCTGGTAATGCTCAGCGGCATCTTTCAACTCAACGACCATCCAGGCTATTCTTTCCTTGCTTTGGCAATGCGTGGCCTGTTCGGCCCTCAGCTCTTCGACCGCCTTTAGAGCGGCCGCATCGCTATTCCTGGCTTGTTCCTTGGCTCGGACAAGTTTCGCCCGAAGGGTCTCCACGGTGGCAGCTCCATCTGCAGTCCCAACATATTAAAGATACTGGCATCATGATCCTCTTACTATGTGCTGATCACCGGAGAAATCACATACCATGTGCCTCGTCAAGCCGCTTGTTGACAAGCACGATGTCGGCATCTGCCTTATTAAGTTGCCGCTTTAGCTCGGCAAACTCATCAGTCCGGCTAGCCACCGGACCTTCAGCCACCTGCACATAAAAGCGGTCTGATTATTACCTGGGACTATGGTCCTCTGTTTACCACCGTTCTCGACGGCAATCAGAGTCTCAGGGCTACTATCTGCATAGGGCACACCTAACGTGTGCGGTACTGTCAAAAACGTACACTGTTTCACGTACCTGAAAGCCTTTCAGCAGACTCATAAAAGCTTCATGCAACCCGTTCTCGGCGGATGAAATCCTTTCAATCACCATACCCATTAGCATACGGTGCGCTTCGGAGATGGCCGCTTGCTCCAGAAGATCCTTCAGTGCATCCGACAGCACACTGTACGGTGCCGGAGTCTTTCTGTTGCTCTCTTTAGGAGCCGACTACTGAGGACTTTGGGTGGCCAAAGGATTACCCTCTGGCCTTGGCGGATCAGGAGAAACCCTCCGTGAAGACACTTCAGGGTCGCCCGCCTCATGAGGCGGGGTGGCAGGGGAGGTGTTTCGCTCTCCATCATCTCCGAAAGAAGATCCCCCGAAGACGAACTCTGTTGAGAAAGGCTACGATCCGAACTGCAAGATATATGTTTCGGTTATTACCTTCAGGAGTAATGTAAGATATTTTTTTACTATTAAGTACTTTATGTTTACTTACAGCTCGGTAGAGAGCTGATCCCCTTGCGGACACTGTGCGGCAAGGGTACCCTCCAAGGCAGGACCCTCTGGCGAAGATTTCTTCCCCCGTTTGGAAACCTTTGTTTCCGGGTCGTCGGAGGTGGCCCTCTTCCTTCCTTGGGGAGAGGGAATGTCAGATTCATCTCCCTGGTTATCCTCCTTCGCGGAGGCGCTAACTCCCCCGGTTTGGACGAATAGTGAGTGAGGCCCGCTTTCAGCCTCTTTATTCCCCCTTTTACCTTCCTTTGAGGGCGCCTGATAAGGCGCTGGCTCAAGCATTCTGTCTTGTATTGGATTGGCCAAGCCTTCGGGGAGGGGGGCCGAACACCTAATCATCTTCGCCTTTGTTATCCAGTACAGGTCAAAGAGCGACTTTTCATAATGGTGTTCTAATAAATAGAAAGACAGCGTATTCGGCCATGGGATTACTTACTTGGGTATCGGGGCGATTACAGCTCAGACCCGCATCCTCAGTGGTGTCCGGACACTCTATTTGGGGTCCGAAGAACAATTCGTACATCTCTTCGAGCGTCATGCTGAGGAAGTGTTGAATAGTTCGCGGTCCTTCCGGGTTGAATTCCCACATACGGAGGGGTCGACGTTTGCTAGGCTGGACTCGACGAACTAGCATGACTTGCATTACCATGACCAGGTTGACATCTCTCTCGAGGAGATCTCGGATGTGACTTTGCAATATTGGCACATCATTTACTGGCCCCCAGTTCAACCCCTTGCTGATCCATGACGTCAGTTGTGGTGGGGGCCCGAGCGAAAGGCAGGGGCGGCTACCCACTTGGCACTTCGGGGAGGTGTGATGTAAAACCACTCCTGCTGCCACAAACTCGACACCTCTGGGAAGGAACCCTCTGGCCATGGAGCATCAGCGCTTTTGCTTATTACGGCACCTCCGCACTCTGCGTGCCACCCCTCGATCATCTTCGGCTTCACATTGAAAGTATTGAGCCACAGGACGAAGTGTGGGGTAATGCAGAGGAAGGCCTCACACACGACGATGAACGATGAGATGTGAAGGACGGAATCCGGGGCCAGATCATGGAAATCCAGCCCATAATAGAACATGAGCCCCCTAACAAAGGGATCCAGAGCGAGGCCTAGCCCTCGGAGGAAGTGAGAGAGGAACCCAACCCTCTCGTTGGGTTTGGGAGTGGGGATGACCTGCCCTCGGGCAGGCAGCCTGTGCGAGATTTCGGCGGTCAGATACCTGGCCTCTCTCAGCTTATTGATGTCCTCCTCTGTGACAGAGGAAGGCACCCACCGACCTTGGAGGTTGGATCCGGACATGGTTGAAGGTCCGAAGCGCCTGACCTGAGCTGTGGGTGTTGGAACTCGAGGCGGGGGAAGGATTCGATTGAGCACGAGAGGGGAAAAAGGACAGGCCTTGGCCTCTTTATAAAGAGGATGAATATCAAGCGTCCTTCTCGTGGCCGTTTGGGACTTGCCTAAAATCGAGGAGTCATACCAACGGGCACGATTGGGTTACCCACGTCCGTATTGATGAGAATCCCATAATAAGGGGGACACGATCTCTGCTTTGACAAGACGTGTTAGGAAAACCGCCTCGCGATATGTGCAGTGCTGGTTGAGAAAAATGGTTCGAATAAAGACCGGTCCATGACATGATGTCATGCTGTCAAAACGTGTCCGCAGATTAGATTTGTGGAAATATTATTCTCTCTACGGTGGTATGTGGAACTTGTTTTGCAGAGCCGGACACTATCCTTTTGTTCAAAATCTTCTATGGAGTATTCGGAGGAGGAACCCAGCTTGCAATGCTGAAGACAAAACTGCGTGCCGGACTCATCGTCATTGAAGCCTGGTTCAGGGGCTACTGAGGGAGTCCTGGATTAGGAGGTCTCTGGACAGCCGGACTATATCCTTTGGCCGGACTATTGGACTATGAAGATACAAGATTGAAGACTTCATCCCGTGTCCGGATGGGACTTTCCTTGGCGTGGAAGGCAAGCTTGGCAATACGGATATGTAGATCTCCTCCCTTGTAACCGACTTTATGTAACCCTAGCCACCTCCGGTGTCTATATAAACCGGAGGGTTTAGTCCGTAGGACAATATATACAATCATACCATAGGCTAGCTTCTAGGGGTTAGCCTCTACGATCTCGTGGTAGATCAACTCTTGTAATACTCATATCGTCAAGATCAATCAAGCAGGACGTAGGGTTTTACCTCCATTGAGAGGGCCCGAACCTGGGTAAACATCTTGTCCCCTGCCTCTTGTTACCATCTGCCTTAGACGCACAGTTCGGGACCCCCTACCCGAGATCCGCCGGTTTTGACACCGACACACCCCTTGGAGACACACCAATTGTTCCAAGCCATGTGCGGCATCTCCCTCCACGGTTTAGTCCTCCAGTCATATTCACGTAGTGCTTATGCGAAGCCCTGCGCGGATCACATCACCATCACCATCACCAAGCCATCGTGATGACGAAACTCTCCCTCGACCCTCTGCTGGATCAAGATTTTGAGGGACGTCATCGAGATGAACATGTGCAGAACTTGGAGGTGTCGTACGTTCGGTACTAGATCGGTTGGATCGTGAAGACGTTCAACTACATCAACCATGTTAACCTAACGCTTGTGCTTTCGGTCTACAAGGGTACATGGACAATCTCTCCCCCTATCGTTGCTATGCATCTCCTAGATAGATCTTGTGTGATCGTAGGATTTTTTTTGAAATTACATGCTACGTTCCCCAACAATTCGGACATCAGAATGGTTCCGAAGTGTTTCGGGTTTTTATCGGAGTACCGAGGGGTTACCAAAACCCCTGGGGGAAAGATATGGGCCATATGGACCATAGAGGGAAGGGGAGGCAGCCCACAAGGGGTGGCGCCCCCCCCCCATGGGAGTCCGAATTGGACAAGGGGAGGGGGCACGTCCCCCCTTTCCTTCTCCACCTCGTACTCCTTCCCCCTTTCCCCTTCTGAAAAAAGGAAATGGGGGCGAATTGGACTAGGGGTCCAAGAGGGACTCCTCCCACTTGGCACGCCCTTGGCCGGCCTCCTCCCCTCTCCCTCCTTATATACGGGGGCAGGGGGCACCTCTAGGCACATCAATTGTTATTAGCCGTGTGCGGTGCCCCCTCCACCGTTTACTCCTCCAGTCATATTGTCGTAGTGCTTAGGCGAGGCCCTATGCGGATCACATCACCATCACCATCACCACGCCGTCGTGCAGAGGAAACTCTTCCTTGACACTTTGCTGGATCAAGAGTTCGAGGGACGTCATCGAGCTGAACGTGTGCATAACTCGGAGATGTCGTCCGTTTGGTTCTTGATCGGTTAAATTGAGAAGACATTCGACTACATAAACCGCATTAAGCTAACTCTTCCGCTTTCGGTCTACGAGTGTACGTGGACACACTCTCCCCCTCTTGTTGCTATGCATCTCCTAGATAGATCTTGCGTGATCGTAGGAATTTTTTTTAAGTTGCATGCTACGTTCCCTGATGTCTACTACACAACCTTATTCTTGTAGACGTTGTTGGGCCTTCAAGTGCAGAGGTTTGTAGGAAAGTAGAAAATTTCCCTCAAGTGGATGACCTAAGGTTTATCAATCCGTCGGAGGCGTAGGATGAAGATGGTCTCTCTCAAACAACCCTGCAACCAAATAACAAAGAGTCTCTTGTGTCCCCAACACACCCAATACAATGGTAAATTGTATAGGTGCACTAGTTCGGCGAAGAGATGGTGATACAAGTGCAATATGGATGGTAGATATAGGCTTTTGTAATCTGAAATTATAAAAATAGCAAGGTAACTAAGGATAAAAGTGAGAGAAAATGGTATTGCAATGCGTTGAAACAAGGCCTAGGGTTAATACTTTCACTTGTGCAAGTTCTCTCAACATGGATAACATAATTAGATCATATAACTATCCCTCAACATGCAACAAAGAGTCACTCCAAAGTCACTAATTGCAAAGAACAAACGAAGAGATTATTGTAGGGTACGAAAACACCTCAAAGTTATTCTTTCTGATCGATCTATTTAAGAGTCCGTAGTAAAATAACACGAAGCTGTTCTTTCCATTCGATCTATCCTAGATTTCGTACTAGAATAACACCTTAAGACACAAATCAACCAAAACCCTAATGTCACCTAGATACTCCAATATCACCTCAAGTATCCGTGGGTATGATTATATGATATGCATCACACAATCTCAGATTCATCTATTCAACCAACACAAAGAACATCAAAGAGTGCCCCAAAGTTTCTACCGGAGAGTCAATACGAAAACATGTGCCAACCCCTATGCATAAGTTCACGAGGTCACGGAACTCGCAAGTTGATCACCAAAACATACATCAACTGGATCACGTAAATATCCCATTGTCACCACAGATAAGCACATGCAAGACATACATCAGGTGTTCTCACATCCTTAAAGGACTCAATCCGATAAGATAACTTCAAAGGGGAAACTCAATCCATTACAAGAGAGTAGAGGGGGGAAGAAACATCATAGGATCCAAATATAATAGCAAAGCTCGCGATACATCAAGATCGTATCACCTCAAGAACACGGGAGAGAGAGAGATCAAATACATAGCTACGGGTAGATACCCTCAGCCCCGAGGGAGAACTACTCCCTCCTCGTCATGGAGAGCACCGGGATGACGTAGATGGCCACCGGAGAAGGATTGCCCCTCCGGTAGGGTGCCGGAATGGGTCTAGGTTGGTTTTTGGTGGCTACGGAGGCTTCTGGCGGCGGAACTCCCGATCTATTGTGCTCCTCGGAAGTTTTAGGGTATATGGAGATATATAGGCGGAAGAAGTATGTTAGGGGGGCCACGAGGGGCCCACGAGGGTGGAGGGCGCGCCCAGGGGGGTGGGCGCGCCCCCTGCCTCGTGGCCTCCTCGTAAGTCCCCTGGCGTGCACTCCAAGTCTTCTGGGCTTCTTTCCTTCTAAAAATGAGTTCCGTGAAGTTTCAGGTCAATTGGACTCCGTTTGATTTTCCTTTTCTTCGAAACCCTAAAACAAGGTAAAAACAAAAACTGGCACTGGGCTCTGGGTTAATAGGTTAGTCCCAAAAATGATATAAAAGTGTATAATAAAGCCCATAAACATCCAAAACAGTAGATAATATAGCATGGAGCAATCAAAAATTATAGATACGTTGGAGACGTATCAGCATCCCCAAGCTTAATTCCTGCTCGTCCTCGAGTAGGTAAATGATAAAAACAGAATTTTTGATGCGGAGTGCTACTTGGCATAATTTTAATGTAATTCTTCTTAATTGTGGTATGAATATTCAGATCCGAAAGATTCAAGACAAAAGTTCATATTGACATAAAAATGATAATACTTCAAGCATACTAACTAAGCAATTATGTCTTCTCAAAATAACATGGCCAAAGAAAGTTTATCCCTACAAAATCATATAGTTTAGTCATGTTTCATTTTCGTCACACAAGAATTCTCTCATCATGCACAACCCCGATGACAAGCCAAGCAATTGTTTCATACTTTAGTAATCTCAAACCTATAAACTTTCACGCAATATATGAGCGCGATCCATGGACATAGCACTATAGGTGGAATAGAATATAATGAGGGGGGTTAGGTGGAGAAGACAAAAAAGGAGAAATTCTCACATCAACGAGGCTAATCAATGGGCTATGGAGATGCCCACTGATTGATGTTAATGCAAGGAGTAGGGATTGCCATGCAACGGATGCACTAGAGCTATAAATGTATGAAAGCTCAACAAAAGAAACTAGTGGGTGTGCATCCAACTTGCTTGCTCACGAAGACCTAGGGCACTTGAGGAGGCCCATTATTGGAATATACAAGCCAAGTTCTATAATGAAAAATTCCCACTAGTATATGAAAGTGACAAAACAAGAGACTCTCTATCATGAAGATCATGGTGCTACTTTGAAGCACAAGTGTGGTAAAAGGATAGTAACATTGTCCCTTCTCTCTTTTTCTCTCATTTTTTTGGGCCTTTTCTTTTTTTATGGCCTTTCTCTTTTTTTGGGGGGGGGGGGCCTTCCCTTTTTTTATGGCCTTTCTTTTTTTTATTCCTCACTTGGGACAATGCTCTAATAATGATGATCATCACACTTCTATTTATTTACAACTCAATGATTACAACTCGATACTAGAATAAGGATGACTCTATATGAATGCCTCCGGCGGTGTACCGGGATATGCAATGAATCAAGAGTGACATGTATGAATTATGAACGGTGGCTTTGCCACAAATACGATGTCAACTACATGATCATGCAAAGCAATATGACAATGATGAATGTGTCATGATGAACAGAATGATGGAAAGTTGCATGGCAATATATCTTGGAATGGCTATGGAAATGCCATAATAGGTAGGTATGGTGGCTGTTTTGAGGAAGATATAAGGAGGTTTATGTGTGAAAGAGCGTATCATATCACGGGGTTTGGATGCACCGGCGAAGTTTGCGCCAACTCTCAATGTGAGAAAGGGCAATGCACGGTACCGAAGAGGCTAGCAAGGATGGAAGGGTGAGAGTGCGTATAATCCATGGACTCAACATTAGTCATAAAGAACTCACATACTTATTGCAAAAATCTACAAGTCATCAAAAACCTCGGCACTACGCGCATGCTCCTAGGGGGATAGATTGGTAGGAAAAGACCATCGCTCGTCCCCGACCGCCACTCATAAGGAGGACAATCAAATAACACCTCATGTTTCAAATTTGTTACATGACGTTTACCATACGTGCATGCTATGGGACTTGCAAACTTCAACACAAGCATTTCTCAAATTCACAACTACTCAACTAGCACGACTTTGATATTATTACCTCCATATCTCAAAACAATCATCAAGCATCAAACTTCTCTTAGTATTCAATACACTCATAAGAAAGTTTTATTAATCTTGAATACCTAGCATATTAGGATTTTAAGCAAATTACCATGCTATTAAGACTCTCAAAATAATCTAAGTGAAGCATGAGAGTTCATCTATTTCTTCAAAATAAAACTACCACCATGCTCTAAAAGATATAAGTGAAGCACTAGAGCAAATGACAAACTACTCCGAAAGATATAAGTGAAGATCAATGAGTAGTTGAATAATTATGCAACTATGTGAAGACTCTCTAACATTTAAGAATTTAAGATCTTGGAATTTTATTCAAACAGCAATCAAAGCAAAATAAAATGACATTCTAAGAATGGCAAACATCATGTGAAGAAGCAAAAACCTAGGATCAACCGAAACTAACCGATAGTTGTTGAAGAAGAAAGGTGGGATGCCAACCGGGGCATCCCCAAGCTTAGATGCTTGAGACTTCTTGAAATATTATCTTGGGGTGCCTTGGGCATCCCCAAGATTTATCTTTTGTGTCTCCTTAATTCCTCTCATATCACGGTCTCCCTAAATCCCAAAAGCTTCATCCACACAAAACTCAACAAGGACACGTGAGATAAGTTAGTATAAACCATTGCAAAAACCTTATCTTACTCTACTGTAGCAAATCACTAAAATTATTATTCAACATTGAATACTAAATGCCTCTTCATATTTAATAGTCCTATCGTTAAATAGAATCATTAAAGAAGCAAACATATGCAAACAATGCAAACATAACAGCAATCTGCCTAAACAGGATAGTCTGTAAAGAATGCAGCAACATCCATACTTACCAAGCTCCAAAAATTATGAAAGAAAATTCCCGCTGTATTAAATTTATCAGAGATTAATATGCAAAAGGTTTCAACATTTTATCACATTCTGAATTTTCTAGGGAATTATTGCAACAGCGGTGAACTTTCTGTTTTCAAACAGCAACATGTATACTTGTAACATAGGCATAGTAAAGGCTATAAATGCCACTTTTATTGAAATAAAAGATGCAAAACATTGTTCTAAATAACAGCAAGAAAATCCTAACAAAATAAATTGACGCTCCAAGCAAAACACATATCATTTGGTGAATAAAAATATAGCTCCAAGTAAAGTTACCGATGAATGAAGACGAAAGAGGGGATGCCTTCCGTGGCATCCCCAAGCTTGGGCTCTTGGTTGTCCTTGAATATTACCTTGGGGTGCCTTGGGCATCCCCAAGCTTAGGCTATTTCCACTCCTTATTCCACAGTCCATCAAATCCTTACCCAAAACTAGAAAACTTCACAACACAAAACTTAACAGAAAACTCGTAAGCTCCGTTAGTATAAGAAAATAAATCACCATCATAAGGTACTGTAATAAACTCATTCTAAATTCATATTGGTATAATATATACTGTATTCCAACTTCTCTATGGTTTATAAACTATTTTACTATCCATAGATTCATCAAAATAAGTAAACAACACATGAAAGACAGAATCTGTCAAAAACAGAACAGTCTCTAGTAATCTGGATCAAACGTATACTTCTGGAACTCATAAAATTCTCAAATAAATTGCTGGACCTGAGGAATTTATCTATTAATCATCTGCAAAAATAATTAACTAAATATCACTTTCCAAATAAAAATGGCAGCAATTCTCGTGAGCACTAAAGTTTCTGTTTTTTACAGCAAGATCAACAAGACTTTCCCCAAGTCTTCCCAAAGGTTCTACTTGGCACAAACACTAATTAAACACAAAAAACACAACCAAAATAGATGGTAGATAAATTATTTATTACTAAACAGGAGAAAAAAGCAAGGAATAAAAATAAAATTGGGCTGCCTCCCAACAAGCGCCATCATTTAATGCCCCTAGCTAGGCATGATGATTTCAATGATGCTCACATAAAAGATAAGAATTGTAAAAGAGAGCATCGTAAAGAATATGACTAGAACATTTAAGCCTAACCCACTTCCTATGCATAGGGATTTTTTGAGCAAATAACTTGTGGGAACAAGAATCAACTTGCATAGGAAGGTAAAACAAGCATAACTTCAAAACTTTAAGCACATAGAGAGGAAACTTGATATTATTGCAATTCCTACAAGCATATATTCCTCCCTCATAATAATTTTCAGTAGCATCATGAATGAATTCAACAATATAACCATCACATAAAGCATTCTTTTCATGATCTACAAGCATAGAAAATTTACTACTCTCCACATAAGCAAAATTCTTCTCATGAATAATAGTGGGAGCAAACTCAACAAAATAACTATCATGTGATTGAAAATTAAGATCAAGATGACAAGTTTCATTGTTATTATTATTCTTTAAAGGATACGTGTCATCACAATAATCATCATAGATAGGAGGCATGCTTTCATCATAATAAATTTTCTCATCAAAACTTGGGGGATAAAAAATATCATCTTCATCAAACATAGCTTCCCCAAGCTTGTGGCTTTGCATATCATTAGCATCATGGATATTCAAAGAATTCTTACTAACAACATTGCAATCATGCTCATCATTCAAATATTTAGTGTCAAACATTTTATAGATTTCTTCTTCTAGCACTTGAGCACAATTATCATTTCCATCATACTCACGAAAGATATTAAAAAGATGAAGCGTATGAGGCAAACTTAATTCAATTTTTTTGTAGTTTTCTTTTATAAACTAAACTAGTGATAAAACAAGAAACTAAAAGACTCGATTGCAAGATCTAAAGATATACCTTCAAGCACTCACCTCCCCAGTAACAGCACCAGAAAAGAGCTTGATGTCTACTGCACAACCTTCTTCTTGTAGACGTTGTTGGGCCTCCATGTGCAGAGGTTTGTAGGACAGTAGCAAATTTCCCTCAAGTGGATGACCTAAGGTTTATCAATCCGTAAGAGGCGTAGGATGAAGATGGTCTCTCTCAAGCAACCCTGCAACCAAATAACAAAGAGTCTCTTATGTCCCCAACACACCCAATACAATGGTAAATTGTATAGGTGCACTAGTTCGGCGAAGAGATGGTGATACAAGTGGTATATGGATAATAGATAAAGGTTTTTGTAATCTGAAAATATAAAAACAGCAAGGTAACTAATTATAAAAGTGAGTGTAAATGGTATTGCAATGCTAGGAAACAAGGCCTAGGGTTCATACTTTCACTAGTGCAAGTCCTCTCAACAATCATAACATAATTGGATCACATAACTATCCCTCAACATGCAACAAAGAGTCACTCCAAAGTCACTAATAGTGGAGAACAAAGAAGAGATTATGGTAGGGTACGAAACCACCTCAAAGTTATTCTTTCCAATCAATCCGTTGGGCGATTCCTATAAGTGTCACAAACAGCCCTAGAGTTCATACTAGAATAACACCTTAAGACACAAATCAACCAAAACCCTAATGTCACCTAGATACTCCAATGTCACCTCAAGTATCTGTGGGTATGATTATAAGATATGCATCACACAATCTCAGATTCATCTATTCAACCAACACATAGAACCTCAAAGAGTGCCCCAAAGTTTCTACCGGAGAATCACGACGAAAACGTGTGCCAACCCCTATGCATAGGTTCATGGGCGGAACCCGCAAGTTGATCACCAAAACATACATCAAGTGAATCACGTGGTATCCTATTGTCACCACAGATACGCACGGCAAGACATACATCAAGTGTTCTCAAATCTTTAAAGACTCAATCCGATAAGATAACTTCAAAGGGGAAACTCAATCCATTACAAGAGAGTAGAGGGGGGAAGAAACATCATAGGATCCAAATATAATAGCAAAGCTCGCGATACATCAAGATCGTATCACCTCAAGAACACGGGAGAGAGAGAGATCAAATACATAGCTACGGGTAGATACCCTCAGCCCCGAGGGAGAACTACTCCCTCCTCGTCATGGAGAGCACCGGGATGACGTAGATGGCCACCGGAGAAGGATTGCCCCTCCGGTAGGGTGCCGGAATGGGTCTAGGTTGGTTTTTGGTGGCTACGGAGGCTTCTGGCGGCGGAACTCCCGATCTATTGTGCTCCTCGGAAGTTTTAGGGTATATGGAGATATATAGGCGGAAGAAGTATGTTAGGGGGGCCACGAGGGGCCCACGAGGGTGGAGGGCGCGCCCAGGGGGGTGGGCGCGCCCCCTGCCTCGTGGCCTCCTCGTAAGTCCCCTGGCGTGCACTCCAAGTCTTCTGGGCTTCTTTCCTTCTAAAAATGAGTTCCGTGAAGTTTCAGGTCAATTGGACTCCGTTTGATTTTCCTTTTCTTCGAAACCCTAAAACAAGGTAAAAACAAAAACTGGCACTGGGCTCTGGGTTAATAGGTTAGTCCCAAAAATGATATAAAAGTGTATAATAAAGCCCATAAACATCCAAAGCGGTAGATAATATAGCATGGAGCAATAAAAAATTATAGATACGTTGGAGACATATCAGCGCTCTATGCGCTGCGGCGCGTCCAGGACGTTGTTTGTGCTTTGGCCTCTCTTCTCTCGTCGCCTTCACGTGCATGACCGTGTCCAGCGTCTTCATCTCATCGTCGCCGTTCCCCTGGATACCTCTTCCCCTCTGTACGCTTCCTCACCGACGCTCGCCGCTGCATGCCCACAGGCAAACAGTGGCGGTTTGGCTCGGAGCTCGCCGTCTTCTTTCTCCCCATGTTCCCTTGGCTCCCTCTGCCTCATGAGCGTTCCCTGTGCCCCTCCCGTCGGCTACCCCCGAGCTCGAGCGCGCGCACTGATACGTCTCCAACGTATCTATAATTTTTTTATTGTTCCATGTTGTTTTATTATCAATCTTGGATGTTTTATAATCATTTTATATCATTTTTTGGTACTAACCTATTACCATAGTGCCAAGTGCCAGTTCCTGTTTTTCCCGTGTTTATTACATCGCAGGAAATCAATATCAAACGGAGTACAAATGCCACGAAACTTTACGGAGATTTTTTATGGACCAGAAGGACCATGTTGGGCCCTGGTTGCACCTGGGGGGAGTCCCGAGGAGGGGACAACCCACCAGGGCGCGCCAGGAGGCCCAGGCATGCCCTGGTGGGTTGTGGCCACCTCGAGTGCCCCCCGGACCGCCTCTTTGCTCTATAAATACTCCAAAAATCCCAGAACCCTAGGGAAGTCAATGAAATATTCATCCAGCCGCCGCAGAGTCCAGAACCACCAGATCCAATCTAGACACCAGAGGGGTTCACCACTTCCATTGGTGCCTCTCCGATGATGTGTGAGTAGTTCTCTGTAGACCTTCGGGTCCGTAGTTAGTAGCTAGATGGCTTCATCTCTCCCTCTTTATTCTCAATACAATGGTCTCTTGGAGATCCATATGATGTAACTCTTTTGCGGTGTGTTTGTTGGGATCAATGAACTTTGAGTTTATGATCAGATCTATCTTTGTATATCCATTAAGTATTTGAGTTTCTTTGATCTCTTTTATGCATGATCTCTTATAGCCTCATATTTCTTCTCCGATATTTGGGTTTTGTTTGGCCAACTTGATCTAATTATCTTGCAATGGGAAGAGGTGCCCGGTAGTGGGTTTGATCTTACGGTGCTTGATCCCAGTGACAGAAAGGGAACCGGCACGTATGTATCATTGCTACTAAGGATAAAAAGATGGGATCTATATCTACCACCATAGATAAACGGATCTCGTCTACATCATGTCATCATTATTATTGCATTACTCCGTTTTCCCATGAACATAATATACTAGATGCATGCTGGATAGCAGTCGATGTGTGGAGTAATAGTAGTAGATGCAGGCAGGAGTTGGTCTACTAATCTTGGACGTGATGCCTACGTAATGATTATTGCCTGGATATCATCATAATTATTTGAGGTTCTATCAATTGCCCAACAGTAATTTGTTTACCCACCTTTTGCTATTTTTCTCGAGAGAAGCCACTAGTGAAACCTACGGCCCCCGAGTCTTCTTTCTCATATTATTTTCCTTTGCGATCTATTTTTCTCTTGCATTTATTTACAGATCTATTAATCCAAAAATACCTTGTTGCAATTTTTATCTATTTATTTTATTTGGCGTTCGATCTATCAATCTACTACAAATTTATCTCACGTCTGTTTGCCTATCTTGAGGCGTCGTACTCCGAAAGGGATTGACAACCCCTTTAACACAGCAGGTTGCGAGTGGTTGTTATTTGTGTGCAGGGGCTGTTTACATTGTCTTGCTTGGTTCTCCTACTGGTTCGATAACCTTGGTTTTATATCTAAGGGAAATACCTACCGCCGTTGTGCTGCATCATCCCTTCCTCTTTAGGGAAATACCGACGTAGCTTCAAGCGACATCAAAAAGAATTTCTGGCGCCGTTGCCGGCGAGGATCTTCAACATATACAAGGTTCCTAATCACAAATCTCATCTCCTTGCAATTTACATTATTTTTCATTTGCCTCTCGTTTTCCTCTCCCCCACTTCACAAAAATTTGTCATTTTATCCGCCCACTTTTTCGTTTGCCTTTTTCTTGTCAGATCTTTTTTTGCTTGTGTTGCCATGTGCCTTCTATATGCTTGCATCTTCTCTTGCTAAAAATCTATTGATATGGATCCCCATCCACTTGCTAATCTTTTTAAAAGATCCAATTATGATGAACCAATTTCTAGTGAGTTGAGTGCACTAGATTATCTTTATGAAGTTTTGCTTGAGATTCGTGAATCTGAAAGTTGTGAGGAAGAAATTTATGAAGTGATTCATGATAGCTCCTTGAATGAAAAGTATGATTGCAATGATTTTACTATAAATTCTATTAATGTCAATTTTGCTAATAATATGCAAAACCTCGTATTTTATGCATGAAAGTATTTGAGTTTCTTTGATCTCTTTTATGCATGATCTCTTATAGCCTCGTATTTCTTCTCCGATATTTGGGTTTTGTTTGGACAACTTGATCTATTTATCTTGCAATGGCAAGAGGTCCCCGGTAGTGGGTTCGATCTTAAGGTGCTTGATCACAGTGACAGAAAGGGAACCGACACGTATGTATCATTGCTACTAAGGATAAAAAGATGGGATCTATATCAACCACCATAGATAAATGGATCTCGTCTACATCATGTCATCGTTCTTGAGGGAGTCCTGGATTAAGGGGTCCTCGGGCGTCCGGCCTGTGTGACATGGGCCGGACTGTTGGGCCATTAAGATACAAGATAGAAGACTTCCTCTGTGTCTGGATGGGACTCTCCTTTGCGTGGAAGGCAAGTTAGGCGTACGGATGTATTATTTCCTTTCTCTATAACCGACTTTGTGTAACCCTAGCCCCCTCCGGTGTCTAATAAACCGAAAGGTTTAGTCCGTAGGACAACATACAATCATACCATAGGCTAGCTTCTAGGGTTTAGCCTCTATGATCTCGTGGTAGATCAACTCTTGTAATACTCATATCATCAAGATCAATCAAGTAGGACGTAGGGTATTACCTCCATCAAGAGGGCCCAAACCTAGGTAAACATTGTGTCCCCTGTCTCCTATTACCATCGACCTTAGACGCACAGTTCGGGACCCCCTAGCCGAGATCCGCCGGTTTTGACACTGACATTGGTGCTTTCATTGAGAGTTCCACTGTGTCGGTGCCAGAAGGTTCGATGGCTCCATCAATCATCCGCAATGATGCTACCCTGGGGAAGGTTTTTCTCCCCGGCCAGATCTTCATATTCGGTGGCTTCGCTCTGCGGGCCAACTCGCTTGGCCATCTAGAGCAGATCGACAGCTACGCCCTAGTTCACCAGATTAGTTTTGGAAACCTGGATTATGTCGCCGATATCCGAGGAGACTTGATCTTCCAAGGATTTACGACCCCAACCTCCACTCTGGCCTTAGATCCAGAGCGCGTCACCGGATCCGAAGACGGTATTTCTAACCCTGCCAAACTATCTGCGACTACTAAGCTCAGTACGGGAGAGCCGGAGGAAATAGTGTCACGGGCAACCTTCACGAAGCCGGACTCTTCTCCAGACACTAGCTCCGAACCCGCGGTGTCAGCCTCGTGTGAGCTCGGCCATGGAGTCCCCTTCCCGCCATACTCCGTGGTTTCTTTTCTCCCTGGACAAACCTCGCCTTTAAGCGAGGCTCTAGACTTGATGCGATCCCTCATTATTACATAGGAGCAACGTTTGAACTACGCCCAGCCCGGGCTAGGGGCTGAGAGCGGGGAATTTTACGTCCCACCCACCACCCACTTCATCGCCACTATCGAGGACTTAACTGACATGCTCGATTACGGCTCCGAAGACGTCGACAGTATGGACGACGATGCCGGAGAAGAGCAGGCTCAAAACCCGCCGTTTACCGGACGCTAGATGGCCACCTCTTCATATGACGTGTACATGGTGGATACACCCAAAGAGGGTGACGGCGATAATGAAAAAAATCCAGTCGAGGATAAACCTCCTGTTATACAGCCAAAGTGTCGATATCAGCGGCGCCGCTCTAAATCACGCCGTGAAAAAGACAGCGATACCGGCACAAGAGACAACAACACTCCGGACGAGGCCGAAGACCAAGAAAACCCCGTCGAGCTAACCTCCGAACAAGACGATCGGGAAGATGGGAAAGTTAGCCCTGATGAACAGGCCGCAAACGAAGACTCAGAGGACAGTAATTACCTTCCACTCTCCAAGGATGAGGTGAGCCTCGGCGACGAAGACTTTATCATGCCTGAGGAACCTCTCGAGCAAGAGCGCTTTAAGCAACGGCTAATAGCCACTACAAGGAGCCTGAAAAAGAAACAATGGCAGCTTCAAGCTGATCAAGATCTACTCAACAACAGATGGACTAATGTCCTGGCGGCCGAGGAATACGGCCTCGTGCGCCCAACCAAAAGTTACCCGAAGCGTAAACTGCTACCTCAATTCGACGATGAGGCACTTGAGCCCGTACCAGCAGCACGTAATGCGGCTGACCGACCACCACGTGGCCGGGACAAAATGGCAACTCAAGCCGAACACCGGCCAATACTATCTCGCCATAAAGGTAGAGACACAACGGCTCGGGGATACACATATGACCTGCAGCAGGACCTGAAGAATAAAGCAGGTCCGGCCAGATCGATCTACGAATCGCGGGGGCGTGCCCCGACGCGCGGCGACGACTATCAAGCCGAACATGACAAGCATAATCACGTCCGGGCCGAAAAGCGCAGACGAACTCCATCCGAACTACGCCGCGACCTGGCCCGATATTGAGGCGCCGCACACCCCCTCTACTTCACTGAACATGAATTCCCAAAAGGGTTCAAACCCGTGAATATCGAATCATATGATGGAACAACAGATCCCGCGGTATGGATTGAGGACTTTCTTCTCCATATTCATATGGCCCGCGGTGATGATCTTCATGCCATCAAGTACCTCCCCCTAAAACTCAAGGGACCAGCTCGGCACTGGTTGAACAGTCTGCCTGAAAACTCTTTTGGCAGCTAGGAGGACCTGGAATGCGCCTTCCACAACAACTTCCAAGGCACATATGCCAGACCTCCGGATGCCGATGACTTAAGTCACATAGTTCAACAGCCCGGAGAGTCAGCCAGGAAATTCTAGACCAGGTTCTTAACCAAAAAGAACCAGATCGTCGACTGCCCGAATGCTGAAGCCCTAGCGGCCTTTAATCATAGCATCTGCAACGAATGGCTCACCTGACACCTCGGCCAAGAAGAGCCAAAGTCCATGGCGGCCCTCACGGCACTTATGACCCGCTTTTGTGTGGGCGAAGATAGTTGGCTAGCTCGTAGCAATAATAATGCAAGCGAACTTGGCACCTTCGAAGCCAAGAATAGCAATGGCAAGCCCCGACGCAACAGGCATAAGCGTCAAAACAATGGTGACAATACGGATGACACGGCGGTCAACGCCGGATTCAGTGGCTCCAAGTCCAGTCAGCGGAAGAAGCCATATAAAAGGAATAATCCAGGCTCTTCTAGCATGGACCACATACTCGATCGTCCATGTCATATCCACGGCACCCCTGATAAACCAGCCAATCACACCCACCGGAGCTGTTGGGTCTTTAAACAGGCCGACAAGTTAATTGCCGAAGACAAGGAGAAGGGGTCGCAAAGTGAGAATGACGACGAGGAGCCCCGTCCGCCAAACATAGGGGGACAGAATAAGTCCCCCCAGGTTAAAATGGTGAGCATGATATACGCTACCCATATACCCAAAAGAGAGCGCAAATGAGCACTCAGGGACGTCTACGCGATAGAGCCAGTTGCCCCAAAATTCAACCCATGGTCGTCATGTCCGATCACCTTCGATCGCAGGGATCATCCGACTAGTATTTGTCATGGCGGTTCAGCCGCATTGGTCCTCGACCCAATCATTGATGGATTCCACCTTACGTGCGTCCTCATGGACGGTGGCAGCAGCCTCAAGCTGCTCTATCAGGACACAGTCTACAAGATGGGCACTGATCCATCAAGGATCAAGCCCACAAAAACTACCTTTAAAGGAGTAATACCAGGCGTAGAGGCCCGCTGCACAGACTCAGTCACATTGGAAGTCGTCTTCGGATCCCCAGACAACTTCCGAAGCGAAGACTTGATTTCCGATATCGTCCCTTTTCGCAGCGGCTATCACACACTGCTCGGATGAACCGCATTTTCTCGATTAAATGCGGTGCCGCACTATGCTTATCTCAAACTCAAGATGCCCGGACCACACGGTGTCATAACAGTCAATGGAAACACGGAACGCTCCCTCCGTACCGAGGAGCACACCGCGGCCCTAGCAGCGGGGGTACAGAGCGGCCTTATCAAGCAGAATTTTAATTCGGCGGCCAAGCTCCCGGACACTATCAAACGAGTCCGGACTACTCCGCAGCAGGACAGTCTAGCTCGTCAGGAGTTCGACTAGCAATTCGGCCTCCGTCTCAGTCCCGAACACATAGTGGCATACGTACCGCGCGTACATAACTACGCACTCAAAATACCATGGGTAAAGACGGAGGCATAACTTGCTTGTGGTCCATAATACGGCTCGACCCTCCCTGGACACACATTTTCCCCTTTCCTTTTTATCCTTTTCAGGTTTCTTTTCCACAGGTCCCTCTCGACGGCCTGATCACCGATCCTTTCGAAGGATGGATATACTAAGGTGGCAAGTAGCGTCGAGTTGTGGGGGGAATCTCTAGGTGGTCTTCTTGACGATCACTCTACCTGTTTTCAGGACCCGCGCAAAGCTCCCCCTTGGTTTGGGCATGTTAAATATCCCCGTTGCTTATCGCACCATTGGTACAAATACGCTTTGACGTATTAATCAAATTATAATGAAAATAGTTTGCGGCCCAACTCACGTGGCATTGGCTTTCTACTTCATTTTATTTCGCTATTCTTATCGATTGCATCCGTACACTCTGATACGTCTTATTCGCCAGGGGCTCCATTGCGCTCCATACTACGGCAACAAGTCCGAACACTTTTTATAGTATAGTTCGGCACCCCGAATTTAGCATTATATGCATCGGCTCCGAATCATGTCTTTGGTTAATAGTTGGGTTGCCTGGCTCATGTGCTTACTACCTTACGTTTCGCTCTATCAGCTAGGGTAGTAAAGGGAGAACTACTATGATTCTGTCCCGGTTTATCTGGATGAGCACCTCAGTAGAGAAAGCCGAAAACTGACTGTCATGATGCGGCGTGAGCTGGTCAGCTCTTCGGAGGTTAAAATCTCTTGCGATTTTTTCCGCATTATGCGATGGATCGGCCGTCACCCGATCAGGTGTCTACAACACCCTAGTCTGGACTAACGAATACTAGGGGTTGCGCCTACATTTCTATTGTCAAACTCCTATGGTAAGTGAGGGTGATAAAGCCACATAGTCCGATTGCCTGGTTCGTTGTGCTAAAGACCTCCTTTAAGGACCAAAATCTTGGATCAAGAGTGTTCAGGTTTCAACCCGAACACCCCCGTACTACCTACGTGGGGCTGAAGCCGACGACTGGCCAACTCTCAGATTTAATAAAATGGCCGCACAGGAGGTAAAATCTTAAAATAAATAGCAAGCATTATATTACATATCACTCTTGTTTTCATCATACAGAACAGGATAACATGAAGGTATTCATTCAAAGATAATGTCTTTTGAACACTGGCCCTCTACAATGCGGGATCCCTTCAGGACATCCTCAAAATACCGCTCGGGCATACGGTGCTCCTTGCACGTAGGCGGCCCCTCGGTCGTGAGCTTGACGGCGTCCATCTTCGCCCACTGCACCTTGACACGGGCGAAGGCCATCCGTGCACCTTCGATGCAGGCCGACCGCTTGATGGCATCAAGCCGAGGGCAAGCATTGACCAGCCGCTTCACGAGTCCAAAGTAGATGTTGGGCAGGGCGTCAACAGGCCATAGACAGATTATCAAATCCTTCATGGCCAGTTCAGCCACCCTATGCAGTTCGGTCAGCTGCTTTAGCTGATCGCTAAAGGGCACCGGATGTTCTGGCGCAATGTATTGCGACCAGAACAGCTTCTCCGTTGAGCTCCCCTCTTCAGCTCGGAAGAACTCCGCTGCGTCAGCAACACTGCGTGGCAGATCCGCAAACGCTCCTGGAGAACTCCAAACCCAGGTCAGTAAGAGGTACCTTTTCTTCACAAACTTGCTCTGCATAATAAAGGCCTTACCCACCGCGATTTTCCTGGCCTCCTGGATCTCCTGGAGGGCACCTTGGGTTTCGGCTCGGGCCTCTTGCGCTCTTTGACGGGCCTTAGCAAGTTTGGACTCTTGGTCCGAAATCTTGCGCTCCAAGGACTCGCATTTCTTTGCGACATCCTAGAGCTCCCGCTGGACCTCCCCGACCCTTGCCTCATGTTTTTCACGGGCGGCTTGTTCCTTCGTCGCCCTCTCTTGGGCCTCGGCCAGTGACTTCTTGAGGGTCTCCACCTCGGTCGCAGCTCCTACGAAATATCATGATAGTATGATCAACATACACAATTCATATTTTTTTCCACATCCGAATATACCATTGCATACCTTACTGGTCCTCTAGTTGTTTTTAACATGGCCGAGCTCTTCCTCGGCCCGCTCCAAACTTTGCTTCAGTTTAGAGACTTCATCAGAATGAGAGGTCGCAGCCAGCATCGACACTTGCTTATTCATATAGACATATATTGGTTAGTCTCCTGCGAAAATTATTTGATCCTCTGTCCGGCTTCTCTTTTTTTAGCACCGGATAGTGTCTCAGGGGCTACTGTATATACTATGATATTCTTTTATGCACAAATTACGTCGCATAGCTCAAAGCCTGTCAGAAGGCTAGTGTAGGCTTCGGTCAGTCCACTCTTAGCGGACCGAACCCTCTCAACCACCGTACCCATGAGGGTACGGTGTTCTTCAACAATGGAAAGTATCCGGCGCCTCTGGATGGACAGAGGTCACCGGCGGAATAGGTGCACCCCCTTCTCACGAGGGAGGTTGCCTGCCTAATTCCGGAGCCGTATGGGCCTCCGGAATAGTGTTCGGCTGGGGGCCGAATTGGACATGGCCCCCATCGCCAGTCTCCGGGGGGATTTGCTCCCCCATGTTTCCGGCGGCCGAGGTCTCGCCTTCTGGCGCCTCCCTGGTGGCCTCTTGTTCCTCTCCCTGGCCTGGGAAGGTCCTCTAGGACAACACCTCGGCGTCGTCCGTGGCCTTGGGAGAGGAGGCCTCCGGAAGTGACCCGCTATCCATCACCTTCGGATCCAGCGAGTTCCCCGAAGATGAGGATCGCTGGGGGCGGGTGTGAGCCGGACTGCAGCGCATGATTTGACACATTAAAACCACGAAATAAAGAAGTTGGATGTATGTATTCATAGGTGTTTTTGAGTACTTACGATTCGTCCAGGGGCTTCTCCCTGGGGCGCCACTTGGAGCTGCTGTCCATATCCAACGCGGAGTTGTCCGCAAGGGGGACCCTCAGCTTGTTGGGCACCTCTGCTTCCAGATCCGTGGAGCCTGGCCTTTTCTTCCTTCCCCCTTGGGGGGAAAGTTTCTTTCCTCCTCTTCTTCCTCCTTCTCCTCATCGTCTTCGGCAGCGGGGGGAGGAATGGGTTTCGGCGTCTTCGGACGTCACGTCCGAAGTGCCTTTGCGGCGGAGGCCACTTCGGGTCTCCTTGGCCTTTTCTTGCCCCTCTTCTCCGGCGCCTGGTAAGGCGCCGGAACCAACATCTTCGTTAGAAGTGGGATTGCTGGGTCTTCGGGCAGTGGAGCCGGACACTGAATCCGCTCCACCTTCTTTGTCCAGACCTGGAAAGATAGATGGGAAAGCTTACACGTCTTCCTTGAATATACAGGTGAAAGATATATCTCGAAATACAGAAAATTTACCGGACTGGCGGGATGGGCCAGGTTGTACCCACGGCCCTTGGTCGTCTTCGGCCATGTTTCATTGGCCTTAAAAAGCACCCTCCAGATGTCTTCGTGAGTAGCGCCAAAGAACTATTGAAGGGTCTGGTGCTTGGCCGGATCGAACTCCCATAAATTGCAAGTCCACCTCTGGCAAGGGAGTATCCGGCGAAAAAGCATAGCATGGATCACATTGACGAGCTTGATGTTCTTGTCCACCATGCTCTTGATACGCATTTGCAGCGTAACCAGCTCGTCCAAGGATGCCCAGTCTAGGCCCTTCTCTTGCCAGCAGGTAAGCCGCATTGGGGCCCCGGATTTGAATTCGGGAGTCGTGGCCCAGGTGGTGTCGCGGGGCTCTGTGACATAGAACCACTTCTTCTGCCACCCCTTGACGGTCTCCACATAGGTACCTTTGGGCCATGGGACGTTGGACATCTTGCTCACCATGGCGCCTCCGCACTCTACGTGTTGACCACCCACCACCTTCGGCTTCACATTGAAGGTCTTCAGCCACAGGCCGAAGTGAGATGGGATACGGAGGAAGGCCTCACACACGATAATGAATGCCGAGATGTTGAAGAAAGAATTTGGGACCAGATCATGGAAATCTAGCCCGTAATAAAACATGAGTCCGCAGACGAATGGGTGGAGAGGAAATCCCAGCCCGCGGGCGAAGTGGGGGATGAATACCACCCTCTCATGAGGCTCGGGGGTGGGGACGATCTGCCCCTTGGCCGAAAGCCGATGAGCGATTTCTGGGATCAAATACCCTGCCTCCCGGAGCTTTGCAATGTCCTTCTCCATGACGGAGGAGGCCATCCACTTGCCCTGCGCTCCAGGTCCGTACATGGCTGGAGTGCTTTTTTGAGGCGGAAAAGATGGGAGCTTGGGCGCTGGAGCTCGAGAATGGATGGGCAGAGAGAAGGTAGGTGTGGGTGAAAGAGGTGAATTCTTATCCCTTTATATAGGCAACGAATATCAAGCGCCTCCCCACTCACCTTAAAACTCGCATATTCCCCAAGGGCCGTGCAGGCGGCGCGGTTGGATTACCCACGCCCGTATTGATGAGAATCCCGCAATAAGGGGACACGATCTCTACTTTGACAAGACATGCCAATGAAAACCGCATCTCGAAACATGGAACGGGAGGCCAAACAATGGTTCAAAATAATGATCGGGCGGAGACGTGGCGTCCCACTACAAAAATGTCAAAAGATGGGACTTGTTAAATATTATACTCTTTATGGAGCCTGTTTTGCAGACCCGGACACATTCTTTGTGTTGAGGACTACTTTGAAATATTCGGAGGAGGAACCCGCCTTGCAATGCCGAAGACAATCTATGCGCCGGACACCTCGTCATTGAAGCCTGGTTCAGGGGCTACTGAGGGAGTCCTGGATTAAGGGGTCCTCGGGCGTCCGGCATGTGTGACATGGGCCGGACTGTTGGGCCATGAAGATACAAGATAGAAGACTTCCTCCCGTGTCCGTATGGGACTCTCCTTTGCGTGGAAGGCAAGTTAGGCGTCCGGATGTATTATTTCCTTTCTCTGTTACCGAATTTGTATAACCCTAGGCCCCTCCGGTGTCTATATAAATCGGAGGGTTTAGTCCGTAGAGGCAATCACAATCATACATGCTAGACTTCCAGGGTTTAGCCATAACGATCTCGTGGTAGATCAACTCTTGTAATCCTCATACTCATTAAGATCAATCAAGTAGGACATAGGGTGTTACCTCCATCAAGATGGCCCGAACCTAGGTAAACATCGTGTCCCCTGTCTCCTGTTACCATCGACCTTAGACGCATAGTTCGGGACCCCCTACCCGAGATCCACCGATTTTGACACCAACAGTTCTTATTGCATTACTCCATTTTTCCATGAACTTAATACACTAGATGCATGCTGGATAGCGGTTGATGTGTGGAGTAATAGTAGTAGATGCAGGCAGGAGTCGGTCTACTAATCTTGGACGTGATGCCTATGTAATGATCATTGTCTGGATATCGTCATAATTATTTGAGGTTCTATCAATTGCCCAACAGTAATTTGTTTACCCACCGTTTGCTATTTTTCTCGAGACAAGCCACTAGTGAAACCTATGGCCCCCAGGTCTTGTTTCTCATATTATTTGCCTTTGCGATCTATTTTTATCTTGCATTTATTTTCCGATCTAATAATCCAAAAAACCCACAAATACCTTGCTGCAATTTTTCTTTATTTAATTTATTTGTCGCTCGATCTATCAATCTACTACAAATTTATCTCAGGTCAGTTTGCCTATCTTGAGGCGTCGTACCCCGAAAGGGATTGACAACACCTTTAACACATCGGGTTGCGAGTGGTTGTTATTTGTGTGCAGGGACTGTTTATGTTGTGTTGCTTGGCTCTCCTACTGGTTCGATAACCTTGGTTTCATATCTGAGGGAAATACCTACCGCCGATGTGCTGCATCATCCCTTCCTCTTTCAGGAAATACCGACGTAGCTTCAAGCGACATCAAAAGGAATTTCTGGCGCCGTTGCCGGGGAGGATCTTTTTTTCCAGCCAAGGGCTTGTTTGAGATGATTTTATTTACAAATGGGTCCCTGGCAGAAAAACAACTATATCTTTTTGCTCACAACTCCAAATGAGGTGATTCCAAAGCTCACTTCTTCGTCTCGTCGAGCCCGTTCTGTTGGTATCATTTTCAGCATGTGTTAACATTCTGAAAATGACCATTTTTCCCTTGTTCTTAATCAGCCCCCTTCAAGAGAGAACGTTTTCTGGGGATTCGTTCCGCGAGTTTCTCGCACTTCTTCCCGGTGATTTCATCTACCCCAGGCAAGCCACACCCTCCATTTGCATGATTGCAATGCAGTGAAATGGTTTATTTATTTTGAACTTGCTTAAAATATTGCTTTAGCTACATGTGATCTTGTTCATGGCAATTCTTGGAGTATTATTTTGATCTTGCCATTGCCATGATATTGCTTGGAGTTCTAGGACTTATATTTTGATGATTATGTGGATGACATGTTTCCTTGGGATTATTAGTGGCTTTCATGATTATCTTCATGGTGGTTGTGGATATGATATTTTGGAGTATTTGCTTTGGATGGCATGATGCCTTTGGATTATTAGTGGCTAGTTTTATTTTCATCATGATGCTAGCTGATATTCTGTTTTGGAGTATGATATTGGAGATGATGCTTGCATGTGGATCATAGTTGGATAGCTAGTTCTTGATATTTGAGTAGTAGTATTATCGTTCTTGGATTCATCATGATAGAAGTGTTATGCTATCCTCGGAGTATTTTGATATGTCGATAGTATGCTTTGGATTATTTGTTGGATATTGCTATGACTTGGATTACAGGTTGGTAGATGATAGCAGAGTATCAGTTATCACTGTTATTGTCGGTGTTCTGGGAACGGGGGTCCCCAGACATGCCTGCCTGCGGCCTGCGGCGTGGCTCAAAGGGGGGCCCAGCACGGCCCATCTTCACCAACACAGACCCAAGACCCTCGCGAGGGGCCAAGCCTCGCGGGGCGGACGACGCGGACCTTCCTCAGGCACGGCCTCATCAGGCTGGCTCGCGAGGAGGCGGAGAGATCAAGGCGGGGTACCTCACGAGGTGCCCGTGACGCAAGCCATGACGTCCAAGGGCGCCAGGCAGGTGCCAGCCCGCGCAGTGTCCTCCTTTCCTCTTTGGTGCAAAGGGGGCAAGCGCAGCCGCGGAGTACCGATGCATCAGGCAAAGGTTGCCATTTCGGTGCAACAAGACCAGGACCAGGAGGACTGCAAGACGGAGGTCATTGTGGAGCCCAAGACAGCGTCACCACCAGAGCTTTATGCAGGCGAAGACTGCTTTTGTCAGGATAGCTGGTACTAGATGTCCCCCTTCAAATTAGCCCGCCATTGTTGGCTCCCTTCCCACTCGATATTTGGGAAGAGGACCAGGGCCTCTATAAATAGGACTAGCCACCCCCAGGGGAGAGGAGGATCAACAATCGGAGAGAGAGAGAGAGAAGGGTGACTGAACTCCTCCCCGTAGTTCATCGCCCCAGCCAAGAATAGACCCTCGCGAGACTGTTCTTCCTTGTAATGTTCCTCATCATCAGCCCAAGAGGCAATCCACCACCCCACACACTGGAGTAGGGTATTACACCACAACGGTGGCCCGAACCAGTATAAACCCTGTGTATCTCGTGTTGTTCTTTCCATAGCTTAGATCTTAGCGAGGCGGAGGGGTGCAGGTAGGTAGGAGGTGAAATCTCCGCGCGCACCCCAGTGTTCGAACCTCAAGGGTCTGCCGGAACCCGAAATCCGACATTTGGCGTGCCAGGTAGGGGTGCACTGGAGTTTTCTCTTCCGCCACCGCCACAGCCTGCCTCGCGATGAGTAGCGCGTCGCCCGCTCCGGCCGCCGGCGCCAGCACGGGGGCCAGGGGGCTCTGAGCCCTGGCCCCAGCCCTGCAACGGGTACGGTGGCCGGACAAGTTCAAGCCAACGACGCCGCCGCGCTACGGCGGCACGACAGATCTGCTGGCCTTCTTGCTGGCGAGCGAGGAGGCCCTCCTCGGAGTTGGAGGTGACGATAGGGTCATGGCCAACTGGCTCCCCATGGCCCTCATCGGCGCTCCGCGCACATGGCTGCTCCACCTGCCGGCAGCCTCCGTGGCCTCTTGGGAAGAGCCCCGCAGCCTCTTCCCCGCCCATCGCGCTACACCAACACCCCCAGTCGTCGCGGCCCTCCTGGGCGGCTCGCAGGAGCCGCCTACAAGTCACCATGTCAAGCCGTTCATCCGCCGGGTCAGCGCCGCTTCCACGCGGCAGGGGGCTCTCCCGGACCGGGCGGCGCCCAAGGCCGGCCTGACCTTCAGCTCAGAGGACCACCCCTCCAACTCGGCCTGCTCGGGTGCGCTCCCCATGCTGTGCACCCCCACCATCTGCCAGGTGGCCGTCACCAGAACTCTCATCGATGGCGGTGCGGGCCTTAGCGTGCTCTCGGTCGAGGCCTTCAACCTCCTCTGCATACCCCTGGAACGGCTGCAACCCAGCCGGCCCTTCTCAGGCGTTGGGGCGGATCATCCGGCTCCTTGGGATAGATCCGGCTCCCAGTAACCTTCGGCACCTACAACAACTTCCGCATGGAGCTGGTCGACTTCGACATCGCCCCCATCGGCCTCCCCTACAACGCCATCCTCGGCTACCCAGCGTTGGCCCAGTTCATGGCCGCGACGCACCCGGCGTACAACCTCGTGAAGATGCCCGGGAGCGGCGGTGTCCTCACCGTGCACGGGGACACCGGAGACGCGCTGCGGGTGCTCAAGCTCACCTTCAAGACGGCGGCGTCGGCACAGCCCGCCGACTTGGAGACCCCCGAGTCCAAGGGGGCCGCACCCACCAAGAATAAACAGTTGTTCACCCAAGACAAGGCAGAAACCAAGCTGATACCCGTCGATGAGGACGGGTCCACCAACGCCACTTTCACCATAGGCGCCAACCTCGAAACCGAGCAGGAGGAGGCCCTGGTCGGGTTCCTGCGCGCAAACAAGAAGGTATTCGCTTGGGAACCTGACCAGTTGGCAGGGATCCCTAGGAGAGTAATCGAGCATCACCTCAACGTGTGCCCCAACGTGCGCCCTGTGAAGCAGAAGGCCAGGCGGCAGTCCACAGAAAAGCAGGCCTTCATCGTCCAAGAGACCCGCAAATTAGAAGCCGCTGGGGTCATTCGCGAGGTCCGATACCCGGATTGGTTGGCCAACCCTGTCGTTGTGCCAAAGAAGGGAGGGAAGGAGCGCATGTGTGTCGACTTCACCAACCTCAACAAAGCATGCCCGCAAGATCCGTTCCCGCTCCCACGCATCGACCAGATCGTCGATTCCACCGCGGAATGCGACCTGCTATGCTTCTTGGATGCCCTCTCTGGGTATCACCAGATCAAGATGGCGGTAGAGGATGTCGAAAAGACAGCCTTCCTAACCCCGTGTGGGGTGTACTGCTACACATGCATGCCATTCGGGCTGCGTAACGCAGGGGCGACCTTTCAGCGGCTGATGCACATCACCTTGGGCCCACAGATCGGGAAGAATGTTGAAGCTTACGTCGATGACATTGTGGTAAAGTCTCGGGAGGCCAGGACCCTGATACAAGACCTGGAGGAAACCTTCGCGAGCTTCAATGCAGTGAACCTACGGCTCAACCCAGAGAAGTGTGTGTTCGGAGTCCCCTCGGGCAAGCTCTTGGGTTTCCTCGTGTCCCACCGAGGCATCGAGGCTAACCCGGAAAAGGTCAAGGCGGTGGAAGACATGAGCCCGCCAAAGACCCTCAGAGAAATGCAGAAGCTCACTGGGCGCGTGACCGCGCTAGGGCGCTTCATCTCCAAGTTGGGGGAACGAGCGCTGCCCTTCTTCCAGCTAATGAAGAAAAAGGGGCCCTTTGAGTGGACTGAAGAGGCCGACAAGGCGTTCCAGGATCTCAAGAGATACCTGACCAGCCCACCGGTCATGGTGGCTCCGCGTCCTCAAGAGCCCCTGGTGCTTTACCTCGCCGCCACTCCGTACTCCGCCAGCGCAGCCCTGGTGGCGGTTAGAGAGGAGCGTCGAATCAAAACCACAGCAGCAGCCCGGGACAAGGCAAAACAGGAACAAGGAAGGCCCACAGAAACCGCCACCGCGGCTGAGGAGGATCAGCCGCCGTAGAGGAGTGCACCGGAGGCGGAAGAGGCCCCTCCCCGAGATGGCCAGCCTCAGGAGGCCTCATCACCTCAAGAGGCGCCATGGTCTCCGAAGGGAGCCGCCAGCACTGATGCACCCAACCTCGTCGAGCACCCGGTGTACTTCGTCAGCACGGTGTTGCGGGATGCGAGGGCACGGTACCCCATGCCTTAGAAACTCCTCCTCGCGCTACTGGTGGCCTCGCGCAAGCTGCGGCACTATTTTCAGGGTCACCCCATCAAGGTCGTCTCGTCATACCCCCTGGAGAGAGTGCTCAGGAGCCCTAACTTAGCTGGAAGGGTCGCTGAGTGGAACATAGAACTACAAGCGTTTCAGCTCGAATTCAGCACGACCAGAGTCATCAAGGGAGCGGCGTTGGCAGATTTTGTGGCAGAATGGACGGAGGCGCCAGGGCTCAAGGCCGACGAGGATCGGTCCCTCTCCCCGGGAAGCGAGGCGCCAGAAGGCTGGGTCATGTACTTCGATGGGGCATTCTCCAGGCATGGCGCTGGGGCTGGGGCGGTGCTTATATCACCCACTCAGGACAAGCTCTACTACGCTGTGCAGCTCTGTTTCCAGCAAGGTGAAAAGGTCTCCAACAACATAGCGGAGTATGAAGGTTTAATAGCGGGCTTGAAGGCCGCAGCTGCCCTGGGGGTGAAACGCCTCACCATCAAGGGCGATTCACAGCTCCTTGTCAATTTCTCCAACAAGGTGTACGAGCCGAAAGATGAGCACATGGAAGCCTACCTTGCGGAGTTCCGCAGGATGGAGAAGCAGTTCTGGGGGTTGGAGTTGCAGCATGTGCCCCGTGGCACCAATCAGGAGGCCGACGACATCGCCAAACGGGTGTCCAGGCGGTTACCTCAGGAGCCTGGCATTTTTGAGGAGCGACTCTTCAAGCCCTCAGCCCTGCTGTCATTGTCAAACACGGCTCAGCCTCGAGAGAAGCTCCCCCAGCCACCTGCCTCAGGAGCTCCGGCATATGGCCCGGCCTCAGGAGCACGCCTGCTCCTGACGATGGAACCTCAGGAGGGATGCTGGATCACGGAGCTCCGGAGTTACTTAACACAAGGGACCCTGCCGGAGAAGGAGGAGGAAGCGGAGCGAGTGGCACGCCAGGCCACGGCATACTGCATCAAGGATGGAGAGCTCTATCGGAAGCGACCAAACGATGTATCCCTGTGCTGCATCCCCAGGGAGCAAGGGAAGGAACTGCTAGAAGATATACATGGCGGAGACTATGGACATCATTCATCATCATGGACCCTCGTCGGCAAGGCATTCCGCAGTGGGTTTCATTGGCCCACCGTGCTCAATGACGCCGTCGAACTAGTGAAAGCTTGTGAGGCCTGCCAGTTCCACGCCAAGCAGATCCATCAGCCAGCAGGAGGCCTGCAGACTATACCCCTTTCGTGGCCATTCGTAGTCTGGGGGCTGGACATCTTGGGCCCGTTTCCTCGGGCGCCAGGGGGCTACCGCTACCTCTACGTCGCCGTGGACAAGTTCACCAAGTGGGCAGAACTAGAGGTTGTCTGCACCATTCCCGCGGGTTCCGCGGTCAAGTTCATCAAGGGCATCGTGAGCCAGTTCGGGGTGCCGAACCGCATCATCACGGACAACGGTTCGCAGTTCACCAGTAACCTCTTCAAAACATACTGTGCTAACCTTGGAACGCAGATATGCCACGCTTCGGTGGCGCACCCCCAAAGCAACGGCCAGGCCGAGCGAGCCAACGCAGAGGTCCTGAGGGGCCTCAAGACCAGGACGTTCAAGAAGAAGCTAGAGGCCTGCGGCAGAGGTTGGTACGACGAGCTTCAGTCCGTATTGTGGTCCATCCGCACAACCGCGACCAAGCCGACTGGAGAGACCCCGTTCTTCCTGGTCTACGGAGCCGAAGCGGTCCTCCCTCACGAGGTCAGACGTCGCTCCGTGTGGGTCCTAGCGTTCGACAAGGCGCAGCAGGATGCCATGCGGGGGATGGACCTCGTGCTGGGGGAGGAACGTCGCCGAGAAGCCGCGCTGCGAGCGGCGAGGTACCAACAAGCACTATGGCGATATCACTGCCGCAACATCCGCCCCAGAACTCTTGAGGTAGGAGACCTCGTGCTCAGGTGGGTTCTCTCCAGGGAGGGGCTGCACAAGCTCTCTCCCATGTGGGAGGGCCCGTTCAAAGTTGTTCATGTTTCCAGGCCCGGCTCCGCACGCTTGGAGACTCAAGAGGGGGTGCCGGTCCAGAACGCATGGAACATCCAGCACCTCCGGAGGTTCTACCCCTAAAAAGGCCCAGAGCCTGTGAAGAAGGCGAATGCCTGTGAAGCTGTCGCATTTTGGAAAAGGCCCAAAGCCTGTGAAGAAGGCGAATGCCTGTGAAGCTATCGCATTTTGGAAAAGGCCCAGAGCCTGTGAAGAAGACGAATGCCTGTGAAGCTGTCGCGTTTTGGAAAAGGCCCAGAGCCTATGAAGAAGGCGAATGCCTGTGAAGCTATCGCGTTTTGGAAAAGGCCCAGAGCCTGTGAAGAAGGCGAATGCCTGTGAAGCTGTCGCGTTTTGGAAAAGGCCCGGAGCCTGTGAAGAAGGCCAACGCCTGTGAAGCTCGCCGCCCGTGACACTCTCATGTAATAATGAGTTGGGGCTGTACACACCCCGGAGTCTCAGGAGCGCCGGCCTCAGGCCCTGGGGCTCCCTCCCACGCCTAGTGGAAGCACTTAGCTCCGCACTGGTGAGAAGACGTCGAAGACTAGATTAGGTGCCGGACGCGGATTTTCATTTTCTTTTCGCAGTTGGCTTGTTCCTTCTCATTCGAAGTTTTATTGAAGTTGTTGCCGTCTTTGGCTTGTGGTTCTTCGACTTTTCACTCTCCTGCCTCGATTTCTCTTATGCAAGGCCTCGCGAGGGGGGGACAGCCGAGCGCCCTCGCGAGTGTTCCTGTCCTAGTCGTTCAAAGGGTTCGCGACCTGGGTCCATTACAGGAGCACCCCTCCAGTCCGTGCCCCACGGGCATCGCGACACGAACACAGGGCCTGGGTCGGTCGCCCCCCCACGGCTGGGGCCGGGAACTATCCACACGCGGGCACGTAGCCGGAAGGCACGATAACGAAAGCAAAACGATGATTAATAGCAATAACCCAAACACGCCCCCGCGGGGCTCCACACTACTGTCTTTTTACGCAGGAAAAAGGAAAAGAAAGAACAGATCAGGCGCAGCTCGCCTCACACCAGCCTGCAGGGAAGACTCGAGCTGCCTCCGGGGCTCGGGCAGACTCCCTCTCGCGCTTCACCGGGGCGTGACGGCGGGCGGACATGCTACCACCTCCCAAGCATATGCGACGGCGCGGAGGCTGACCGCGGCCACCGCTGGAAGAGTCACTGCCTGAAGAAGAACTGGAGAAGCTTGGGGAACCCCGAGCGCCGCCAGTCACGCGAGCGCTGTCTTCTCCATCATCGCCGGAGTTGGGTTCCCGGCCGCGGTCATCGTCCTCGGGGCAGCACCTTGCGCGGCGACCATCTTCCCCAAACACCCTCACGTAGAGGGTGGCATCGCCGTCAAACTTGAAGTGCAGGGTGCAACGACGGCTCAGGCCACGCGCGCGGGAAAACGTCTGCCAACCGCGGGCCAGGGCCAGGCTCCCGACTGCGGAGACCTCCAGTGAAGCCCATGAGGCCTGGCTGCAGCAGCCGTCGGCCTGAAGCCAGAGGCCGCCCGGGGCGCCGGCCGGGAGCTCACCGAGGAGGAAGCGAGGAAGCGGAAGCCGGGTGCTAGTCGGCTCCGCCGACCACACAACGAACTCCGGCAACACCTTTGCAGCACGAAAGCGCAGCCTAGGGGGACGCACGACTAGAGCGCGCCCCCCGGCCGCAGCAATCCGCCCGTCGCCGTGCCGAAAATCGCCTCCACGGCCACGGGGAGCTGCCGTGGTGGCCACAGGATGTTTGCAAGGGCGCCCTCGGCCGCGCTTGGGCGGGGGAGAGGCAGGCTCAACCTGGCGAGCCTTCCCCTTCTCTGCGGCCGAGAACCTCCTCGACGGGGCCATGAAGAAGAAGGAGAAGCAAGGGGGGATGAACTGGAAGGGCGCGCGCCGATCCGTACTTATAGCTGGCGAGGGCCAACCGACGGCCCCCACGATCGCAGGTAATTATGACCCGCTTTGCATGCAGGGACTTGTCCAATCCGTGCAGTTGCCGAGGCGCCATGGGGAAGTGGAGACGCCCACGTCCAATCAACCGCCACGCGGCGCCCAAGACCGCGGGCTGTTAGGGCCCGCGACGCTTCGCTCTTGCCCTTTCGCCTCCCTGCACGGCCAAGCCCGGGCGCGCCTTGGCCCGGGGGCTACTGTCGGCGTTCTGGGAACGGGGGTCCCCAGACTTGCCTGCCTGCGGCCTGCAGCGTGGCTCAAAGGGGGGCCCAGCACGGCCCATCTTCACCAACACAGACCCAAGACCCTCGCGAGGGGCCAAGCCTCGTGGGGCGGACGACGCGGAGCTTCCTCAGGCACGGCCTCATCGGGCTGGCTCGCGAGGAGGCGGAGAGATCAAGGCGGGGTACCTCATGAGGTGCCCGTGACGCAAGCCATGACGACCAAGGGCGCCAGGCGGGTGCCAGCCCGCGCAGTGTCCTCCTTTCCTCTTTGGTGCAAAGGGGGCAAGCGCAGCCGCGGAGTACCGAGGCATTTGGCAAAGGTTGCCATTTCGGTGCAACAAGACCAGGACCTGGAGGACTGCAAGACGGAGGTCATTGTGGAGCCCAAGACGGCGTCACCACCAGAGCTTTGTTCAGGCGAAGACTGCTTTTGTCAGGATAGCTGGTACTAGCTGTCCCCCTTCAAATTAGCCCGCCATTGTTGGCTCCCTTCCCGCTCGATATTTGGGAAGAGGACCAGGGCCCTAATGCGAGACCCTCGCGAGACTGTTCTTCCTTGTAATGTTCCTCATCATCAGCCCAAGAGGCAATCCACCACGCCACACACTAGAGTAGGGTATTACACCACAACGGTGGCCCGAACTAGTATAAACCCTGTGTCTCTCGTGTTGTTCTTTCCATAGCTTAGATCTTAGCGAGGCGGAGGGGTGCAGGTAGGTAGGAGGCAAAATCTCCGCGCGCACCCCAGTGTTTGAACCTCAAGGGTCTGCCGGAACCCGAAATCCGACAGTTATATGTTGGGGATAAATTGCGTCATTAAGTTGGTCAGGTGCCACCGAACCGGGCTTTTTCCGGTGCAACCACATTTTCCTTTTATGGGAAGACCCTAATGCGGTCTATTGTCATGCCTCTCGCCGGTGCCTCCAACGAGGGAAGGTTATGGGCGCGCGCTACCTTGATCATGTAGGGGGACATAAACCTTGTGTGCCCATAGTTGGTATTGAGATCTCTTATCCCTGTTTGGGACCATGTGTGTTTTGCCATGACGGTGGCTGTTGATGCCTTTGGTAGGCACGGGGCCACCAGGACTGAACCCAAAAGGGGTGTTGGTCGGAGTGGATGGGAGAGTGTCATGGCAGTAGATTGGTTTTGTTGGAATGTCGTTGGTCCACTCGAATGGGAGCATGAGGCCATGGGTTCTGTGGTGTGGGTAAAGTGTGCTACCTCTGTAGAGTATGTGTGTTGAATCTATCGATAGCCGTGTCTCGGTCATGGGCATAAGTTCATACTAGGTCACACCATTCGATCAACACTCACATGACGGAATGACTTATAGGTGATATATATGTTGATATTGTGAGCTGTAACAGTTTGGCAGGATGTTGATGATGATGTTGGGATGATCTCGAGGATGATCATTCAGTTTGTGGTGTGGCCACGAGGTGATCACGTGGATGTTTTGGATCATGAGGTGATCGAGATGGTATATTGCTTGGCCGGATAGCCAAGAGTGAGATGGTTCTTGAGATCGGAGATGATGGTTTATCAGTATTCTAGTAGCTCATATCATGCTTAGTAGTTGCTTCATCATGGTTGTTAATTTAATTAACTTGTTTAATGTTATGTTATTATCTTGCCTTGATGTTTATGGTTGTCGTGAGCTTGCAAGTACATTCAATGTACTGACCTGGCGTGTCATGCCAGATTGCATGTGATGCCATGATTGCTTGATTGCTTGTCGAGGTTGCCGTGTGTGCGAGCTAGATCGTGTCCCAGCCAGAGTCCCTGTAGTGTGGAGTTCACCACCTTCGTTGTTGTTCCGCTGCTAGAAGTATTCTACTGCTACGAGTTGTTCCGCTGCTAGCACAGAGCAACTGTAGTGTCGCAGGCGTAATTTCGCCGTGCTGATGTGCTTCTTTCTAACATCAGACCCTTGTATTATTATTCTTGTAAGAAGAGCTGATTTGTTCTATGTCAAGCAGTGCCATATTCCAGAGACTTCTCCTCGATCTCTGGGCTGGAATACGGGGCATTCCGGTTTCTCTGAGCCAAGGTGCCACACGTGCCGACCGCGATCACATCGACTTTGGAACCATTTCCCATGCGCATTGTCACCTTGTCCTTAGCCAAACTTCGTTTAATCTGTAGCCCCTGTTTCGAGTTGCAAATATGAGCAACAGAACCAGTATCAAATACGCAGGCGCTACTACGAGCATTAGTAAGGTACACATCAATAACATGTATATGAAATATACCTTTCACTTTGCCATCCTTCTTATCCGCCAATTACTTGGGGTAGATCCGCTTCCAGTGACCAGTCCCTTTGCAGTAGAAGCACTCAGTCTCAGGCTTAGGTCCAGATGGCTTCTTCACTTGAGCAGCAACTTGCTTGCTGTTCTTCTTGAAGTTTCCCTTCTTCCCTTTGCCCCTATTCTTGAAACTAGTGGTCTTGTTAACCGTCAACACTTGATGCTCCTTCTTGATTTCTACCTCCGCAGGCTTTAGCATTGCGAAGAGCTCGGGAATAGTCTTTTCCATCCCTTGCATATTATAGTTCATCATGAAGCCTTTATAGCTTGGTGGCAGTGATTGAAGAACTCTGTCAATGACACTGTCATCAGGAAGATTAACTCCCAGCTGAGTCAAGTGGTTGTGGTATCCAGACATTCTGAGTATGTGTTCACTGACAGAACTATTCTCCTCCATTTTGCAGCTATAGAACTTGTTGGAGACATCATGTCTCTCAACTCGGGCATTTGCTTGAAATATTAACTTCAACTCCTGGAACATCTCATATGCTCCATGATGTTCAAAACGTCTTTGAAGTCCCGATTCTAAACCGTAAAGCATGGCACACTAAACTATCGAGTAGTCATCAGCTTTGCTCTGCCAGACGTTCATAACGTCCGGAGTTGCTCTTGCAGTGGGTCTTGCACCTAGTGGTGCTTCCAGGACGTAATTCTTCTATGCAGCAATGAGGACAATCCTCAAGTTATGGACCCAATCTGTGTAGTTGCTACCATCATCTTTCAACTTAGCTTTCTCTAGGAATGCATTAAAATTCAAGGGAATGGTAGCACGGGCCATTGATCTACAACAACATAGACATGCAAAAACTATCAGGTACTTAGTTCATGATAAATTAAAGTTCAATTGATCATATTACTTAAGAACTCCCACTTAGATAGACATCCCTATAGTCATCTAAATGATTGCGTGATCCATATCAACTAAACCATGTCTGATCATCACATGAGATGGAGTAGTTTTCAATGGTGAACATCACTATGTTGATCATATCTACTATATGATTCATGTTCGACCTTTCGGTCCCAGTGTTCCGAGGCCATATCTGCATATGCTAGGCTCGTCAAGTTTAACCCGAGTATTCTGCACGTGCAAAACCGGCTTGCACCCGTTGTATGTGAACGTAGAGCTTATCACACCCGATCATCACGTGGTGTCTTGGCACGACGAACTGTAGCAATTGTGCATACTCAGGGAGAACACTTATACCTTGAAATTTAGTGAGGGATCATCTTATAATGCTCCTTTTGTACTAAGAAAAATAAGATGCATAAAGGATAAACATCACGTGCAATCAAAATATGTGACATGATATGGCCATCATCATCTTGTGCCTTTGATCTCCATCTCCAAAGCACCATCATGATCTCCATTGTCACCGGCTTGACATCTTGATCTCCATCGTAGCATCGTTGTCGTCTCGCCAACTATTGCTTATATGACTATCGCTACCGCTTAGTGACAAAGTAAAGCAATTACATGGCGATTGCATTTCATACAATAAAGCGACAACCATAAGGCTCCTGACAGTTGCCGATAACTTCTACAAAACATGATCATTGCATACAAAAATTTATATCTCATCATGTCTTGACCATATCACATCACAACATGCCCTGCAAAAACAAATTAGACGTCCTCTACTTTGTTGTTGCAAGTTTTATGTGGCTGCTGCGGGCTTCTAGCAAGAACTGTTCTTACCTACGCATCAAAACCACAATGATTTTTCATCAAGTGTGTTGTGTTAACCTTCAACATGGACCGTCCGTAGTCAAACTCGATTCAACTAAACACTACTAGGAAAAGGGCTATAGATGGAATTGACACTAATGGCGCACCAGACATGTGGTGCACCATTACTATATACTAATGGCGCACCATCTGTTGGTGCGCCATTAGTGTGGAAGACACTAATGGCGCACCAGGCACACGGTGCACCACTAGTAACAAAATGTTTTTTTTCATTTTTTCAAACATACTAATGGCGCGTCCGGGCAGAGTGCGCCATTAGTAGTTAGAACTACTAATGGCGCACCAGCCATAGAGTGCGCCACTACTGTATTTTTTTTACTTTTTTTGCAAAACTACTAATGGCGCACCATTGCATAGTGCGCCATTACTAGTTTAAACTAGTAATGGCGCACTGTGCCACGGTGCGCCATTAGTATAAAAATTATTTTTTTTATTTTTTTGCAAAACTACTAATGGCGCATGTCTGTGTGGTGTGCCATTAGTATGTTGGGTTACTAATGGCGCATGTCTCTGTGGTGCGCCATTAGCACCCCCCCCCCCCCCCCACCCCCCTCCCGCTCCACCGCCGCCGACGACCCCCGGGCCCACACCCTCTCCCCCGCTCCACCGCCGCCGACGACCCACCGCACCCTCCCCCGCTCCACCGTCACAAATGAATGCAACTAAAAATCCAAAAAAACAAATTTGATTATATTTTCAAATAAAAAATTTGATGATATTTTCAAATAACAAATTTGATGATATTTTTTTATATTCATAAATATTTCCAAATAACAAATTTGATGATATTTTTTTAAAATTATTATTGTTTTTATACAAAATTATTACTGTTTCATATTCATATTCATTTTCTAAAAAATTATTAGATGCAACAAAAAATAATAAAAAAATTACTTATGGCGCACCGCTGGCTGGTGTGCCATTACTATCTAAAAAAATTACTTATGGTGCACCGCTCTGGGGTGCGCCATTGCTATCAAAAAAACATACTAATGGCGCACCGCCAGGGGGTGCGCCATTAGTAATCTTCCCCCTAGCTAATTTGCCCAATCCCTTCGTCCCTCCCTCGCCAGATCCACTTCCCCCCCTCGCCACACCCTCACGCCCCCTCCTTCCGCTCCGACAACCCCCGCGCCCCGCCTCGCCGTCTCGGTCCTCGCCGCCGACGGCCTGCCGCCACGACTGCCAGCCCGACGCCGCGGCGCACCCAGCCGTCCGAAGCCTCCGCTTCCCCGCAGCCGGCACAGGAGCCCAGCAGCACCTCCCTCCGTCGAGCAGCCGCTCCCACCAGCAGCGCCTCCCGCCTAGCAACGCCTCCTCCCGGAGCTACGTCCGCGACCAATCCATAGGCAGGTAGCCACCACTCCTACGCCCCCCCTTCTTCCTCCTCCCTCTTCCCTCACCCCCTTCCTCCTTCCTCTTGCATCCTCTGTCTATTCATTTTTCCCCTGATTTTTGCATTGGATGAGTACGTGCGCTAGATTGGGTATTGTGAGAATATAACGATGGCCATTTCCTGATGAATACTTGCTGCACGATTTTTTCCGGTGCATGTTAAAGTTTACTTGTGAAAGGATTTTGCATGATAGGTGTTTGTGATAATGCTTCAGATGAGCAAATTGGTTTAAACATGTTAGCAGTGAAACGTGCAATGACTGGTGATATATCAACGGAAAAAGGTTAAGTTGTTTTATCTGCACCGTCTTGACCTGAAATCAAAGCTTAGCAGTAACATTCAGTTTGAGAGAGCAGGAGCTTTGTCTTGGTTATACACTTATACTGGCCGAAATTTTTTAACACATTAGTACTGGTGGCCGTCTTGATGCAGGAGCTCAAGAACCTGCGGCCGTAGCTCTACTCTGCCTCCGAGTACTGCGAGAAGTCCTACCTTAACACACACCAGAAGCAGATGTGAGTAGCCACCTCTGATGTTCCTCCTCTCCTCCATTAGAACTAGTCGCGGAGTTATTGAGTGGACGGACATGCTTAGATGGGCCTGGAAGACAGGAAGAACATTTAACTTGAAATGGTCATGAATTGGAACTAAGTGTGTGTACAACAACAATAACTTACACTAGTTTTGTAGCCTCCAGCAAGTTTATGAGCAAACAAAATTTTCCTTCTCTTTTAGAAATATGCAGGCAGCTCCCTGATCAGTGTTGTTGTCGGTTGCTGTAAAAAACTAGTTGCCAGTGCACAAATGAGTCTGAGACATGCCAAGCTAAGCTACTCACCATTTGAACTTTTTGCGCCATCATGAGTTATCTGGATGTTAGAGTACTCTAGTACAGTACTCCTATTTGTATGGTAAATTTGGTGAATGAACAGTCAACAGTGTAGTGAATGAACAGTCAACAGTGTAGTGATTTAAGGAGGAAAGTTATCCGGCTGGATTTTCTTCTTCTTAAAAGCTTCAACTTCAAAGTATAGTTTTACAAGCTTCTGTAACTTTTTCTTAACTACTGCTGCTGCTGTTATGCCTGTATTCACTACTGCTGCTGCTGTACTTGTGATGATGTTGTACTTGTGACGATGCTACTTGTGATCTTCTGAAATGCCCATTGGCGACTTCATTACGCGGGGATAATGATTTTGCAGGTACCCCGAGAGGCCCTTGAGTTTGTCGGAATGTCGATTAACTTCCGTTCCGGCAAATTCGGGTACTCCATATGTCCTATTTTCAGCAAAGGTCATGCTGAAATTTTCCGTGAATTTTAACATGACTTTGCTAAAAATAGGACATATGGGGTACTTGCGACTAATGCATGGGCCGGGGTATCTTAGTACTTAGTTAAGTAGGATCAACTGCCCCACCATTCTTGTTGCATTAAACCATAGGTGGCAATAGAGCCAAGTGATTAGGCCCAATTTAGAATTCTCCTTAGCATCGATAAACCCTAGATGATAAACCCAACATAGGTGGCAATAGAGCCAAGTGATTAGTGCCAAGTGATTAGGCCCAACCTAGGGTGCCTCGGCATCGATAAACCCTAAATGATGAAAACTTAACTTGGCTTCTATAGGGTGCCTCGGTGTCGATGAGAACCTAAATGATGTACGCTTAGGCTTTTAGGGTGCCTCGGCGTCGACAAACCCTAAATGATAAAAGCTTATCTTTTAGGATGCCTCGGTGTCGACAAACCCTAAATGATGAGACCATGATCTTGTTCCTTGACAATAACCAACTTTTTGACCAAACTTTTTTCCTATTTAGAGCGAAACATGGTCCACAACGATGAGGCCGGCGGTTCGGGCGGCAAGCAATTCTGGGAGCTGTCCTAGGAGTTGGAGGAAGAACCTCACCGCTATGAGGACGCCGCGGAAGACACCGATCCTGACTACACAACCCCTAGTGGCGTCGGGGATGACACCACTGATGATGGCGCCGCGGATGCCACCACTGATGATGGCGGTGCACGCACAGATGGCAGCCAACCGAAGAGGCAACGGAAGGACCGGCGCCCGAACGTGCTCGGCACCGTCAGGGAGGAATTTACTGAAGTGAACTCCGACGGGCATCCGACGGCGCCCAAACACGTAGTCAAGGGGTACTCGATTCAGCTCGGGTGCATTCTCCGGAGCACCGCCTCGATCAACACCGAGAACCTAAGGCATAAGGACCAAGGGAATTTGCGCAGCCTCCTCTTCACGAAGCTGCACGAACGATACAAGTTCCCCGCTAAGTTCGCAAACACATGCCTCTCGGGTAATAAAGTGAACGGTGCCGCCCTCACGACGATGAGCACGGCCCTGTCTACTTGGAAAAGCACGGTGAAGGCAATGATTGACAAAGGTGATAGTTATGAGAAGATCAAGGCAAAATATCCTTTGATGAGCGGAGATGACTACAAGGAGTTCAAGATCAAGTGCGAGAGCCCCGCAACCTCCGAATCAAGTCACTAGGGGAAAGAAATGTGGCAGTTGAACATAGGGGTCCACCAACTCGGTCCCGGCGGTTACAGAGTGGCGGAGCCTGTATGGGACAAGGAGGACGCGGAGCGTGCCGAGCAAGGCCTACCGCCCCGCTTTGAGAAATACAGTGACAAGCAGACCAGGAACTTTCCCAGGGCCCGGTAAAAGGAGGACCCGGTAACAAAGGAGCTTACCACGGATCCGAAGACCAAGGAGCTTGAGCTTGTTCTGGTAAGGAATACACCCCCGAGTAATTAGCTCCATATGGTTGCATTCTAATTAATCCCCAATATTTCTAAATGGTTCACATTCCTTGCGCAGGACAAAGAAAGCAGTAGCGCGGGGTCGTCTCAGAGCTCCCCTTTCGACACCCCTTTGAATAGGGCGTTGAACGTAATGAAAAACAGGGATAAGCTCAATAAGCCGACGTCAGCTGGTCGTGTGGCCGGCAAAGGCTTGTCCACAAAATGGACGTCATACTATGCCGCTGGTGGGTGAAAGGAGAAAAAGACCAGCTCGGAAAGCCAGTCGCGCGAGGTTGAAGCACTCAAGGCGCAAGTGGCGCGGATTCCGGAGATGGTCTAAGAGCAAGTGCAACAACAACTGGGATCGACGCTCACCGGCATTATGCCTACCTTGATTCATGGGATAACGACGTGGATTGCGGGTGGCCAATAGGGGCCGCCCCCGATTCCCAGCTTCACGGCCAGCAACTCGCACAACGCGCAGGCGGCGCCATTGGTGTCTCCGGCGGCGGCGGTATTGGTGTCTACGGCGGCGGCGCCATTGGTGTCTCCGGCGGCGGCGGTATTGGTGTCTCCGACGCTGGCATTGGAGCTTAAGGCACCCGGGTGTACGCCGGCCGGCACCTCGCCAGCAAGCGGCCCCTCTATCAGTTGCACGCCCGCCGTTGGCGGTGCCTCGACATTAGCCGGGCTCGACGGCATCACGGTAACTAAGCCTCTCGGCCGAGGACTTCATCTCCTTGCCTTTGACTGGGCATCCCTGACGCCCTACATGTTTTCGCAGGGCGCCGCCGACGTTCCTTGCACTCTCCTGCACTTCGTGGGCGGCGAGTTGGTCGATGTCGCCAAGGGCAGAATCGTTCAATCGGGCAACCCCGTGTTCCACGGTAATCCGATGCCACCCACAATGTATAGGGTTGAAGTGGTTCGGGTGTTGCCAGGCTGTGACGAGCTGTTACCTCCGATTCGACCCGCTGGGGCCGACGAAGAAGATGCGATGACCCTCAGCGCCTGCGTAAGCTGGCCCCTGCTTTGGCCGAAGAGCCAGATTCGTTTGGGGGCGGGGGACACCACCCCACAGACAAGACCGCTAGTCGTGCCGGCGCCAAGCCATGGCAAGAACGCTGCAACGCTACCGGACATGCCGAACATCCCTATGGCACAGGATCCGGACATGCATATGGCACAGGATCCGGACGACGACGACAACGACGATGGTACATTTACCAACATTGATAAGTACTTTGCCGAACATGGGTACGGTGACGAGTTCTGCGGGCCTCCTTCTCAAGAACCCAAACAAGACGACCGCGATCTAGCTGGTACGGCGGAGAAACCCAATTGCAACAGGCGTCGTCTGGCGTTCAGTTCTCAGGAGACGCCTCCAGCTGCCGCCTTCACCGAGCCTCAGATAGCGGAGGTGCCAAATATTATCAGCCCCAACACGCTCAAGAAGGCGGTCTGTGAGCAGAACTCGGTCCCATTACAGCAGATCAAGAAGAAGGGCCGGAAACGGCTGACTAAAAAGGCCGCCGGTGCGAGCTAGCCGGCACCGAGTACGATCCATGCTCAGGACGGGCCACCTTCACCTAAGGATATCTCGAGGAGGGTGCATGTGGCGGGTAGGGCAATGCTACCGACAAATATGCTCAATGCTGCAACCGGTGCTATGCGGAGTCTGCACGACAGTGTTCTTTCTTTGGAGAAGCAGCGTCTCAGAGAGAATGATGTGGCATACCCGGTTTTCATGGCCAAGGTGCCAGAGGGCAAGGGCTTTGTGGATGGCACCATCGGGGGTACGATCGTCCTGCGGTTTGATGACATCTTTGCTATGTTCAACCTTCATCCGCTGCACTACACCTTCGTTCGGCTGTTTTCGCTGAGTATGGAGATGCGGATCATTAGAGACAAGACCCCGGACATCATGATTGTCGACCCCTTCTACATGTGTGCCAAGCTCTTGAGCAGCGCTGGGGACCGCCAAGTCGCAAGTTCACACCTCGAAGACGTCATTCTGGCAAACCCAGATAAGGATAACTTCCTTGTGGCTTACTTTCCCGAGTAAGTCATCCCTTAACCGCCCCGTAACATATGATTTCTTAGATTTCGATGAAAGTGCGTTATATCGACTAGAGGGGGGGTGAATAGGCGATTTTTATGAAAGTCTTCAAAACGTGAGAGTTATGAAGACAAACAGTGAAGATTATGCCTATTACTATGCAGCGGAAGTTAGATTACACTAGGCCAGCCATGGTCATGTATTCAATAGAGTGAAAGCGCAATGACAAACAGCTTCAGTGTAATAAGGATCAGGTAGGAAGAAGTTATGAAGCCGAACAGATCATACATTCATGTTGTGAAGACAAAAGATAAAGCAAGCATGCAATGGCTTCACAATGAATAACTGTAAGTGAAAGCCAGTGACACGTTGAAGACAATGATTTGTTGGACCAGTTCCAGTTGCTGTGACAACTGTACGTCTGGTTGGAGCGGCTAGGTATTTAAACCAAAGGACACACAGTCCCGGACACCCAGTCAAGGACACTTAGTCCAAGACACCCAGTCCTCACCGTTTTCTCCTTGAGCTAAGGTCACACAGACCTCGCTCAATCACTCAGGTAAGTCTTCAAGGTAGACTCCCAAACCTTCACAGACTTCGTTCACTGACAATCCACAATTTCTCTTGGATGCTCAGAACGCGACGCCTAACCGTCTGGAGGATGCACAGTCCTCAAGTGTAATAAGTCTTCAAATCACACAGACACGAAGACTTAAGTGATGCCCAATTTACTCTGGCTCTGGGTGGTTAGGGCTTTTCTCCTCACTAGGAATTTTTCTTTCAAAGGCTTCGAGGTGGGTTGCTCTCAAACGACAAAAGCCGTGCACTGAAATCTGAGCAGCCAACCGTTTAAGGTTGTGGGGGGTGGACTATTTATAGCCACTTGGCAACCCGACCTGATCTGTCCGAAATGACCCTGGGTCACTAAGGAACTGACACGTGTACCAACGGTCGAATTTTGAACTCACACGGCAACTTTACTTGGGATACAAGTAAAGCTGACTTGTCTGACTCTGGACAAGATTTTCTCTCAAAGTCTTCGCTCGAAGACATAGGATTTGAATTAGGCATCACTTCAGTCATTCTGACTGGTTCTCTTGGACCCCACTTAACAGTACGGTGATTCCTATGACACAACATAAATGAAATAAAACTACGAAGGATCTAAGTCTTCGAGTTCCATAAGCTTCATAGGGAGTCTTCTCATGTCATTGTCTTCAATATGAATATCTTCATAAACCACCATTGTCTTCAATGTCTTCATTACATTTTTAGGGGTCATCTCTGGTAATAAAACCGAATCAATGAGGGACTTCTACCTGTGTTTTCCTGCAATTCTCACAAACACGTTAGTCCCTCAACTAGGTTTGTCGTCAATACTCCAAAACCAACTAGGGGTGGCACTAGATGCACTTACAATCTCCCCCTTTTTGGTGATTGATGACAAACTAGTTGAAGTTTTCAACGGGGAACATAATTTGTGAGATAGTAAAGGAATTTGTCTTCATAAGTTGCAAGGGCTCCCCCTGAAGATGTGCATATAAGTAATTTGCCTTTTGAATGCAAATGCACATGGCAGGTTGTACTTGTGGAGATCCACTTCAACTTATGATGACAATCCACTATGCATGTGAAAGTATATGAAAATAATGACATGCATAATGGAAAATGGACGTCTGCAGTAAGAGATGAGTGCGGAATTTATCGTCGCACATGCGGAATTTATCTTCGCATAACGGAGTGACAAGCAGGTAGCAGACGGCCATCAAGGCTAAGTGTTACAACTCAAAGAAGCAAATGTAGCAAAAACGGGAGTTGTAAGCACGAAGCAAAATGTAGCAAAATATAGAGGCACCCGCCCAAAGTGACCCGCTTGAAGACTATAAACATCATGCTTCTCCCCCTTTTGTTAGTGATGACCAAAAAGGTTTGAAGACATAGAGTTTTCTACGCGTTCCCAGGCGCAGCAGGGTCGGTGGAGTTGTTTGGTGGCGGTGCAGATGAGCTTGGTGCAGATTCGACGTGTGTTGAAGTAGGTGGAGATGATGTCGCGTCGTCGTCTTCTTCAATAATCCGGGCAGACACGGTGGCAGCAGAAGAAGAGAATTCTGACTCTTCAAGTGATGGTGTGCTTCGCATCACAGCTCTTCTTGGAGGCGTGGAGTCAAATTGGAATCTCTCTCTGAAGCCATCCTCTTGCAGTTCAGCTTCATTGCTCATCATGGTGAGGCCTTTCCAAGTGCGGCGACAGGTCTCGTGTGCGACAAACGCATTCTTCGTTGCCAGATTTCTGATGCGATTGACGTCTTGCATGATGCTTCTCATCTGCCGTTTGAGCCAGTCGTGATGCCTATCTTGCTTTTGGTGAAGAGCCACAAGAAGCTCTCGGTCATTGAGTGCTCGAGCGCGCTTCTTGGGTCTCTTGGCAGCTGTGCTGTCAGTGGCTTCAGTTGATGCAGGGGCACGTGTGGTGCCAGCCATTGGATACACTCGGGAGAGAGCTTCAACACCTTCAATATTTTGAGTGAAGCTCTGGTGTTCTGCATTTTGAAGACTTAATGGTTGCTTGCCAGGCTCTGGATATATTGCTTCAGCAGATGTGTCCACATCTGGCAAAAATATCCTATGGTTGCGGGCTGAGGGTTGATAGGAGATTGCAGAGTGAAGCTTGATCAGCCTCATAACCCAAGGAGCATAGAACTTTAATCCAAACAGTTCTGAGGCAGACGCTGCAAAGTGACGGATGAAGAGATCCTGTGCATTGAAGCATTTGCCATGTAGAATGCAGAAGATGAGAGTCTTCATTGCACCATCAATTGTCGCATATCGAGAGTATCCCTTTACAGGCCATAGAGTCCGCCTTATGATATGATATATAGTTCTGGGCAGGTACTCTAAGTCTTCAACGAAGAACCTAGTTGGATAGGGTGCATTAGGAGGCAGTGGCTTCATCATTGAGAGCATCTGACTCATATCTGGCTCAGGACGCTGAAATATGCTCTCAATTGCTTCAGCATGGAGTTGGCACCCTTCTTCAAAGAATTCGCCAGGAGTGGGAAGGCCGGTAAGCTCAATTAGGTCGAAAGCATTGGCTTCATGATGGATATTGCCTGTCATCCACTCCAGAATCCATGTCTTCGGATCTCTGTTATAGCCTTTGATATGCAAAGTGGCATAGAACTGGAGCAGAAGCTCTTCGTTCCAGTGCTCTTCATCAGTGATAAATGGCAGCAAACCCACTTGCTTGAAGCAATCCAGTGCTTCTTCCAGACCAGGCAGACCAGCAACAGCTTCAACCTCAAGGCGCTTGTGAGGAAAGATGCGGCCTTGGTTGTATAGGATGCATGAATAATAGCTGCGCTGTTGATGGCTCCAGAACCTATCTGATACAATCCGTTCCCTTGAATAAGGGTTCTTGGAGCGGTCGAAAAACGTGTTATCTGCCCTGAAGCCGTTGATGTTGAAGGAACCAGGAGCTGATGCAGGACCTGGGAACCTTGGCAGTCGTGGGATCGGCTTCTGGACCTGGGGTCTGTACGCAATATGATAGTTGAATTGTGGTCCTGCAGCAGACTCAGGCACAGAATGTTCAGGAGCAGTAGCTTCATTGTCTTCTGAAGCTATTGTTGGGTTGGGCTCCACATTTGCTTCGGCGTTGTTTGTGGCAGCCTCAACATTTGCAGACTCAGGCACATTCTCCTGGAGAACTGCTTCTTGTTGGTGTGGGGGAGTTGGAGCTTGTGGTGTCTCTGCATGCTCTTCGGCTGATGCAGCCGGAATGTCGTCAGCAGCTTGAGCCCTTGGCCCTTTGCGAAGCCTATGAAATTTGGGCGACGCTTGTGGAGTTGCAGTGGGCTGTGGCTCATCTTCCTCCTGTGGGCGATCTGCCCACGATGCATCTTGTGTGATTGGCGTCAATGGACGACCAATACTGATCAGTTCGCTTGTCTCAAGCTGAGGAAGGGCTGCATCACCTTGCACATTGTCTTGGAGACCAATGTCTTCAGCAGCGTAGGGTTCGTCTGCTGGAATGTCTTCAGTGTTGGGTTCATGCACAGTCAACTGACGATCTGCGTCAGGATAGCGGACGGAGAGGGGTTCAACTGTCAAGGGCTCTGTGGGAGCAGCCCGAGATTTCTTGGTCTTGCGCTTCTTGATGATGGGTTCAGAAGGAGAGGCTTCAGAATGTTTTCTTTTCTTAGCTTCAGCCTCTGCAGTCCGTGTCTTCTTGTGCTGTGAGGCGGTTGATCGACTCTTTGGCTTCGAGCCAGTCGTTGCAGCGGGGAGAAGACAATCGGAGCAGTTTCTGACCTTGGCGCTTCAGGTTCAGGCACAGCAGCCTTCTTTTTCTTCTTCGCGGCCATCCTGGGGTCAATGCCAGGACGCCCAAGTGCCTTGCGTTTCTCTGCCTCATTGTAGGCCTGCACGCAGCGATCAGCCAAAGTCTTCATGCGTTCTCGCGAGCCTTGAGCTTCGGCACGCGTCTTCAGGAAGTTCTCTTTCAGCTCGTGCAACATGATCTTGAAGTTTCTCACTTCTTGCACACTGAGTTTGGCCACGTGCTTCTTGAACTGATCCTTTTCATAATCAATTTTCTGCTTCAGTTCTACAATGCGCTGGGCTATTGCAAGTTCTGAAGCAATTGCGCCTTGAAAAGCAACGCTGAGGCCTATGGGCAGCTGCAGATCGTTGAAGCTGATGTCCGGTGAGGCAAACCATTCATCGATGAAGTTGTGGATGATGGCGACATCAAACAGAGGCAGATTGTTGAAGATTTCAGCCTCCTCCTTGCTCTTGATGAGCTGCTCAAGAGCATCATCTCCAAGATCTTCATCGCTTGAGAGATCAATGGCTTCGCAGCGCAGAATGTCAGCAGCTATGAGCTCTTTGCCTGTGTGTGGCTGAAGCTTCTTGGCTTCTTGGGGCTTGGACACTCGTGATAAGCCTTCTGACTGCACACTGGCTTCAGGAGGTGCAGTTGCTAAAGGCTTCACTCTTGTGATCTTGGGAGAAGCGGCTGGCTTTGAAGCTTTTGGCTTCTTCTGCTTCGGCTTCGGCGCAGCAGGGGCGTCATCTGACTCAGTATCTGCTGGAGGGTCATTCACAGCAGTCCCTTGGACTAGGATGCGAGTGATGAGGCCTGCAAGATTGGCATACGGCCCGATGATATTGGGATCGGCGTTGCGTGTGCCATCTGCCCTTGGTGAGGAGGGACCAGGGTTGAAGTCAAGCCCAAATTTCTTCTTGTTTATCTTTGCTGACTGTTGTGCAAACTGAAAGTTGCGCTTGAAGAGATTATCATCGCGGCACCAGAGAAGTGATGACGGATGTGCCTCAGCTGGCTGTGGTCCTCTCACCATGCATGGATAGAATCCTTGAGCAATGGCTTCGACTCTGGACCTGGGTACGAGATTTTTGTATAGTACGTCTCCCCACGGTCTCTTGATGGCGCACTTCTCCGCATATTCCTGAGTGACGAAGCGGTAGCGGAACCATTGCTCTGCCCAATATCTTCGAATCCATTGGATTCGTGTCTTGCGCTGACCATAGCTTTCTTCAGGATCAGTTTTGTACATCTCTGCCAATTCATCAGGCAGATCTTTGGACTTTTCACCACGTCGCTGTCTGCCTCCCTTCCTTGCTGCTGTTTCTGAAGCCATGAATAACTTGGAAGGCTTCAAGATGTTCAAAGGCTTCAAAGGCTTCCTTTTGCAAGAACTGGCTTCAGGAGAGTTGATGTGATGCTGCAAGTACTCTGCAAATGAATGCAGACTATGAGAACCAAAGGATTCTCCCACGGACATGTACCTGTGACAGCATTAAGGTGCGAGGGAAGGGGAAGAGGTCATATGCATTCTCAGAAGATTTTGAAGATAAATCGGTTTAGAAGACATTGACCTCATGGTGCGAAGACATTCACTCACAGGTAAGAAGTTGGTTCCAGATTTGTACGAACCCACAGATCAGTACAAGTGAGGAATCTAACTACCTTATGAAGCACAAGTGAATATACTAGGCATGTCATGAGATGTAGCGAGATAACTAACTGATGTGAAGAGAAACTCCTTATGGCAGAAAGTGACTGAACTATGGGATCAAAAGAGGCTGTAAAAAGAGGTTTTATTTACCACACTTGGAACTGCTAGACGAAGTGAGAGTTGAGATCGAGCAGTTCGATCCTCCGTGCCCTAACTTGGCGACGGATGACACCTACGGCGACGGCGGAGAGAGCGATGTCCGCTGTCGGCGTGAAAACGGCGTCGGAGAGGTTGCGGCAGTGAAGCGCTTCGTTGCCGGCGTCGTCGAGTGCTAGCGGTGGCGCTAGGGTTCGTGCGAGGGTGGAAGAAGGAGATAATGACCGCAGTGAATCGTGTATTTATAGGGATAGAGGCGGCACTGCGCTATTACGCAGGTACCCCTGGCGGTTCGCATTTGAGGCACGCGTGGCCAGTTAGAGGAAGATTGGGATTTGTTCCACGTCCCACGCACGCCTAAATTGTTGGGCGGTCGTTCCTGCTTCTCCGGATCTTATGTGGAGGAATGAGCATTAAAAACAGACTTTTATGGTTGTCACTATGTCTTCGGCTGACAAGGACACAGTGAAGACATTTGACAGTTTCAACAGAATGCATATGACTTGGAGAGATAGAGTTTGAGATAGAAAGCATAGAGAGGTTAGGGTCCGATCACATTCACTTAGTTCAAAAGATTCAACCAAGAAGACATAGCTATAAGTGAATGCTGTAGAGGACAGAACATCAGTACATATATATCCAGATAATCAGCGCAGTGAAGATAATCATGAAGACATATTGAGAATGAAGCCAAACCAAATGTGAAGACATTGAGAGGTAACGCCATGAGAGAAACACTTCAAAATGGAACGTTTGGTGGTGGCGTTACCCACCGTATAGGAAGTATTAGACCCAGACACGGCGCACAATTATTGTGGCGCTCCGAAGTCAAATTCCACATTAATGTATTCACACTTAGAATGTATGTCTTCATTGTTTGAAGATATACGCTACTTCGTGTGTTGCACATCTAAGTCATCAATATGCTTAAGTGTTAGGATGTGTGCCTGATCACAGGACATTTGAGGATTCCAAGATATTTAGCTCACACCGTAACTTGCAAAATCTCTTCTCATCCAAGGGTTTGGTGAAGATATCTGCCAATTGCTCTTCAGTGTTGACGTGTATGATATCAATGTCTTCCTTCACAACATGATCTCTGAGAAAGTGATGACGAATTTCAATGTGCTTTGTCTTCGAGTGCTGAACTGGGTTGTTGGCAATCTTGATGGCGCTTTCGTTGTCGCGGTAAAGTGGCACTTGCTTCAGATGAATGCCATAATCCTTGAGTGTTTGCTTCATCCACAGAAGCTGAGCGCAGCAAGATCCAGCAGCAATGTATTCAGATTCAGCAGTGGAGAGTGATACACAGTTCTGCTTCTTTGAAGACCAACATACAAGTGATCGTCCCAGAAAGTGACATGTGCCTGATGTAGACTTGCGATCAACTTTGTCACCAGCATAATCAGCATCCGAAAATCCAACCAAATCAAACTCTGAGCCCTTTGGATACCATAATCCTAGAGTTGGGGTGTGAGCCAAATATCGAAGAATTCGCTTCACAGCTAAGTGATGCGACTCCTTTGGTGTCGCTTGAAATCGAGCACACATGCAAACACTAAGCATGATATCTGGCCTAGATGCACATAAATAAAGCAAAGACCCAATCATGGAGCGGTATACCTTTTGATCGAACTCTTTACCATTGTCATCGGGACCCAGATGATGCTTGGCTGGCATTGGTGTTGTGAAGCCTTTGCAGTCTTGCATACCGAACTTCTTCAAGCACTCTTTAAGATATTTCTCTTGAGATATGAAGATGCCGTTGCGTTGTTGCCGTATTTGAAGACCGAGGAAGAACTTCAGCTCCCCCATCATGGACATCTGATATTGCTCTTGCATCATATATCCAAACTCTTCACTATACTTCTGATTGGTGCAGCCGAAGATAATGTCATCCACATATATTTGGCACACAAACAGTTCACCATCATATGTCTACGTGAAAAGAGTGGGATCCAGGGAACCAGGTATGAAGCCTTTGCTTTTCAGAAAGTACTTGAGTGTATCATACCAGGCCCTAGGGGCTTGTTTGAGGCCATACAGTGCCTTGTTGAGCTTGTATACCATATCAGGATGTTTTGGATTTTCAAAGCCAGGTGGTTGTGCAACACACACTTCTTCTTCAATCTTGCCATTGAGAAAGGCACTTTTCACATCCATCTGATAGAGAAGTATGTTATGATGATTTGCATAGGCCAGCAGTATGTGTATGGCTTCAAGCCTAGCCACAGGAGCAAATGTTTCATCGAAGTCAATGCCCTCCACTTGAGTATATCCTTGAGCAACGAGACGAGCTTTGTTTCTGACAACTTGACCATGCTCATCTTGCTTGTTGCGGTATATCCATTTGGTGCCTATTATGTTGTGCTTCCATGGATCAGGACGCTTAACCAGTTCCCATACATCATTCAGCTCAAACTGTTGAAGCTCTTCTTGCATAGCTTGAATCCATTCAGGTTCCATGAAGGCTTCTTCAACTTTCTTGGGTTCTGATATTGAGACGAATGCGAAATGCCCACAGAAGTTTGTTAGCTGAGTTGCCCTTGAACGAGTGAGTGGACCAGGTGCATTGATGCTGTCAAGTATTTTGTCAATTTGTACTTCATTTGCAATACGAGGGTGTGTGGGGCGAAGACTTTGCTCTTGCTGATCTATGTGGTCATTTGAAGGTATATTTTCAGGCTGAGCATTGTCTTCATGTGGATCAGGTGCTGAGATGATAAGTTCTTCTTCAGGATGAGCTTCAAAAGGTACAATCTCTCCAGTTCCCATGGATTGATTCATTAGCTGGAACTTCATCTAGCACATTTGGCAATTGCTCTCTTTGAGATCCATTGGTTTCATCAAATCGCACATCCACTGTTTCAACCACTTTGTAGTGGAAGAGATTGAAGACTCTGTAGGAGTGCGAATCCTTTCCATATCCAAGCATGAAGCCTTCATGTGCTTTTGGTGCAAACTTTGAGGTGTGATGTGGGTCCTTGATCCAGCATTTTGCGCCAAATACTCTGAAGTAACTGACATTTGGCTTCTTGCCAGTTAGGAGTTCATAAGATGTCTTGTTCAGAAGCTTGTGAAGATAAACACGATTGATTGTATGGCATGTAGTATCAATGGCTTCAGTCCAGAATTTTCTTGGAGTCTTGTATTCATCTAGCATTGTTCTGGCCATCTCAATGAGTGTTCTGTTCTTGCGTTCGACGACGCCATTCTGTTGTGGCGTGTATGGAGCTGAGAATTCATGTGTGATGCCCAAGGTATCCAGATATGTATCAAGGCCAGTGTTCTTGAATTCAGTGCCATTGTCACTTCTGATGTGCTTTATCTTGGCGCCAAAATTGTTGATAGCTCGATTTGCGAAGCGTCTGAAGACATCCTGCACTTCAGTCTTGTAAAGGATTATGTGCACCCAAGTATATCTAGAATAATCATCAACAATTACGAAGCCATAGAGGCATGCAGAAGTAGTAAAAGTTGAGTAGTGAGTGGGACCGAAAAGATCCATGTGAAGCAGTTCGAAGGGTTGAGTAGTGGTCATGATTGTCTTCGAAGGATGTTTTGCCCTTGTCATCTTCCCTGCTTCACAGGCACCGCATAAGTGATCTTTCTTGAACTTGACGCCCTCGATGCCTATGACGTGCTTTTTCTTCGCAAGGGTGTGGAGGTTCCTCATGCCAGCATGCCCAAGACTTCGATGCCAAAGCCAGCATTCTGAAGCTTTTGCAAGAAGACATACTGCAAGTTGTGGTCCTGCTGAGAAATCTACCACATACAAATCACCTTTCCTATACCCTTCAAACACTAGAGATTTGTCAGATTCCATTAGCACCAGGCAGCGATATTTGCCAAACATTACAATCATATTCAAATCGCAAAGCATTGAGATGGACATTAAGTTGAAGCCAAGGGATTCGACAAGCATGACTTTATCCATGTGTTGATCCTTTGAGATTGCAACTCTACCTAGACCCAATACCTTACTTTTACCAGTGTCAGCGAATGTAATGTGGCTCTTGTCGAATGGACGTAAAGTTGAGTCCATAAGAAGGCTTCTTCTGCCAGTCATGTGATTCGTACACCCACTGTCAATAATCCATTCTGAAGACTTTGAAGTCGCTGGTGTCGTACCCTACAGTGCAGTTAGGGGGATAGGCTTCACGAAGAGTGTTGTGAAGCATAAACATTTGACGAACCAGTGGGTTATGAAAACTTAGATCCAGATTAGGACTAATGGGGAGAGTAGCATGCGATTCAGGAACGAAGTACATAATGATGCCATTTGGGTAGTTTATCTTGCGCCCCACAAGATTTTTATGGTCCCCAGCAATAGCATCAGAAGATTTTGTTTTTGTGCTGGAGACCTTTCCTTGCAAAAGAGAGTTAAGCTTTCTTAACCACCCACATCTTCAAGGGTGGCTTAAAAGCTATGAGTCTAAGTGCAGCATCTGAGAATTTTGGCTTTGAAGCCTTAGCAAACAGTCTAGCAGGGGGACAATAATACTCATAGGCATAAGCAGAATAATTTTTGGTCATATGAATATGACGGTTCGATGAACCGCTCTCATATTCATATGCCTGAGTATGGTTTCCCTGCAAAACATTTGCGTTAGTGTGACTCAGGTGAGTCCTCTGTCTGTATGAAGCCTTTGGACCAAGGTTTGTCTTCTTCAAGTGAGGTGTCATGAAGACATTCACAGGAAGATTTTCCAGACATGTTTTCGGAACCCAGATCTTCTTCATAGGCGGTCCATTCCTGCAGTTAGTACCAATGTACCTGGCAAACACTTCACCATTCTGATTCTTAAATAGTTTATAGTTTGCATCAAAGGATTCATCAATGATAATTGGGTTAGCACAAGTGAAGCCAGATAAATTGGATGGATCTGCTGAAAGTTCCTTTGCAGCAACCCATGTAGTTTTGGGGTACTGCTCAGGTTTCCAGTAAGAGCCATCTGCATTGATTTTCCTCACGAACCCAACACCCTCTTTCCTAGGGTTTTGGTTCAGAATCTGCTTCTTAAGGACATCACATAATGTTTGATGCCCTTTCAGACTTTTGTACATCCCTGTTTCAAGCAATGTCTTCAACCTAGCATTCTCATCAGCAATAGCAGTGGTATCCTCAGCAGAGGGGTTAGTTGCCACATCAACAGTTGAAGATATTGGAACAGTAGTAGCAGTGGAACATTCAGCAACAGAATTAGCATTATTACGCTCAATGCATTTAAGACATGGTGGTTCAAATCCTTCCTGAGCGGGACTGATCTGTTCGGCGCGAAGTGACTCGTTTTCCTTTTGAAGATCTTCATGAGCCACCCTCAATTTCTCAAGTTCTTTCTTCCTTTGAAGATAGTCATAGGAAAGCTTTTCATGAGTTGTTGAGAGAGTATCATGACGATCTTCAAGTTCCTGATACTTAACGTGAAGGTTTTTTATGTCTTCAATTAAGGATTCAGATCGAGTCATTTCAGCACCCAATAGATCATCGCTTCTGTCTAACAGTTTTTGAATATGTTCCATAGCTTTCTGTTGTTCAGTTGCAATTTTAGCAAGTGTTTTGTAGCTAGGTTTTGAATCACATTCAGAGTCATCGTCACTGGATGTTTCATAGCGAGTGGTGCATGTGTTTACCTTGGCACTGCGTGCCATGAAGCAGTAGGTAGGAGTGGAGTCGTTCTTGTCATTTGTGTCGGTGTCGGTGATGCAGTTATTGTCTTCAGTGTTGAAGATGGACTTGGCGACGTATGCTGTAGCCAGACTCGCAATGCCAGAATCAGACTCCTCCTCAGACTCCACCTCTGCCTCCTCAGATGCGGACTCCTCTTCTGAATCCATCTCCTTTCCAACAAACGCACGTGCCTTGCCAAATGAGCTCTTCTTGTGTGATGAAGACTTTGATGAAGACTTGGAAGAAGACTTTGAGTGTTTCTTCTTCTTCTTGTCGTCAGAATCATATTCCTTGCTCTTCTTCTTCCTTCTGTTCTCATTGTCCCACTGTGGACACTCAGAGATGAAGTGCCCAGTTTTCTTGCACTTGTGACATGTTTTCTTCTTGTAGTCATGAGCAGAAGCTTCATCATTCCTTGAGCTTGATCGTGAAGATTTTCTGAAGCCTTTCTTCTTGGTGAATTTTTGAAACTTCTTCACTAGCATTGCAAGTTCTCTTCCAATGTCTTCAGGATCATCAGAACTGCAGTCAGATTCTTCTTCAGATGAGGAGACAGCTTTTGCCTTCAAGGCACGAGTTCGCCCATAGTTTGGACCGTAGATATCTCTTTTCTCAGAAAGCTAAAACTCATGTGTGTTGAGCCTCTCAAGTATGTCAGACGGATCGAGTGTCTTGAAATCAGGACGTTCTTGAATCATCAGGGCCAGAATGTCAAACGAACTATCAAGTGATCTCAGCAGCGTCTTGACGATTTCATGTTTGGTGATCTCAGTAGCGCCGAGGGCTTGTAGCTCATTTGTGATGTCAGTGAGCCGATCAAAGGTGTGCTGGACATTCTCATTGTCATTTCGTTTGAAGCGGTTGAAGAGATTGCGAAGGACACTGATTCTTTGATCTCTCTAGGTTGATATGCCTTCATTAACTTTGGAGAGCCAGTCCCAGACCAGTTTGGATGTCTTCAAGGCACTCACACGGCCATACTGTCCTTTGGTCAGATGACCACAGATGATATTCTTGGCAGTAGAGTCCAATTGAACGAACTTCTTAACATCAGCAGCAGTGACACCTTCTCCAGCCTTGGGAACGCCGTTTTCGACGACATACCATAGGTCGACGTCAATGGCTTCAAGATGCATGCGCATCTTATTCTTCCAGTAGGGATATTCAGTTCCATCGAAGACGGGGCAAGCAGCGGAGACTTTGATTATCCCTGCAGTTGACATAGCTAAAAATCCAGGTGGTTAAACTGAATCACACAGAACAAGGGAGCACCTTGCTCTGATACCAATTGAAAGTGCGTTATATCGACTAGAGGGGGGGTGAATAGGCGATTTTTATGAAAGTCTTCAAAACGTGAGAGTTATGAAGACAAACAGTGAAGATTATGCCTATCACTATGCAGCGGAAGTTAGATTACACTAGGCCAGCCATGGTCATGTATTCAATAGAGTGAAAGCGCAATGACAAACAGCTTCAGTGTAATAAGGATCAGGTAGGAAGAAGTTATGAAGCCGAACAGATCATACATTCATGTTGTGAAGACAAAAGATAAAGCAAGCATGCAATGGCTTCACAATGAATAACTGTAAGTGAAAGGAAGTGAAGATGAAACCAGTGACACGTTGAAGACAATGATTTGTTGGACCAGTTCCAGTTGCTGTGACAACTGTACGTCTGGTTGGAGCGGCTAGGTATTTAAACCAAAGGACACACAGTCCCGAACACCCAGTCAAGGACACTTAGTCCAAGACACCCAGTCCTCACCGTTTTCTCCTTGAGCTAAGGTCACACAGACCTCGCTCAATCACTCAGGTAAGTCTTCAAGGTAGACTCCCAAACCTTCACAGACTTCGTTCACTGGCAATCCACAATTTCTCTTGGATGCTCAGGACGCGACGCCTAACCGTCTAGAGGTGCACAGTCCTCAAGTGTAATAAGTCTTCAAATCACACAGACACGAAGACTTAAGTGATGCCCAATTTACTCTGGCTCTGGGTGGTCAGGGATTTTCTCCTCACTAGGAATTTTTCTCTCAAAGGCTTCGAGGTGGGTTGCTCTCAAACGTCAAAAGCCGTGCACTGAAATCTGAGCAGCCAACCGTTTATGGTTGTGGGGGTGGACTATTTATAGCCACTTGGCAACCCGACCTGATCTGTCCGAAATGACCCTGGGTCACTAAGGAACTGACACGTGTACCAACGGTCGAATTTTGAACTCACACGGCAACTTTACTTGGGATACAAGTGAAGCTGACTTGTCTGACTTTGGACAAGATTTTCTCTCAAAGTCTTCGCTCGAAGACATAGGATTTGAATTAGGCATCACTACAGTCATTCTGACTGGTTCTTTTGGACCCCACTTAACAGTACGGTGATTCCTATGACACAACATAAATGAAATAAAACTACGAAGGATCTAAGTCTTCGAGTTCCATAAGCTTCATAGGGAGTCTTCTCATGTCATTGTCTTCAATATGAATATCTTCATAAACCACCATTGTCTTCAATGTCTTCGTACATTTTTAGGGGTCATCTCTGGTAATAAAACCGAATCAATGAGGGACTTCTACCTGTGTTTTCCTGCAATTCTCACAAACACGTTAGTCCCTCAACTAGGTTTGTCGTCAATACTCCAAAACCAACTAGGGGTGGCACTAGATGCACTTACATTCAATCGTTCTTTTTTTTCTAACATTCCGTGTTCTGTGCAGTGATACACATTGCACACTCATCCTCTTAAGCCCGAAATATTCCATGGCCACGTATTTCGACCCGAACCGTAACTCCAAGATAGACTACACAAATATCAAGAAAGTTCTTGATGATGTTCTCCCCGGCTACGCCAAATCTGGAGGCACCTTCATCAGGGCAGTTCGTAAGTACGGCAAGCACGTGTTCGCCCACAATACGACGTTCTGCTGCGTCAAGCAGCCGCCTGGCGGCCAGAAGGATGCCTACTACGCCCTTCATCACATGTGGGCGATCGTAAGGGACCATCATCACCTTCTGCTACCAAATAATCTCAAAGATTAGGCCGCGAGCTTGTCGGCAATTCAGGACGCGGACATCAGACAAGAATTCTTTCGCATCCAGTCGGAGTTTGCGGACATCATCCATCAAGATGTCCTTCATACCTCGGGGCAGTTCTTCCTCAGATATCAACCGTCCAACATTGAGATAGACGGAATGCTACAAATGCAAGCTGACAACGCCCGCGATATCATGACCATCACGACAGACGGCGGCTTCATCCACGCTCATGTCCATGAGTCGAGTCGAAAGTAGTGATGTGTAGTTTTGAAACATTGATTGGCTCATGTTGTAATTAAACTTTAATGAATTGTATGTCTCTTTGGTTTGGACAGTCGTTCAACTTAGATGTAATCGATGCTATTTATTAGTAGGACCATGAATCGTGCTATTAATGTCTTGCTTTTCTCTTCCAATCCTTTTATTGCATACTTATATATTGCTTATGTATGTATTGTCTGTTGTTTGGCTTGTGCATAGAGATGCCGTCGCATGTCGTGTACAAGGGTAAGGTTTCCAGAGTCTACGACGACTGGGAGGAGTGTTGGAAACAGGTTCACTGTTTCAGCGGTAACAGTTACAAAGGGTACACCACTAGGGCGGAGGCGGAATCTAGATACGCCCGCTATCTAGCGGGAGAGAGGAGGGAGCGTTGGAGGAACCGAATGAAGACCAGTTTCATCACGATGATGCTCATCGTGATGACCGCAGCTCTCTTCTATGTGATGGTAGTTTAGATGATCGATATCGACTTGTAATGTGAAGACAAACTCAATACTCGCGGTCTCGAGAGTTGTAATGTTTTATCTTTGTTCGGTCTTTTGAATTCGGAGACTAATATGATGAATTGTATTCGGAGACTAATCTTCTATTGTATTCGATGAATCTGCTGTTGCTGTGTGCTACTGTCTATATTCTGTCAAATAATATATTTGTAACCTGTGCAAAAATCAGAAAAGTAAAAAAAAACTAATATTCATACTAATGGCGCATCACTACAGAGTGCGCCATTAGTATGCCAAAGTATACTAATGGTGCATCACCAAAGAGTGTGCCATTAGTATGCCAAGTATACTAATGGCGCATCCATCTGCAGTGTGCCATTAGTGTGCCAAATCACATGGTTAAATATGGCCCCTGGGAGGCATACTAATGGCGCATGATGTTATATACTAATGGCGCACTGGGTGGTGCGCCATTAGTATACCAGATACTAATGGCGCACCAGTGGTGCGCCATTAGTAATAAATACTAGTGGTGTGATACTAATGGCGCACCAGTGATGCGCCATTAGTAGGCAAAACTGGTGCGCCATTAGTAGGCCTTTTCCTAGTAGTGAAAGTTGGAGTAACAGACCCGCCAGCCACCTGTGTGCGAAGTGCGTCGGTAGAACCAGTCTCATGAACGCGGTCATGTAATGTCGGTCCGGGCCGCTTCATCCAACAATACCGCCGAATCAAAGTAAGATGTTGGTGGTAAGAAATATGACTATTATCGCCCACAACTCTTTGTGTTCTACTCGTGCATATAACATCTATGCATAGACCTGGCTCGGACGTCACTGTTGGGGAACGCAGTATTTCGAAAAAATTCCTACGATCACGCAAGATCTATCTAGGAGATGCATAACAACGAGACGGGAGAGTGTGTCCACGTACCCTCGTAGACTGAAAGCGGAAGCGTTTAGTAACGTGGTTGATGTAGTCGAACGTCTTCACGATCCAACCGATCCAAGTACCGAACGTACGACACCTCTGTGTTCAGCACATGTTCAGCATGATGACGTACCTCGAGCTCTTGATCCAGTTGAGGACGAGGGAGAGTTCCATCAGCACGACGGCGTGGCGACTGTGATGAGGATGTTACCGGCGCAGGGCTTCGCCTAAGCACTACGACGATTTGACCGAGGTGTTAAACTGTGGAGGAGGGCACCGCACACAGCTAAGAGATTGTCTGTTGTCCTTTGGGGTGCCCCCTTCCCACGTATATAAAGGAGGGGAAGGGGGAGGCCGGCCAAGGAGGGGCGCGCCTATAGGGGGGTGTCCAACTAGTATTCCCAATCCTAGTTGGAGTCCCCTTCCTTTTTCCAAGAGGGGGAGAGGGGGAAGGAGTAGGAGATGGAGAAGGAAAGAGGGGGGCGCCGCCCCCTCCCTAGTCCAATTTGGACTTGCCATGGGGGCGCGGCCTCCCTTGTGGCCCTCCTCTCCTTTCCACTAAGGCCCATGAAGGCCCACTACTTTCCCGGGGGGTTCCGGTAACCTCCCGGTACTCCAAAAAAATACCCGAATCACTCCGGAACATTCCCGTGTCCGAATATAACCTTCCAATATATCAATCTTTACCTCTTGACCATTTCAAGACTTCTCATCATGTCCGTGATCTCATCCGGGACTCCGAACAATCTTCGGTCATCAAATCACTTAACTCATAATACAAATCGTCATCGAACGTTAAGCATGGGGACCCTACGAGTTCGAGAACTATGTAGACATGACTGAGACACATCTCCGGTCAATAACCAATAGCGGAACCTGGATGCTCATATTGGCTCCTACATATTCTTCGTAGATCTTTATCGGTGAAACCGCATAACAATATACGTTATTCCTTTTGTCATCGGTATGTTCCTTGCCCGAGATTGGATCGTCGGTATCATTATACTTAGTTCAATCTCGTTACCGGCAAGTCTCTTTACTCGTTCCGTAATGCATCATCCTTGCTTGCAAAGCTTATAGTGATGTGCATTACCGAGAGGGCCCAGAGATACCTCTCCGATACTCGGAGTGACAAATCCTAATCTCGATCTATGCCAACTCAACAAACACCATCGGAGACACCTGTAGAGCATCTTTATAATCACCCAGTTACGTTGTGAAGTTTGATAGCACACAAAGTGTTCCTCCGGTATTCGGGAGTTGCATAATCTCATAGTCAGAGGAATATGTATAAGTCATGAAGAAAGCAATAGCAATAAAACTAAACGATCATTATGCTAAGCTAACGGATGGGTCTTGTCCATCACATCATTCTGTAATGATGTGATCACGTTCATCAAATGACAACACATGTCTATGGTTTGGAAACTTAACCATCTTTGATTAACGAGCTAATCAAGTAGAGGCATACTAGGGACAATTTGTTTGTCTATGTATTCACACAAGTACTAAGTTTCCGGTTAATACAATTCTAGCATGAATAATAAACATTTATCATGATATAAGGAAATATAAATAACAACTTTATTATTGCCTCTAGGGCATATTTCCTTCAGATATTTCCACCGCACGACTCGAATCGAGAAGGACATATCCTCACCCGGTCATACAGTTGGATGAAGCACCTCGACGGCTAGAAGCATTAATGGAGACCTTTCTATTCTTAAAGCTTAGCGTTTCTGATAGCATGTTACCACCAGTAGTGGGCGTGTAATATCCCCATCTTTCATTATAACTTGTACTCCCTCCGTCCGGGTGTATAAGTCATTCGCGTAGTTCTAGGTCATCGATTTGAGGAATTAAATATGTGTTATATGTCATGAAAAGTATACCACTAGATTTCCACACGGATGTAGTTTCTAAATATATATTTTTTGTCACATATAATACATATTTAGATAGTTAAATTATCGACCTAGAACTACGCGAACGACTTATACACCGGGACGGAGGTAGTAACATAGATGCATGCCAAAGGGTAGCGAACTCTATATAAGCACCCCCACCAGCACCAGGTTACGGGTTCAAAAGTTCTATACACAGACACTCGTATGCAAGAACAATATCTTCGGAGAACATGACTAGTGTTGAAAATATGCCCTAGAGGCAATAATATTGTATTGTAATATTTTCACATTTATAATTAAGAGTTATTATTATATGTTATAACTGCTATGATCCTGGAATATGCGATTCAGTGGAAAACTCATATGCACGTGTGGAGTGATAATCGGTAAAATTAGATTCCAGTCTCGCCTCTAAGACTAGCTCAAGTGTTGTTTGTGATCATGTTTCCCGGATATTGAGATATCAATAAATGTAAACATGGTCTCGAAAAAACATTGATAATAGGACATTTTCTTGGCTAAGTGGACGAACAAATTTTCTCGAAACTTGCAACATGTGCCCTCTATGTGGTATGAAACGCAAGGATGGCTTCCAGCCTTCGATGCAATGTTTAGGTGCCCAAGAGTTGTGGACCTCTAGCGGGCTATGGCAAAGGACTGGCCGATTCCATACATCGATCCAATCTATTGCACTGGGCCGGAGTGGCTATTTGTCATCCTACATCCGTTTGTCAGACATGTCGTATGGTGGTGTCGATGATGCTATGGCGATCCCAATACATACACAACGAGATCACACGCCCACGGAAGCATGCAGATTTCTGGAATAGAGCTTTTTTCGAGAAACTTTCAATCTATTTATCTTCAATCATGCAGTATAAAGAACAACGGAGATAATAAAAACTACAACCATGTTGAGGACCACCTAGCGACGACTACAAACAGTGGAACGAGCCAAAGGCGTGCCGCCGTCATCGCCCCTCCCTTACCGAAGCCGGACAAACATTGTTGTAGTAGACAGTCGGGAAGCCGTCATACTAAGGTCCCATAGGACCAGCGCACCAGACTAGCAACCATCGCCGGTGAAAAAAGTCGTAGATCAAAAGGATCAAACATGTAAACACCTAAACAAAGACGAACAAAGATCAGATCCAAATAGATCCACCGAAGACTAGCACCGACCAAATCCCGCAAGATCCGACGAAGACAAACCTACACACGCACTCCGATGATGCTAGACACACCATCGGAACGGGGGTGGAATGTGTGAGACATTATTCCTACTAAGGGACATTGTCGCCGTCACACAGCCCCAATCAAAACGCTGACTCTAACAAGAACGAGAACGAGGTCCCTCCCATGGGCGGGGGCCGAGATCCTCCGCACCTCCATGGCCTAGAGGCCATCGGAGATGGGACGGACCGGCAACGGCGTCGACGGATGGAGAAGAGAGCTTTTCTTGTGGACGAGTTGGAATAAAGCTTATTACCGCTCATCATAGAAATGAACTGTTTGAAGGTTGTGATATTGATTAATCAAGAAACACAAATAGATCCCGTGATGCTAGCCTTGTGCATGAGATCAAGGCCCTGGTTTGGGGGGAGTGGACGTAGGTAGTGAATGCGATCAGGCGTACGAAAATTTGTGTTAGTCACGAACTAGCTAGGATTGGCCACGTTAGGTTAAGACTACAGTCTTGTTGAGTTCTGGCCAGATTGGGTTGTAAAGCTTTGTGAACCGGATCACGCTGATCCAGGTTAAGTTTATGGAAAATTCCATCCCCTGTGAAGGACATGTGGCGACTTTGTCAATGTTAAAATATTGTGACAGCTCAATTTTTTAAAGATGTTCATAGGATAAGATGTGCGTGTGTGTCGTATGGATGAGTGTATGTGTGTGGCGAACTGTATCAAAAAAAGAAACTTGCCATGGTTTACACGTTGGGACAGATCTCTTGATACAAGTCCATTACGGATACGACAGAGGAGATGAAGTACAGGAGCAGGTCTCGGAGATTAAACGGGATACAAGCTAGTGCTTGCCTTATATTGTCTAACAATTAGATCCCGTCGAGCAGATTTTCCGAGGGTTCCGATCGACCGCAGCGGATTGCATCGAGACATCGACTTCGACGAACACACTTCCTCACGACCAGAGATGCGCTCCGACGAGCACACGTTCGGCACCGACGGCGTGGAGCTGCAGTTCTTTCACGGGCACGACGTCGACGAGGACAAGGACGGCAGCACCATGTTCGCGGACGAGGAAGCCTCGGCAGAGTCATCATCGGCGACGGCTCTGGACGCGGCGAAGCGGGCGGCGGTGGGAGTGGGCGCGCGGGTGCTCTTCTACCCGAAGATGGCCTACAAGCTGGTGGCCGGCCGGCCGGCTCGGGGTAAAGCCTCGGAGGAGCCGTCGTCATCGTCGGCGACGACTCTAGACGCGGCGAAGCACGCGGCGGTGGGCGTGGGCGCGCGGGCGCTCTTCTACCCGACGCTCGCCTACAGCCTGGCCCGGTACCGCCTCTCGTCCGAATTCCACTGGTGGAACCTCATCGAAGGCACCCACGTCTACCTCGGCGCCGTCCCGTTCCCGAGCGACGTGCCGCGCCTGCACGACCTGGGCGTCCGCGACGTGGTGACCCTCACCGAGCCCTACGAGCGGCTGGTGCCCAAGTCGCTGTACATTAAACACAAGATGGAGAACCTGGTGCTGCCAACCACGGACTACCTCTACGCGCCGTCCAAGGACGACCTCTGCCGTGCCGCGGCGTTCATCCACAGCAGCGGGGAGCGAGGGAGAAAGACGTACGTGCACTGCAAGGCCGGGCGCGCGCGCAGCGCCACGGTGGTTATGTGCTACCTGGTGCGGTACAAGGGGATGACGGCGAAGGAGGCGTACGATCACGTGCGGTGGTGCCGGCCCAGGATGTCGCTGGCTCCGGCGCAGTGGCAGGCGGTCCAGGACTTCGAGGACTTCTACCGGCGGCCGGCCGGTGGCTCGGAGTGAAGCCAACCGCTCCAACTCTGCGGATGGATCATCCGAGCGCGACGCTAGGTTTTGTGTATATATATAGCTTTGTAGCCGGGTACTGGACGTACGTGAGTATCAATGTTCGAACACTGTTCCATTAATTCTAATAAGTACTCCCTCTGTTCCTAAATATTTGTCTTTCTAGAGATTTCAACAAATGACTACATACGAAGTAAAATAAGTGAATCTACATTCTAAAATATGTCTATATATATCCGTATATGGTAGTTTATTTGAATCTCTAAAAGACAAATATTTAGGAATGAAGAGAGTATATAAAACTAAGGTAATGTTTGTATCTGGTCGACCGGCCGAAACTGCGCCGGTCGCGTCCTGTCCACACGTCCTATTGATCCCACGCACCGCCCTCTTTCCTTTTCCTCTTATCCCCTTCCTCTTCCCCAAACGTTCTCGACCATTCGTTCGTCCCCGCTAGAGCGCCTCCACACATACGTCGTCGCGCGCAGCTGTTGGTGCCCAGCACGACCATACCCTCATGCGCTCGGCTGTTATCGTCTTTGCGATGGGGCGGCCATCATGTGCTGCGTGCGGCTCCTGCACTTGCTAGGACTGCAAGTACCGCAAAGCTGTGATCAGTGGCGGAGGCAGGATTCGAGTATAGGGGGGCCGAGTACGTATATTGATCTAATCTCATTGATAATTACTCGTGGGTCCTACTAAAATTGTCGATCGTTGGGGGGGCCAGGCCCCTGCTCGTCCCCCCTGGCTCCGCCCCTGGCTGTGATGAGGCCGGCCATGGTGTGAGCTCGCACACGAAGCTACAACCATGGGGCGGCTGGCTGAATGCATCCAAGAGGATTTTTGCTACCACGGGGAAGTCTGCTACAACCAGCGGCAGCACACAGCAAAGCTGCATCCACGGGGCAAAGATGCTACGACCGGCGCGCCAAAATGCTTCGTCTGGCGTATCTTTTTGCTGGAACCAGCTCAGCGTCGGCTGCGAGAGTCGACGCGACGGAGCTGCAAACCACAGCAAAAAATGTTACAATCGGCGTACAAAAATGCTACGTCCGGCATATCTTTTTGCTGGAACCAATCGAGCATCGGCGACGACGGCGAGATGGAGCTGCATCCACAAACAAAAATTGCTACGACCAGCATGTCTTTTTGCTGAAACCAGTCGAGCGTCGGTGACAACAGCGAGGCGGAGCTGTATCCATAATAAAAATTGCTACCACCGGCATGTCTTTTTGCTGAAACCAGTCAAGCGTCGGCAACGACGACGAGGCGGAGTTGCATCCATAATAAATTTTGCTACCACGGACATATGTTCTTGCTGGAACAAGCATGAGTTTTGGACGGCCACCGAGATTGCCATGTCCATGGCCCCATGCCCAGGGACGCTACGACGGCCACACAATGCTGGGGACAGCGATGGCTCGATGGTCCGTGCTACATAGAACACAGCATGCAGGGCTGGTGATGGCTGCCCTCTTTTTGGACGAGCGCGAAAGGCTGGAGAGCGTGGGGGCGGCCGTGGGAGGCAAGCGCTGGCATCACCGCCACGGCGAGCGCAGCTCGGCCATGGCCACGAGCTACTGGTCAACGGGGATGTGAGGTGTAGAAGGAGGCGTGAGGACGAATCGTTTTTTTCATAGAAGATGATGTGGGGTAGAGATCTGATCGGTATTATTGGACGAATCCAACGGACGCGCAGTGACCGGCCGAAATTTTGGCCGGTCCGTCGGCGCCCATCGTTCACCATATAACTACTCTGATTTTTTGACAAGTGTATGCAGCTGGTTTGAATTTTCATGCATATTTTGGAGGATCTAATAATTCATTGGAATTTTCCTATGTTGATTGTTTGATTTGTAAGATTGATTAATCCTACCAAGAATTTTCCCTGAGATATTCATTACACTACATTTAGGAAAAAAGTCCACTCAAACATCTTGCAAAAAATTCTTTACTTTTCCATTGTTTAATCAAACACGCTTTTAGATAAAATTTGGTATAAAATAAACTATAGACTAACGTGCCTTCGCTGCTCCGTTCTTCACTCATTGGAAGGATAATTACAGAATGGAAAACGTTATTTTTAAGCTGGATGATTTCGTCTCGCGCAAACCGCCTCCTGCGTGCACCACGTGTCCCATGGAGGCCCACCCACCGCCTACCGCTTCCTTATCTTCTGCCGAGAGGCAGACAAGCCACCCATTCTTTTTCTTCTTTCCCTGTAGGCGATCCCCTTCGTCTCTATCACCTTCTTCTCTATTTGCTCCTCTCCGCCATGGATATGCTCTCAAGTTGTAGCCCCCAAGTCCGTACTCTCCGTTCAATGTTTTGCAAAGCCATGGCCGTGAGTGAAGCAAAGATGGCTGTTGTCACCGCGCTGCGTTGCAACACTCGTCGGCTCAACCGGTGGTGGGATGCAGCGATTACCGGCGTTGCAGGGGAGACATGCGCTGTGCAGGGGCGGACTCAGAATTATTTTTGAGAGGGGGCAAATATATATGGCCATATTTATGAACCAACAAAGCAAGTAGCCATGTAAAATTTACGGAAATGTTAACGCCCACACGTGTGGACGTTTGCATCTCGCCCACACGCGTGGATCCGCGTCTGTTCGTGAGCGCACGAATCTTGGCATATTTCTAGTGCCACGTAGGATTGGCCTGGTGTGTGGGCGTTCAGCCGGTCGCCCACACGGCCGTTTCACCACACAGGAGGGGCTGGTGTGTGGGCGTTCAGCAGTTCGCCCACACGCCACTTTGCACGCACACACAAGGGCTAGTTTGTGGGCATTCGGCATCTTGCCCATACGCCCTTCTCTTCTCCCACACCCAAGCTGCTAGTTGCCATGTGTTTTTGCACTGCACATGGCAACTGCCCTTAGTGTGCTTTTATAAGCAGGTGGCAACTATCCTTTTTTACCCGAGTTTGCCATGTGTTTTGCAGGGTACACGGCAACTGCCTAGTGTGCACATAAGCAGATGTCAACTCTCTTTTACCGAGTTGCCATATGTTTTTGCATGGTACATGGCAACTGCCCTAACGTGCATGTACATGGCAATTGCCCCAACGTGCACGTAAGCAGATGGCAATTCTTCCTTTTTACATGGCAACTGCTCTAGCATGCTTGTGAGCACATGGCAACTCTCTCAACTGCCTAGTGTTAGTATGTGGCAACTCCTAAAGTTATAAAATCATGGCAACTACATTAAATCAGACCATACATGACAACTGCAGTTGAGCAACCATGGCAACTGCAGTTGTCCGACACTGGCAACCGTAGTTCAGCGACATGGCAACTGCAATTAAACGAACATGGACGAGGGTCTGGACCATGGCAACTGCGGGCGCGCAGTGACCGTCACGCGTGGCGTGCGGGACCAAGAGGTACGAGGCCTGACATACGGGCGTGTGGGCGTTATCAACTTCGCCCACACGCATGCGTGTGGGAGGGATCGGGAGGGAAAAAAGATGCGTGTGGACGCTAATTGTTTTGCCCACACGTAGGTGTGTGGGATGTTCCTCTTATACACCACACAAAATGTGTGGGCGGACTCCCTAACGCCCACACGTGTGGCACTTATCGGCGTTCAAAATTTAAACATAGACATGTTCATTTATTCTTCATGTGGTAACCAAATTCAATGAAAAGTGAAAGAAAACTAACCATTTGCAATAAATTGACTTGAATCAATATGACAATAACTTGTTCTGAAGTTGCAAAAGAGCATTGACACATTGTTACAATCTAACATATGACCCACAAGAGAAAAAGCAATATCAAATAATGAGAGAATAGCAACTTTGAAGAATACCAACATTAAAAAAATAGTGTTAGCATTCGTTTCATCCCACGAAGATCTTTCATGCATGAAAACGTTTGAATGTCACTTCATACTGTTTTTTGTTCAATAATTGTTTTTCTACAAAGCAGATAAGGCTATGGTTAATAAAATTGATTTTGCTATATAGAGCATTTAAAAAAAACTCTCCATTAGCTTAGCTGCAACTTTAAGTGCTAAAAATGAAAATGTTAAATGAAATGTCAAGTCGACATACATCATAAATGAATATGGAGTGTGCTAGAAATTGAGAAGTAGTAAAAGATGATCTCAATTAAATTGGAGCTTTTCAGCCTGGATTGGCCATTGAGCGTATGTAGAAAGTAACAGACTAAATTAATGTTCACAGATAAAACTATTTGAACTGACATAATCACCCAAGTAAGTAAATATACATAGCTTGATGAGATCAACATGATTTCTAAGTTAGAAACTGCAAACAAACAGAAATTTGGAAAAGAAAAGAATCCTAAATAAACATACAGCTTATCTTGATATCAATTGGAATTAGGGAATTGCATAATTGAGGTCCCTGTTTGGTGATGTGGTTGTGCTGCCACTGCGGCGGCGGCTGCGAGGCCGCGAGGCGGCGCGAGCCGCGGGGGACGGGGGCGCAGCAAACGGACGACTGGAGGACCCCATGAGCGGCGGAGTCGGGGAGTCCGTGATTCCGCCCCGTGCCAGGCTGCATGCGTGTGTAAACCTGAAATCTGGCCAGGATTGAGTAGGGGTTTTTTTTTTTAAAAAAAAAGACCGGGATTGAGTAGGTAGGCAATGAGGACGTGACTAGGCTGCAGGTTGAAGCAATTCCTATTTGTTTAATGGGCTTTCTATTCTGAGTTTAGATTATGTGGGCTTCCGAAATTACCAAAAGAATAGAGCTGAGTGGGGGCAAGGTGTTGGGCTGAGTGGGGGCACGTAGCTACATGTACGAACAAGTATACGTGGCTGGAAAAATCAAGCGGGGGCAGCTGCCCCCACAGTCTTCAACGTGAGTCCGCCCCTGGCGCTGTGCTCACCGGCGTTGCAGGAGACACCGGTGCTGCCATGCGGCGCCCACTGGCGTTGCTAGCTGCGTGAGAAACGACACCGCGGGATGGCATCGGTGCTACAGACCGTCGTCCGGCGTGATGTCGCGGGATGGCATCGGTGCTGCAGACCGGCGTCCGATGTGACGCGCTCGCGGTGCTGCAGACCAGTGTCTGGCGGTGACGGGCTCGCGGTGCCGCAGAGGACGATGGTGCCATCAGGGTTGCAACGGAGCGCCGCGCGGGTCGTTGAAGCTCCGCCAGGGCTACAATGAAGCGCCGCCGGAGCTGCAACGAAGCGCGCCGGAGCTGCAATGAAGCCCCATCGGTGCTGCAGTGGAGCTTCGTCGCGGGTCGTAGGCTGCAATGGAGCTCCGTCGGTGCTGCATTGGAGCATCGTTGCTGCTGCAATGGAGCTTCGCCGGCGCCGGCGGTGCCGCCTTGCAGCTTTGTCTCGCCGTCGAAAGTTGCATTGGAGCTTCGCCAGAGGGCACTGGAGCTTCGCCGGCGCCGTTGGTGCCACGTTGCAGCTTTGTCTCACCGTCGAAGGTTGCATTGAAGCTTCGCTGGAGGGTGTCGTTGGGGGTGCGCTCGATGTTTGCCATGAATAGCACCTGGAGGCTCTCAGTGCTGCGCCAGATCGGACGACCGCAGACGCTAGAACGGACGGCTGGCTAGGCGGATGATTTCTCTAGAAAATCATCCGGCTGATCCGTAGCAGTTTATTGTGGTTGGTTGCACCGTTTTGATTTTATTTGTGTTGGCTTGGGTTTACTTTTAATTATGCTACGATGATGTTTTTTTCTCATTCATATATTTGTGTGGACTGTTGTTGGGGACGATGTTTTTAAGCATGGAAGAGACAGTATTTGTTTAGAGGAGAGTTTTTTTTTTTTTGCGGGGTTGTTTAGAGGAGAGTTACTTGCTTGGTGCATGGTTGTAGTGTCCTTATACGTTCCGCTTCGGTGTCAACCAGTGGTGGTTGTGTGAACATGTCGAAAACTCTTATTCCATCAAACTGCTGCTATAACTCACATGGGCCGGCCAATAAAAATATCACTTGCTCAGCTTAGCTCCATTCCTCGCTCGCTCGCTTATGTTTTTTCACGCTTGCTCAGAAAAAATTGGCAATCACGTTTCTATTTTAAAAATTCATTAAATAAAAAGATGTTAATGAATTATAAAAGTCCTAGTATTTTTAAAAATTTAAATAAAAAACTAATAATTTTTAGAAATATTCATAACAATGCTCACGAATTTCAAAAAAAGGTCATATTTTAAAAATCGCAGACATAAAAACATTCATGAACTTTAAAATAGTATCCATGAATTTGAAACATATTTGTGAATTTTAGAAAATGTTCACACAACCACCACTATTTAATTTGTAAAAAATAAATAATATGAAAAGAAAAGACATTAAAAATAGCAAATAAAAAATAAAAATAATAAAAACTAGAAGGCTTCTCAGCCGCGACACAAACCGTTATAGACTGGGTCCATAACAACCCTTTTTTTTGCGTGGAAGGGCCCATAACAATCCAACAGCTCCCGACGCACTAGAAGAGTAGAAGGCTTCTAATAATCTAGGGAGCTTAGTATCTTAGAAGATCCCAACGTTGTGTTTTTGGTTTTTGCAATCATGTGAATCAAAGAGGTGCAGTTATACATTGCGCTGTTTTGCACCCTTTTCTTAGAAGAGGAAAAGAAGCTCTACCGACCCTTTGGTCAAGGAGCCCACTGGGCCTCGTAGTCCGTCCAGCCCACTGAAGAGTTTGATTCACCATCTACAACAACAACAACAACAACAATAACAAGAAAGCCTTTAGACCCAAACAAGTTGGGGTAGGCTAGAGGTGAAACCCATAAGATCTCGCGACCAATCATGGCTCTGGCACATGGATGGCAAGCTTCCACGCACCCCTGTCCATAGCTAGTTCTTTGGTGATACTCCAATCCTTCGGGTCTCTCTTAACGGATCTAAAGGAAAAAAATTACCTAAAGAAAACTAAAGGGAAGAAAAAACACCTGAGAAGAAATTAACACGTCACTGTCACTAAACCCACATTACTCAAAAAATGCCCTAGATGAGAAGCATGTCATTATCCTAACTCAAGCATGCATGTATAATGCTCTAGACCAATGCAGCAACCCACATCTGCGGAAGCGTCAGTTAGGATGTACAAGTACAAGAGGCCCCCTAAATGACGACCAACATACTGCTATATGTCCAGGCTCATGTCCCTTCCCTCCTCTCCTTTGTGCCATGCATATAAAAGCAACAGCAAAAAAAAATGTGTTTACTCGGTGACAGCTTAAGATGTTGGCCGCCACCCTGCGTTGCTTAGTATACATGACCAGATGAAAGAAAAACAGTTTTATACCTCAAGAAACATTTAATAAATAAAAAACCATATTGTAAAACAAAGCAATAGCAATCCCAAGCAGTCTTAAGAGTGGCATTTGATTATCTTTTAATCCAATTTCCTTTTTTCCAGTCTGGGGAGGAAAGGGCACCTGGCCGCGGCTCCATTTCATTAAATGACACCAAACATTCCAGTTCACTACAAGAGCCCCGGCTGCCTTGACTAGACCAGCAGAATAACAAGTAGAAACAACAAAACTGAAAATAAAAACGCTGACCAACAGGTCAGTCGGGATAAAACATGAAAAGATGACTACAGTTGTTACTGACAGATACAAAGCTGCTGATGACCTGGTTTCCGTAAAATAGGAAGGATTCGGACGATAATCCCAAGCTCATCTGCACCTGCGCTAACGAAAAAAATCAAAACAAATACTAAAAAAAATAAAAAAAAAATTATGTGGTAGATAGTTTGATGCGTGAGGTTCGCTCCAATTTTCAAGTCATTTGGATATCTGAGTAGCTCTCGGCAAAAAAAAAACAAATTCATGGTTCTGACCTGATTTGTCTTTTTTGCTGAGAGCTACTCAAATATTCAAATGATCTGAAAATTGAAGCAAACCTCACGCATAAAATTATCTACTACACAAAAAAAATTGGAATTTTTTGAGTACCGAAACGCCGCACTCGGATTCGGAGAGATACACCCAAGCGCCCGTGCGCTGCTCCTGCCGCATCACCGGGGGAAAGAAGAAACAGAGCACAAACAATAAAGACCATAGAGTTTCACCACCAGAAATTAATTAGCCAACAGCTGGTTCCCATGGTCCAAAAAGACAGCCAGTATATAAAACATCTGATATTCATGGTATTACCGACCGTTATACAGGTTATTTACCCACATGGCCACCAATACATAATCTTGTTCAAATCACGGAGGCATGGAAATTCAAACTCAGCAATGTCAAAGTCTAGACACATCGTCTGTCTTGGAAATGCTGTAACCCAGCACTGTATAGCAGATTTACAGATATCAAAGTGCAAACCACATTCATGTTACCAGCCAGAATCACTTTCAAGAAGAACCATGTTCTATGTGACCAAATACAAAGATGGTAGAGAAACACACACGAAATTGTGCTCCGTATGTTCCTTTCATGTTTCACCGGCCCAGAAGTGCGACACGGTCCTTCTGGATGACATGAGCTAAGTTGAGGTCAAAGAGCTCACACCGGATTGGCATCTCCATCTCGTAGAATGGGTTCTTCAAAACAAACTCCGTGTACAGCTCATATATAGTTTTCAGCAGGATTTCCATATTTTGAGCGCCTGTTTCGCATACAACGAAAAATTTGGTCCCTGGAGCATGCCATGCAACCAGCCAGGTCAGTAACTAGACAGTGCCAAAGCATAAAATGACACGGTTAACGGGTAAAGAAATGAATCCACAATTTAAGAGCATAGTTTAGGTATGCTGATTTTAAACTAGAGCCATACCATTTACTAGCAACGCAAGCTGAGAACAGAAGAAAACTGAAGGGCGTCACAATTTTAGAATATCTACTTTCTCATGTTGATCATTTTTAATATAACACTTCCAAAAATCTTGAGTCACTACGTAGATCAAATCCTAACCAAATAAACTTGACAAAATTAACAGGATAAGTTAGCTCTGGGTATAGACCCCACATTCACATTGGCATTCGAATAAATTGGTAACACAATCCAGCACTTCAATTTCTTTGGCAGTAAATATAAATTACCACACTTGTATACAAGTACTTCACTGGTTCATTTCTTAGTCCTACAGAACACAGTGCCATGTGCTGCGGTTGCTAAGGATACAAAGACCGGGAATAGGGCACTCGATCTCACCTATCTGCCAGCAAGGCCTAATCCTTATCGTGCAAGGGACGGTATAGGCTTATAATTATTTCTGGTTCAATTGCTTCATCAAGTGGGGTACATGCTGCCTCTTCAGCAGGGATGGTGCTTAGCCCCTAAGAAACTAATTCCCATCAAAAGGAAATTTATCTAAGCATATAAACTATCCTAATCTGAAGGGGAGCCTTGGCGCAGCGGTAAAGTTTGTGACCATGAGGTCACGGGTTAGAGTCCTGGAAACAGCCTCTTACAGAAATGTAGGGAAAGGCTGCATACTATAGACCCAAAGTAGCCAGACCCTTTCCCAGACCATGCGCAAGCGGGAGCTACACGTGCACTGGGCTGCCCTTTATATAAACTATACTAATCTGAGAACCTTCTGCCCGTTTGCGCTGCACCTTTGATGGGAACCCACGCCAATGGCAAACGGTCAAACCACAAAGTCCAGTGGGCAAAGTTACTAGCGTCATTATTATGATTGAAGCATCAAAATAGTACTCCCTCCGTCCCGAATTACTTGTCGCAGAAATGGATAAAAATGGATGTATCTAGTAAATATATTGACGTGTACCAACAACCAAGGAAGGAAGCTTTGTACTTATGTGTGGATCAAGTCCAAGAGCAGATGCAATTAGATTGATCTACTGAGTTCTGCTACTGCTTATAGTTTTGTGGGCAGATGCCTGCTCTAGCATGACATGAACAGAAATAAATTTGTAGTCATTGAAAGTTGGATGACATGACTGTGTTAATAGTACATAACGGCTAATGCACATCATTCACCAAGGAAATGGCTGCTGCCTACAAATCCAAGGAACGACAAGTATTGTTTCTGCTAGATGGCAAATAAAAGAGCAACCTAAAGTAACTGAATTCAATGATGTCACTTAATTCAATATGCATGTATGGTGCTCAAGGCACAACTGTGGATAATGGAGAGGCCACATGTGTTGTTGTTAATAACTTGCATTTGCATGAGATTATATTCTGAACATTTAGAAAAAGTAATGGACAAATTTGTGTAAGTTTAAGGGACCAATTGTGAACCAGTAAGTGAAGAATAAAACCACAGCTTGTACTGCTTAACTTGAAAATATCCACTACTAAAACATCATTCACCACAACCCAAAAGGTACATAAACCCACTAGTATAAGCGTGTGGTGACGATTTATCATTATCAAGCATGTGGGTACAACTTAAGGGAAGTGAATACCTGTGAGGGATTGGAAGCAATGGAGATCGAAATTGTGGGCCTGTAAGAGGTCAATGCCAGTACAGCCAGTGGTAGGGGACAGCTGCTGTGAGATAGCATGCATCGAGTGCCAGAGACTCGCCAGACGCAAACTGTCGTTGGTGTCCATTCTCCCCGCTGAGCCATAGTCCTGGGGAGATGTGCACGTTGTTCAGACTATCTCTAGTTCTCTACAAAGTAGAAAAGGAAGAGAAGTGCAAGAAGATACCTTGTAGTATATAAGGCCGCCAGACTTGTTGATGATGAAAAGGCTGTAGATTGCGACTGTCCCCATAGCCACACAAGAAGGCTGAGCAGAATTAACAGCTAAACTCCTGTATCAGATGTAGATAGAAAGATATACATTAGATAATCAACGACAAATAAAATTTGGGTACATGTAGAAAAGATATACGCCATTTCGAAAAAGAAAAAATATACGACTAACCAAGGAACTGGACACCTAACTTGTTTGGAACTGAAATTGTCCATACAGATAGCTTTAACTTGGACACAATAACAATACAAAAGCTACAATTTAAGAAATGCTAATTCCACTGCCTTATGTACAATCTACCTATACCATTGCTGATATCCAGTGAAATAAATGCATAATCCGTTGTTCAAGTTGATGCCATATATTTAATTTGGTCGTGCACAATTAAGGAGTGGAACATCGATCTGATCCAAACTACTACGTATAAACTAACTAAGGCAGTGTTTGGTTGAGCTGTGGATTGTACAAAAACTGCTGTGGAAAAGCTGGAAGGTGTTTGGTTGAGACAAAGTGTGAAATTGTAGATTTGTCTGTGAATCGTCTGTAATGCCTCTGGGACCTGAGCGAATATGTTTATATATGCAATTGACCATAAAGCAGTGATCTGTACATTGGTCAATTTTACCAGGAAGATGTTAACAACATAACAATAACAGGAAGAAATAGATTATCTTACAAGCCTCCTAAGCTGTACGCTTCCACATTTCTAATGGCCATGTACGCTGTCACCAATGTCAATTATTTTCATACAAACACTTCCACAAACACCTTCCAAGCAAACTCCATTACACAGTATAATCTCACAATATGCAGGAGTAGATAGGAAGTAATCATCATATTTTCCTTACACAACATGCACTTGTAAACATATATATTCATACAAGAAGGTCATTGCCTGCAGTTTTATTTAGAGGACATACACTGCAATTAGGACAACATAGAGGCAGCGCGGCCTGCAGCGAGCCAGCAGATCCGGCCGATGCAGGGGGAGGAAGGAGGGAGGAGGGAGGAGGGAGGAGGGAGTACCTGGGCCGGCAGAGGAGCGCTGCTCCGGGAGGCGGCGGCGCGGGCTGGAGGTTCGCCGGAGGGCCGGCTGCAGTGGCGGCGGCGGAGAACCCTGGCTCCTTCGTTCGTGCGGGAGTGCGATCCCTCCTCTGTTCGCACCATACCCGAAAATCAAGTTAATAATGAAGGATTTAGGGGAGGGGGGAGATGGGAGGAGGATGAGGGGGAGAGGGGCGGGAGCAGCCCCTGCTCTCCCATGCGCGCCGGCGGACGAGAGAGAGGGGTGGGAACAAGGGGGCGACGAGGAGCTGTACCTTCGCGGCGGCGAGGAGGCACGATGTCGACGGCTCGGCGAGATCCAAAGGCGTCGGAGACGAGTGAGGAGAGCCGTTTTTTTTTTTCTTTCTCTTTGAGCGAATAGCGGCGACTAAGCCGGTGTACAGGCCTCCTAAAGAGAAGCGACGCCCGAATGATTTCGTAATTGACGGCCCATTAACTTGCATTTAGTCGTGAATCAACCTGCCTGTGGTTAGGTGAACAATGGTATCCCTAGCTCATCAGGGTTTAAATCCTGATGCTCACATTTATCCTGGATTTTTTTCAAGATTTTCGGCGATACGCTTTTAGTGAAAGAAGACGTTCCCGACGCCTATGGTGAGTGTGCGTATGTGTGTTTATATGAGGGTTTGTGTCTGTACTGTGTTAAAAAAAACTCGCATTTAGTCAATTCTGGTCCTGCTTAAAAAAACATAAGGTTCTGTCATCCACCTCTATCATTCGTCGAACATTTCCCTGCCCTCTCGTCTTTTATCGACCTTTATGTTTTCTTTGACAAGATAATAAGTTCTTATCAAATAAGTGATTGTCAAATAAAATCCTAAAATTTATTTAGGTAGGTAAACATGGGCACGATTTGATAAATAATTGTGTAGGCAATCTGGAATCATAGACTATCATACTACAAAATATTTACTCCGTTGCAACGCACATGTAATTATCTAGTTTGTTAAAAAACAAAAATCAACCAAATAATGAAAACAAATTGCACATAGAAAATATAAATATAATGTCCATCTCGTATTTAAAAAATGTTCATGCACATAAAACTTTCAAAAACATCCATTCTCAATTTTTAGAACAAGGTGTCACCCTGTTGGCTAAGCTCGCAAGGAGCAAGCTAGCCCACTCGCACTCGAGGCCTAGTGGCGCATGGTGCTTAGAGACTTCTATAAAAAAACATGCCTCTAAAGGCGTCCTGAATGGTCTTGTTTTTTTAATGTATTTGAAAAGAAATAAGAATGGTTGTTTCCATATGTTAGAAAATATACTCATGTGATTTTGAAATGGGTGTGCTTAGGTCCTAGTCGATTGAGACTTAATCAAGTCTAAGTCAAATGATATAACATGTAAGAAAGAAAAAGAAAAGAAAATTTTGCACGGATCTCAACGTAAGATTCTACGAATATAGCATCGATTGAGACTTGGTTAAGTCCCATTTTGAAAAAGGTGTTCACATATTTTCTCACCTAGGAAATGAAAGCAAAACAAGCGGAAAAAAAGAGCGGAAAAATAAAACCAAGGAAAAGAAAAGGAACAAGGAAAAAATTGTTTAGGCTGCTAGTTATCTGACTGTTTCTGTTCATCAATCACCAGAGAGGAAATAAACACACCACTATCACTAATCTGCAAGCCCGCAGTACTGAAGAATGCCCTAGATGAGAACCATATCATATCATGATCCAAAATCAAGCATGTATGCGACATTCCCCAAAAATCTGTAATTATAAGACCAACAGAACAACTTACATCTGCAGATTTGAGTTTGAGGATACACCAAAAGAATACCTAAATGCATTTCTGGACAGGCTCTATATGCCCACTCTCCATATATCACTTGCCTTCTCTCTTTTGGGCCATGCACATTACAGCAACAACAAATAAAAAATGAAACGAACTCATGAACACATGTTTACGTCAAATGTCGTGGTGGCGGTGAGACCTGCTTAGGGTGCCCGTCACCGGTAACTAAGGTAAGAATCTTGTACTTATACGACCGCTGGAGATCTGCGACTGCATGGGTCCGGATATCAGTCTTGACTCCACTGCAAACTCTTATCATGTAAACCCGCTTTCTCAAGTTTCCTAATTCTTCTTCTACTACAACAAAACTGTTAATTCCTCTTCCACTGCAACAAAACTGTTAATTCTTCTTCCACTGCAACGTAACTGTTGGCCCACTCGTCGAATTCCTCTGACTCTTCTACTTCTTGCACCTGTTAAAGGAGGTGATTCTAAGTTAACTAAATTACCACACTAGCAAAGAGCAATGGCAAATATTCGGTAGCTAAATGGGAATAGACAATAGAGTGGACATGGATTATTCCTTGACTTTCAAAGTAGACTAGTGCCTGATTTATTTCCATAACAAATTCTCCAACAACAAAGAAATGCATAGGTAATTAATGTGTACATGCTGACAGGATTGTGCAAAAAAATGCAGGTTATTATTTCATAAGACAGTAATGGAATAGTAATTTAGCACTACCGAGACCCCTTTGACTTCTTTGTATTGGCTCAAGCATTGTGACAAATTGTAACATCTGAGAGTAGTGACAAGCATATGTTGCAGAGAGTAAAATGATTTTCACCACAGGCACCCCTTTGACTTCTTACTAATTGCTCAAGCATTGTGCGAAATGATAACATCTGAGATAGTAATGACAGGCATATGTTGCAGAAAGTAAAAAAGATCTTCAAAAGCATCATATAATGTTAATACCTTGTGGAAGAAGATCCATAGCTTTTTTTACTTTTCTTTCGAGGATGACGTTCATTCTCGCCATCCTCTTGATCACTCTTTTCATCACTCGTATCGACAGCTTCGTCCTTTTTATGCTCTGCCCTGGTCAAGCTTGCCAATCTCCTGGGAAGAAAAACATTGTAGTAATACTTCGCCAAATCCTTTGTTTCCTTCTGTCCGAGCTCCTTCAAGGCAATCTCCATGAATTTCTGATGTTTATTCTGAGGAATCAACTTGTCAACTTTTTCAAGTTTCCTTTTGAAAACTGTGGTCCATTGCTCTCCAACTTGCTCACCCATTGCGTCTAGCCCACAGTTTCTGAAAGCTTCCTCACCCAACTGATCCTTGATCCAGCTCCTTGCCTTCTTTACGTGAAATCGTACACAGTCCTCAGATCCAGGACAAGAACACTTACACTTGTCTACCAATCTTTTCCTCTTCTTCTCTGACTTGTCAGTTGCTGAGATATCCATGTTTAGTGGATAGACAACTGTGCCCAGTTTTGGTAAGGTTGCAGCTTTGTAATCATCAGTATATTCCACAGATGGAGCATTTTTCCACTCAGGGACAGAAGCTTGATGCTCGACAGGGTCTGTTCTAACACGTTTCAGCGGATAATTAGATAAGTAGCTGATCTTACAATTTAGCCTCTCCGGACTCCTGCTTTCCTGGCAACATGGAGAAGTGAATTAGACAGACTCGAGCAACAGTGATCAGATCAAAGAAAATTGGTTTTATAACTCAAGAAACATTTAATAAATAGAAAAGCATATTGCAAAACAAGCGATAGCAGTGCCAGAGTAATTTCATGCGGCAAATTTTGTTGGAATTATTCTTAACTTATTAGAAGGGTGGCCTAGTGCCAAGTCAGCAGGACTAGGATATTTAGCACGCAAGTGCGCTGCACAATCTGCATCTCTCGGCATAAAGACATGATTTAGCATGATTAAACCATAATAATCAAATCTTGGATAACCCTAGGACGACAAGTCCCATCTATTTTTCAAGCATGTTAAGTGTACAACCATAAATAAGCTCTTAGGACTAACACCTGAAAGGAGCATATGATATGACTTATTAATCCTTAAATGCAGCAACATCCATTGGCAGGGCTACACTACATGATCTTTCAACTGGATTGCTAATGTCAGAATTAATGAATGTGCATATTTCTCACCTGCCAAATCTGAACTACCATGGGCATTCAAGAACCACGATCTAGTCTGATGTGAACAGAACATTTGATTGAGATAGAAATCAAGTTTAGAAGGCCACAACATATTTTGATCAAAATGAGTTGGTGTCATGGGTAGTACATGCGCACCAAACAGACAACTGAGACATGTCCCCCGGGTAAAAGTTGCTTAGCACCGTTTATCTAAAATGCATTGATAGTTAAAAGATAACAGGCCACAAAAGCGAATCACCCCTATATATAGCTGGCCTCCGAGAGCAGCTAGATCCAAAAATTCAAACCTGCATTTCTCACAGAATCAAAAGCATATGCCCGTGTGGAATCAGCTCGGATGACCCAACGGATTCCACTGACATCATTCCATCTTTTACACAGATGTGTCATGTGTTACCACTCCTGCCAGTTTTTTCGCTTAAGCACCAAATAATATACAGTCGCCCATATTCACGCGTCAAAAATGTACAGACAGCTGGCCCAACTCCCGCGTAAAAACACAGCATAAGAATATGATGACGCCACCCTGTCAAAAGCACGCACCCCGACTAAGATAATCTGAAACAAAAGTATGGCATAAACACGGCCTGGTAAATTTATCGAGCGAACCAAACATCGATCCCGGTACATATCCTATGGCAACGCACAGGTTTGTAGGTACCAACCAATTCAGCATATCTACTATGATAGTTTGATATACATATGTGTTTTTTGTACACAATAAAATCTGGAATTTAGACACAAAATAAATAGCATAGAAAATATAGCAAATGTTGAAGCAATTTTTAAAAAAATGCAGCAGAGATTAAAAGGGGTGACATCAATTCAACATTTTATCTCATCAAAGCACACTAGTTACCAGTCTAGCACAAATCTGAGCTAATAACTAGTATTAATAGAATAGAATAAGATTCCATCTTGAAAGTAGTATAACTCCATGTCCAGCTTAGTCATAAAGGCATCATGAACTTCGCCCCTAAGTGGCATCAGAGTATCAGACAGACCAAGCTCTGGGGAAACTGGCAATAAATGAATGAAGAGACACGCCAATTCCTACCTAATTCTTGGACCATGGCGACTAATAACGGGGTGCCGTAACTAGTACAGAGAATCCTAACACGCAAGAAATGAGTGACCATCGCATCGCGCAGGCAAATCCTAGCGGCCGTAAATTCGCACAGGCAAACACAGAGCAGGTAATCCGGCGATTAGAGCAAGAGCAAACGCGTGCAATCGTTGGCGCAAGACCCACTCTAATCACCACAAGCAGCGACAGATCAAAGATCACCGAGCGCCAAGGCGGAATCATCGGCGGCGAGCCCCGAGTAAGGCCCCGCTCCAATCACACCCCGGTGCACCAAGGACATGGACGCCGCGAACCAAAAAACCCCATTCCGCACGCTCCAACAGGACGAATTCGCGCCGCCGCTTGGCGAGAGGCCTCACCTGCGGGTACGGGTAGTCGTCGTCGTTCGGGACGCGGGCGCAGCGCGCGCCGCGCACCGTGAGGAGCACCTCCCGCATCCGCCCCACGTCGCCGAGGCCGCGCCCGTGGCCCCGCCCCGCCTTGGCCGCCCACACCGCCCCCGCGGCCACGCGCCGCGCCGTCCGCACCGCGCCGACCGCGGCCTCCCGCGCCGCGACCGAGGCCCGGGTCTCGCGGCTCGGCAGCGAGGGCGGCGCCCCGTCGTCGTTGTCGCCGCGCCTGCGCTTCCTCGACGCCGACGGAGGGGTCCGCGGCGGGGGAGAGATGCCGCCGCCGACGGAGCCGGTGTACGGGAGGTCGGATCCGGCCATCGGGGGGCGCGGCGCTCCGCCGGCGAGGTGTTTGCGGGAATGCCCCCGCGGCGTGGGCTGGGGTTTTTGGCGCCTGGGGTTGGGTTGGTTCTGCAGCCGCTCTGCTCTCAAGGGTTTGTTCGGTTGGGGCACGTGAGAAAGGCAACCCCCCTCTCTTTCTTTCAAGATGGGAAACTTGGCATGTGACTTTAGAGTTTAGAATGCATGCTTGCCAAAAATTAGATCTAAAGAGTAAAGTAACCACGATGGCATTCCTTCAAAAAAATATCTAAAGGGTAAAGTAGCCTTTAATCACTGTTTGACCCAAAAAAATTTGTTTATGGTTTGAGTATGGTAAATGATTCCAGACGACTGACCGGCCGAGTTTTGCGCTGGTCGCCTCGTCACGCGACAGAAATAAACCAATCCAAAGGTGACACGTGCTCTTGCGGGTACAACCTTATCTCTTTCCTTTCTCTCCTTCGTTTTTCATCTCTCGCACAGTGCGTCTTTTTTCCATCTTACACGGGAGAGCTCCTCCACCGCAGCGGCTCGTGTCCAACTTTCTCCCTATTGTGGCCAGCGGAGCCATTGGTAAGCGGCCGAGCCAAAGTTGTGCTAGGCAGTCGAAATTTGGTTTGTTTGTGCCCGCCAGATCAGATAGCTGTTAGGTGGCCGGCCCAAATTTGTGTCGGCGGACCGACGCCTTGCCTCGCCATTTGAGTATTTATATGTGTTTTTTATTTTAGCAGCTAAATGCTGGTGTGTTACTACTCTTTACTCCCTTCGTCCGAGTTTATTATATCCCCTTGTATTTTCAATCAAATTTTAGCCATCTATATTGAAGGAAATATGCTCTATAGGCAATAATAAAGTTGTTATTTATATTTTCTTATATCATGATAAATCTTTATTATCATGGTAGAATTGTATTAATCGGAAACTTAGTACATGTGTGAATACATTGACAAACAGAGTGTCACTAGTATGCCTCTACTTGACTAGCTCGTTAATCAAAGATGATTAAGTTTCCTAACCATGGACAAGAGTTGTCATTTGATGAGCGGGATCACATCATTAGAGAATAATGTGATTGACTTGACCCATCCGTTAGCTTAGCACTATGATCGTTTAGTTTATTGCTATTGCTTTCTTCATAACTTATACATGTTCCTATGACTATGAGATTATGCAACCCCCGAATACAGGAGGAACACTTAGTGTGCTATCAAACGTCACAACGTAACTGGGTGATTATAAAGATGCTCTACATATGTCTCCGATGGTGTTTGTTGAGTTGGCATAAACCGAGATTATGATTTGTCACTCCGATTGTCGGAGAGGTATCTCTAAGCCCTCTCGGTAATGCACATCACTATAAGCCTTGCAAGCAATGTGACTAATGAGTTAGTTACGGGATGATGCATTACGGAACGAGTAAAGAGACTTGCCGGTAACGATATTGAACTAGGTATGATAATACCAACAATCGAATCTCAGGCAAGTAACATACCGATGACAAAGGGAACAATGTATGTTGTTATGTGGTTTGACCGATAAAGATCTTCGTAGAATATGTAGGAACCAATATGAGCATCCAGGTTCCGCTATTGGTTATTGACCGGAAGTGAGTCTCGGTCATGTCTACATAGTTCTCGAACCCGTAGGGTCCGCACGCTTAACGTTCGTTGACGATCAGTATTATGAGTTTATGTGTTTTGATGTATCGAAGGTAGTTCGGAGTCCCGGATGTGATCACGGACATGACGAGGAGTCTCGAAATGGTTGATACATGAAGATTGGTATATTGGATGGCTACGTTTGGACACCGGAATGGTTTCAGATAAATTCGGGCATTTACCGGAGTACCAGGGGGTTACCGGAACCCCCCAGTGAGTCATTGGGCCTTAATGGGCCATAATGGGAGAGAGGAGGAGGCAGACAAGTGGGGGCCGCCCTCCCCCCAAGCCCAATCCGAATTGGGGAGGGGGCCGGCCCCCCTTTCCTTCTCTCCTTCTCCCTCTTCCTTCTTCTCCTGCTCCAACTAGGGAAGGGGGGAAACCTACTCCTACTAGGAGTAGGAATCCCCCTTGGGGCGCGCCATATAGAGGGTCGGCCCTCCCCTCCTCCACTCCTTTATATATGGGGAGGGGGCACCCCATAGACACACAAGTTGACAGTTGTCTTAGCCGTGTGTGGTGCCCCCCTCCACAGATTTCCACCTCGGTCATATCGTTGTAGAGCTTAGGCGAAGCCCTACGTCGGTAACTTCGTCATCACCGTCACCACGCCGTCGTGCTGACGAAACTCTCCATCGGCCTTATGGATCAAGAGTACGAGGGACGTCACCGAGATGAACGTGTGCAGATCATGGAGGAGCCGTGCGTCCGGTACTTGGATCAGTTGGATCGTGAAGACGTTCAACTACACCAACTGCGTTACTAAACACTTGCGCTCTCGGTCTACGAGGGTACGTGGTCACACTCTCCCCGCTCGTTGCTATGCATCACCTAGATGGATCTTGCTTGTGCGTAGGAATTTTTTTGAAATTACTGTGTTCCCCAACAGTGGCATCAGAGCCAGGTCTATGCGTAGATGTTATATGCATGAGTAAAACACAAAGAGTTGTGGGCGATAATAGTCATACTGCTTACCAGCATGTCATACTTTGATTCAGCGATATTGTTGGATGAAGCGGCTCAGACTGGTTCTACCAATGTGCTTCGCACACAGGTGGATAGTGGGTGTATGTTTCTCCAACTTTAGTTGAATCGAGTGTGACTACGCCCGGTCCTTGTTGAAGGTTAAAACAGCAAACTTGACGAAAAATTGTTGTGGTTTTGATGCGTAGGTAAGAACGGTTCTTGCTAAGCCCGTAGCAGCCACGTAAAACTTGCAACAACAAAGTAGAGGACGTCTAACTTGTTTTTGCAGGGCATGTTGTGATGTGATATGGTCAAGACGTGATTATATAAATTGTTGCATGAGATGATCATGTTTTGTAACCCGGTTATCAGCAACTGGCAGGAGCCATATGGTTGTCGCTTTATTGTATGAAATGCAATCCCCATGTAATTGCTTTACTTTATCACTAAGCGATACCGATAGTCGTAGTAGCAATAGTTGGCGAGACGACAACGATGCTTCGATGGAGATCAAGGTGTCAAGCCGACGATGGTGATCATGACAGTGCTTTGGAGATGGAGATCAAAGGCACAAGATGATGATGGCCATATCATATCACTTATGTTGATTGCATGTGATATTTATCCTTTATGCATCTTATTTTGCTTAGTACGACGGTAGCATTATAAGATGATCTCTCACTAAATTTCAAGGTACAAGTGTTCTCCCTGAGTATGCACCGTTGCTACAGTTCGTCATGCCGAGACATCACGTGATGATCGGGTGTGATAAGCTCTACGTTCACATACAACGGGTGCAAGCCAGTTTTGCACACGCAGAATACTCGGGTTAAACTTGACGAGCCTAGCATATGCAGATATGGCCTCGGAACACTAAGACCGAAAGGTCGAGTGTGAATCATATAATAGATATGATCAACATAGTGATGTTCACCATTGAAAACTACTCCATCTCACATGATGATCGGACATGGTTTAGTTGGTACGGATCACGTGATCACTTATATGATTAAAGGGATGTCTATCTAAGTGGGAGTTCTTAAGTAATATGATTAATTGAACTTTAATTTATCATGAACTTAGTACCTGATAGTATTTTGCATGTCTATGTTGTTGTAGATAAATGGCTCATGTTGTTGTTCCGTTGAATTTTAACGCGTTCCTAGAGAAAGCTAAGTTGAAAGATGATGGTAGCAATTACACGGACTGGGTCCGTAACTTGAGGATTATCCTCATTGCTGCACAGAAGAATTATGTCCTGAAAGCACCGCTAGGTGCCAAACTCGCTGCAGGAGCAACACCAGATGTTGTGAACACCTGGCAGAGCAAAGCTGATGACTACTCGATAGTTCAGTGTGCCATGCTTTACGGCTTAGAACCGGGACTTCAACGATGTTTTGAACGTCATGGAGCATATGAGATGTTCCAGGAGTTGAAGTTAATATTTCAAGCAAATGCCCGGATTGAGAGATATGAAGTATCCAATAAGTTCTACAACTGCAAAATGGAGGAGAATAGTTATCTCAGTGAACATATACTCAGAATGCCTGGGTACCACAATCACTTGACTCAGCTGGGAGTTAATCTTCCAGTTGATAGTGTCATTGACAGAGTTCTTCGATCACTGCCACCAAGCTACAAAAGCATCATGATTAACTATAACATGCAAGGATTGGATAAGACGATTCCCGAGTTCTTCGCAATGCTAAAAGCTGCGGAGGTAGAAATCAAGAAGGAGCATCAAGTGTTGATGGTCAACAAGACGGCTAGTTTCAAGAAAAATGGTAAAGGGAAGAAGGGGAACTTCAAGAAGAACAGCAAGCAAGTTGCTGCTCAAGTGAAGAAGCCCAAGTCTGGACCTAAGCCTGAGACTGAGTGCTTCTACTGCAAAGGGCCTGGTCACTGGAAGTGGAACTGCCCCAAGTATTTGGCGGAAAAGAAGGATGGAAAAGTGAAAGGTATATTTGATATACATGTTATTGATGTGTACCTTACTAATTCTCGTAGTAGCGCCTGGGTATTTGATACTGGTTCTGTTGCTAATATTTGCAACTCGAAACAGGGGCTACGGATTAAGTGAAGATTGGCTAAGGATGAGGTGACGATGCGCGTGTTGGGGAACGCAGTAATTTCAAAAAAAATCCTATGCACACGCAAGATCATGGTGATGCATAGCAATGAGAGGGGAGAGTTTCATCCAGGTACCCTCATAGACCGTAAGCGGAAGCGTTATGAGAACGTGGTTGATGTAGTCGTACGTCTTCACGACCCAATCGATCCAAGTACCGAACGTACGGCACCTCCGAGTTCAGCACACATTTAGCTCGGTGACGTCCCACGAACTCCGATCCAGCAGAGCTTCGAGGGAGAGTTCCGTCAGCACGACGGCGTGATGACGGTGATGATGATGCTACCGATGCAGGGCTTCGCCTAAGCACCGCTATGATATGACCGAGGTAGATTATTGTGGAGGGGCACCGCACACGGCTAAAAGATCAACTGATCAACTTGTGTGTCTTGTGGTGCCCCTGCCCCCGTATATAAAGGAGCAAGGGGGAGGCCGGCCGGCCCTAGCAGGGCACGCCAGGAGGAGTCCTACTCCCACAGGGAGTAGGATTCCCCCCTTTCCTAGTTGGACTAGGAGAGAAGGAAGGGGGGAGAGGGAGGAAGGAAAGGGGGGTGCCGCCCCCTCTTAGTCCAATTCGGACCAGAGAGAGAGGGCGCGCGCGGCCAGCCCTACTCTCCCCTTTCTCTCTCCACTAAGGCCCAATAAGGCCCATACCTTTACCGGGGGGTTCCAGTAACCTCCTGGTACTCCAGTAAAATCCCGATTTCACCCGGAACTATTCAGATGTCCAAATATAGGCTTCCAATATATCGATCTTTATGTCTCGACCATTTCGAGACTCCTCGTCATGTCCGTGATCATATCCGGGACTCCGAACTACCTTTGGTACATCAAAACACATAAACTCATATTACCGATCGTCACCGAACTTTAAGCGTGCGGACCCTACGGGTTCGAGAACTATGTAGACATGACCGAGACTCGTCTCCGGTGAATAACCAATAGCGGAACTGGATGCTCATATTGGCTCCTACATATTCTATGAAGATCTTTATCGGTCAAACCGCATAATGGTATACGTTGTTCCCTTTGTCATCGGTATGTTACTTGCCCGAGATTCGATCATCGGTATCTCATACCTATTTCAATCTCGTTACCGGCAAGTCTCTTTACTTGTTCCGTAATGCATCATCCCGCAACTAACTCATTAGTCACAATGCTTGCAAGGCTTATAGTGATGTGCATTACCGAGAGGGCCCAGAGATACCTCTCCGACAATTGGAGTGACAAATCCTAATCTCGATCTATGCCAACTCAACAAGTACCATTGGAGACACCTGTAGAGCACCTTTATAATCACCCAGTTACGTTGTGACGTTTGGTAGCACTCAAAGTGTTCCTCCGGTACTCGAGAGTTGCATAATCTCATAGTCATTGGAACATGTATAAGTCATGAAGAAAGCAATAGCAACAAACTAAACGATCATCATGCTAAGCTAATGGTTGGGTCAAGTCAATCACATCATTCTCTAATGATGTGATCTCATTAATCAAATGACAACTCATCTATATGGTTGGGAAACATAACCATCATTGATTCAACGAGCTAGTCAAGTAGAGGCATACTAGTGACATTCTGTTTGTCTAAGTATTCACACATGTACTAAGTTTCCAGTTAATACAATTCTAGCATGAATAATAAACATTTATCATGATATAAGGAAATATAAATAACAACTTTATTATTGCCTCTAGGGCATATTTCCTTCAGTGTCCCACTTGCACTAGAGTCAATAATCTAGTTCACATCGTCATGTGATTTAACACCAATAGTTCATATCTTTATGTGATTAGTTCACATCTCCATGTGACTAACACCCAAAGGGTTTACTAGAGTCAATAATCTAGTTTACATCACTATGTGATTAACACCCAAAGAGTGATCATGTTTTGCTTATGACAGAAATTTAGTCAACGGGTCTGCCACATTCAGAGCCATATGTATTTTGCAAATTTTCTATGTCTGCAATGCTTTGCACGGAGCTACTCTAGCTAATTGCTCCCACTTTTAATATGTATCTATATCGAGACTTAGAGTCATCCAGATCGGTGTCAAAGCTTGCATCGACGTAACTCTTTACGACGAACTCTTTGTCACCTCCATAACCGAGAAACATTTCCTTATTCCACTAAGGATATTTTTGACCGCTGTCAAGTGATCCACTCCTGGATCACTATTGTACCCTCTTGTCAATCTTATGGTGAGGTACACAGTAGGTCTGGTACACAGCATAGCATATTTTATAGAACCTATGACTGAGGCATAGGGAATGACTTTTCATTCTCTTTCTATTTTTTGGCGTGGTTGGGTTTTGAGTCTTTACTCAACTTCACACCTTGCAACACAGGCAAGAACTCCTTCTTTGACCGTTCCATTTTGAACTACTTCAAAATCTTGTCAAGGTATGTACTCATTGAAAATATATCAAGCGTCTTGATCTATCTCTATAGATCTTGGTGCTCAATATGTAAGTAGCTTCACCGAGGTCTTTCTTTGAAAAAACTCCTTTCAAACATTCCTTTATGTTTTCCAGAAAATTCTACATTATTCCCGATCAACAATATGTCATTCACATATACTTATCAGAAATGTTGTAGTGCTCCCACTCACTTTCTTGTAAATACAGGCTTCATGTCAAGTCTGTATAAAACCATATGCTTTGATCACTTTATCAAAGCATATATTCCAACTCCGAGATGCTTGCACCAGTCCATAGATGGATCGCTAGAGCTTGCTCACTTTGTTAGCACCTTTAGGATCGACAAAACCTTCTGGTTGCATCATATACAACTCTTCTTTAAGAAATCCATTAAGGAATGCAGTTTTGACATCCATTTTCCAAATTTCATAAAATGCGGCAACTGCTAACATGATTCGGATAGACTTTTAAGCATCGATACGAGTGAGAAAATCTCATCGTAGTCAACACCTTGAACTTGTCGAAAACATTTTTGTGACAATTCGAGCTTTGTAGATAGTAACACTACTATCAACGTCTGTCTTCCTCTTGAAGATCCATTTATTCTCAATGACTCACCGATCAATGGGCATGTCAATCAAAGTCCATACTTTGTTCTCATACATGGATCCCATCTCAAATTTCATGGCCTCAAGCCATTTTTGCGGAATCTGGGCTCATCATCACTTCCTCATAGTTCGTAGGTTTGTCATGGTCTAGTAACATGACTTCCAGAACAGGATTACCGTACCACTCTGGTGCAGACCGTACTCTAGTTGGCCTACAAAGTTTGGTAGTAACTTGATCTGAAGTTTCATGATCATCATCATTAGCTTCCTCACTAATTGGTGTAGGAATCACTGGAACCGATTTCTGTGATGAACTACTTTCCAATTCGGGAGAAGGTACAATTACCTCATCAAGTTCTACTTTCCTCCCACTCACTTCTTTCAAGAGAAACTCCTACTCTAGAAAGGATCCATTCTTAGCAACAAAATATCTTGCCTTCGGATCTGTGATAGAAGGTGTACACGAAAATTTCTTTTGGGTATCCTATGAAGACGCACTACTCCGATTTGGGTTCGAGCTTATCAGTTTGAAACTTTTTCACATAAGCATTGCAACCTCAAACTTTAAGAAATGACAGCTTTGGTTTCTTGCCAAACCATAGTTCATATGTGTTGGAGATATGCCGTAGAGGCAATCATGTATGATGATATTTCCTATGTGTTTATGAATAAAGATAGTCCTTAGACATTATCAATGATGTGTATCAACAAGTACGTGACTTGTTTGTGGGACTATGCATTGTATGATGACTGTCCTAAAAGGTCCCTAGACGAAAGGGCTGTGTGGACGCGCAACCAACTAGACTAGCATATGACACGGTCGACGCTTGGTCTCACTAGCCATGGAGCATTGGATGCTAACCAGATAATATGGACTTGGAAGGATCTGGTCGGATTCGACGTAGTTGGATCCGAGTCGAGATAAGGTCCGAGTTGGACAGACCCAACTATGAGACGCAGTGATATGTCATATGTGAGTCTCTAGTACAACATATGTTCTATGTCCTAAGACCTGAGCTGACGCATGTACTCGGGATGGTGACAGACTTGCTTTGGGCCGACCAAACGCTACTCCGTAACTGGGTAGTTATAAAGGTAGGTTTCAGGTTTGTCCAGACCCATGCCGCGAGACGTGGTCGAGCAAGATGGGATTTGCCCCTCCGATCAGGAGAGATATACTTTGGGCCCCTCGTGCGATCCGACCAGGATAAGCATGGCCATGCGACAAGGATTATGAGATAATCCGGTTTGTGGTCGGCAACACTGGAACGAGAAAGAGGTCGGGCTAGCACAAGGATGACAGACTCGCCTTGAGCCCGACAACATATATCGTGTGGCAAAAGGAATGGAAGTGTGATGTACAGGTTCGCCTAACCAGCTTCATCGTCTGCTTGGTGGTTGGCATGCCTTGCTAGAGGCCGCTACCAATCATGTAGTCCGGAGGTGATCCGAACTGCGACCAAGCCGGCTTGAACCTAAGGGGTCGCGCGCTTAAGGGAAGGAACCTATGAAGTCGGATCCGAGGACACTAGTCGAATGTGATCCGAGCTGTATTCAGATTCTGGCTGAGTAGACTTATGGGCTTTAGGGTCCGTGCGAGGCCCAAGTATTGAGCCCGCGATGGACGCCTATATAAAGTAGGGTGCGGCACACTCATGCGGTTGATCACTTCGGCGCTGTCACTAGGGTTTGCATGTGTTGCGAATAGACACCTCCACTCGCCGCCGGTTGTGTGATCGGACCTAGCAGTCCGCCGCGCGATGTTCCTGCACGTGCGGATACCGTTAGAGGCGGTGCACTTGCGCCGCTCCCGCGAACCTGTATGTGGGAACCGATTACCGGTTGTACGAGGGAGATCGGACGAGGAGGAGACGATCCACGCGGACGTGCTGCCCCAACTCTTCTTCTGCTGCACAGCACTGCGCGTCTAGTGGTAATGAACTGTGATCCATCTCCCGTAGCATCTTCTTGGTTGTTCTACGCGTAGGAAGATTTAATTTGCAGTCGACGCACCCTACCGTAGAACCCAACAATACGGTGTCATCTCAACGGATTTAGATGGTGCCCTATTTAATGTGAATGCAGTTGTCTCTAATGCATAACCCCAAAACGATAGTGGTAAATCGGTAAGAGACATCATAGATCGCACCATATCCAATAAAGTATGATTACAATGTTCGGACACACCATTATGCTGTGGTGTTCCAGGTGGCGTGAGTTGCGAAACTATTCCACATTGTTTCAAATGAAGACCAAACTCATAACTCAAATATTCGCCTCCGCGATCAGATCATAGAAACTTTATTTTCTTGTTACGATGATTTTCCACTTCACTCTATAATTCTTTGAACTTTTCAAATGTTTTAGACTTATATTTCATTAAGTAGATATACCCATATCTGTTCAAATCATCTGTGAAGGTCAGAAAACAAAGATACCCGCCGCGAACCTCAACACTTATCGGATCGCATACATTAGTATGTATTATTTCCAATAAGTCAGTTGCTCACTCCATTGTTCCGGAGAACGGAGTCTTAGTCATCTTGCCCATGAGGCATGGTTCGCAAGCATCAAGTGATTCATAATCAAGTGATTCCAAAAGTCCATCAGCATGGAGTTTCTTCATGCGCTTTACACCAATATGACCTAAACAGCAGTGCCACAAATAGGTTGCACTATCATTATTAACTTTTCATCTTTTTGGCTTCAATATTATGAATATGTGTATCACTACGATCGAGATTCAATAAAACATTCACCTTGGGTGTATGACCACAGAAGGTTTTATTCATGTAAACAGAATAGCAATTATTCTTTGACTTAAATGAATAACCGTATTGCAATAAACATGATCCAATCATATTATGCTCAAGCAAACACCAAATAACATTTATTTTAGGTTCAACACTAATCCCGAAGGTAAAGGGAGTGTGTGATGGTGGTCTTATCAACCTTGGAATCATTTCCAACACACATCGTCACCTCGTCCTCAACTAGTCTTTGTTTATTTTGCAACTCCCATTTCGAGTTACTACTCTTAGCACCTGAACTAGTATCAAATACCGAGGGGTTTGCTATAAACACTAGTAAAGTACACATCAATAACATGTATATCAAATATACCTTTATTCACTTTGCCATCCTTCTTATCCGCCAAGTATCTAGGGCAGTTCCACTTCCAGTGACCATTTCCATTGCAGTAGAAGCACTCAGTTTCAGGCTTGGGTCTAGCTTTGGGCTTCTTCATGGGAGTGGCAACTTGCTTGCCCTTCTTCTTGAAGTTCCCTTTCTTTCCCTTGCCCTTTTACTTGAAACTAGTGGTCTTCTCAACCATCAACACTTGATGCTTTTTCTTGATTTCTACCTTCGCCGATTTCCGCATCACGAAGAGCTTTAGGAATCGTTTCCATTATCCCTTGCATATTATAGTTCATCACGAAGTTCTAGTAACTTGGTGATAGTGACTAGACAACTCTGTCAATCACTATCTTATCGGGAAGATTAACTCCCACTTGATTTAAGTGATTGTAGTACTCAGACATTTTGAGCACATGCTCACTCGTTGAGCTATTCTCCTCCATCTTGTAGGCAAAGTACTGTTAGAGGTCTCATAACTCTTGACACGGGAATGAGTATGAGATACCAATTTCAACTCTTGGAACATCTTATATGCTCCATGGTGTTCAAAACATTTTTGAAGTCCCGGTTCTAAGCCGTAAAGCATGGTGCACTAAACTATCAAGTAGTCATCATACCGAGCTTGTCAAATGTTCATAACATCTGCATCTGCTCCTGCAATAGGTCTGTCACCTAGCGGTGCATCAAGGACATAATTCTTCTATGCAGTAATGAGGATAATCCTCAGATCATGGACCTAGTCCGCATCATTGCTACTATCATCTTTCAACATAGTTTTTCTCTAGGAACATATAAAAAATGGGGAGCTACATCACGAGCTATTGATCTACAACATAGTTATGCAAATACTATCAGGACTATGTTCATGATAAATTAAAGTTCAATTAATCATATTACTTAAGAACTCCCACTTAGATAGACATCCCTCTAGTCATCTAAATGATCACGTGATCCAAATCAACTAAACCATGTCCAATCATCACGTGAGATGGAGTAGTTTTCAATGGTGAACATCATTATGTTGATCATATCTACTATATGATTCACGCTCGACCTTTCGGTCTCCAGTGTTCTGAAGCCATATCTGCATATGCTAGGCTCGTCAAGTTTAACCCGAGTATTCCATGTGTGCAAAACTGGCTTGCACCCGTTGTATGTGAACGTAGAGCTTATAACACCCGATCATCATGTGGTGTCTCGGCCCGACGAACTGTCGCAATGGTGCATACTCAAGGAGAACACTTATACCTTGAAATTTAGTGAGAGATCATCTTATAATGCTACCGCCAAACTAAGCAAAATAAGATGCATAAAGAATAAACATCACATGCAATCAAAACATGTGACATGGTATGGTCATGATCATCTTGCGCCTTTGATCTCCATCTCCAAAGTATCGTCGTGATCTCTATCATCACCAGCATGACACCATGATCTCCATCATCTTGATCTCTATCAACGTGTCATCACATGGTCGTCTCGCCAACTATTGCTCTTGCAACTATTGCTCTTGCAACTATTGCTCTTGCAACTATTGCTCTTGCAACTATTGCTCTTGCAACTATTGCTATCGCATAGTGATAAAGTAAAGCAATTATTTGGTGCTTGCATCTTATGCAATAAAGAGACAACCATAAGGCTTCTGCCAGTTGCCGATAACTTCAACAAAACATGATCATCTCATACAACAACTTATATCTCATCACGTCTTGACCATATCACATCACAACAAGCCCTGCAAAAACAAGTTAGACGTCCTCTACTTGGTTGTTGCAAGTTCTACGTGGCTGCTACGGGCTGAGCAAGAACCGTTCTTACCTACGCATCAAAAACCACAACGTGGTATAGTGATTGCTTTTTGATCTTCAGAAAGAACCCTGTTCATTGAATCCGATTCAACTAAAGTTGGAGAAACTGACACCAACCAGCCACCTGTGTGCGAAGCACGTGGGTAGAACCAGTCTCGTGTAAGCGTACGGGTAATGTCGGTCTAGGCCGCTTCATCCAACAATACCGCTGAATCAAGAATCAACTAGTGACGGCAAGCAATATGTATATACCCACGCCCACAACTCATTTGTGTTGTACTCGTGCATATAACATCTACGCATAAACCTGGCTCAGATGCCACTGTTGGGGCACGTAGTAATTTCAAAAAAATTCCTACGCACATGCAATATCATGGTGATGCATGAAGGAAATATGCCCTAGAGGCAATAATAAACTTATTATTTATTTCCTTATTTCATGATAAATGTTTATTATTCATGCTAGAATTGTATTAACCGGAAACATAATACATGTGTGAATACATAGACAAACATAGTGTCACTAGTATGCTTCTACTTGACTAGCTCGTTAATCAAAGATGGTTAAGTTTCCTAACCATAGACATGAGTTTTCATTTGATTAATGGGATCACATCATTAGGAGAATGATGTGATTGACTTGACCCATTCCGTTAGCTTAGCACTTGATCGTTTAGTATGTTGCTATTGCTTTCTTCATGACTTATACATGTTCCTATGACTATGGGATTATGCAACTCCCGTTTACCGGAGGAACACTTTGTATGCTACCAAACGTCACAACGTAACTGGGTGATTATAAATGTGCTCTATATGTGTCTCCAAAGGTACTTGTTGAGTTGGCGTATTTCGAGATTAGGATTTGTCACTCCGATCGTCGGAGAGGTATCTCTGGGCCCACTCGGTAATACACATCACTATAAGCCTTGCAAGAATTGTAACTAATGAGTTAGTTGCGGGATGATGTATTACGGAATGAGTAAAGAGACTTGCCGGTAACGAGATTGAACTAGGTATTGAGATACTGACGATCGAATCTCGGGCAAGTAACATACCGATGACAAAGGGAACAACGTATGTTGTTATGCGGTTTGACCGATAAAGATCTTCATAGAATATGTAGGAGCCAATATGAGCATCCAGGTTCCGCTATTGGTTATTGACTGGAGACGTGTCTCGGTCATGTCTACATAGTTCTCGAACCCGTAGGGTCCGCACGCTTAACATTCGGTGACAATTTGTATTATGAGTTTATGTGTTTTGATGTACCGAAGGTAGTTCGGAGTCCCGGATGAGATCGGGGACATGACGAGGAGTCTCGAAATGGTCGAGACGTAAAGATCGATATATTGTACGACTATATTCGGACATCGGAAAGGTTCTGAGTGATTCGGGTATTTTTCGGAGTACCGGAGAGTTACGGGAATTCGCCGGGGAGTATATGAGCCTTGTTGGGCTTTAGGGGAAAGATATAGGAGAGGCTGTGATAACCCACAAGTATAGGGGATCGCAACAGCTTTCGAGGGTAGAGTATTCAACCCAAATTTATTGATTCGACACAAGGGGAGCCAAAGAATATTCTCAAGTATTAGCAGCTGAGTTGTTAATTCAACCACACCTGGAAACTTAGTATCTGCAGCAAAGTGTTTAGTAGCAAAGTAATATGATAGTGGTGGTAACGGTAACAAAAGAGTAATGAAAGCAAAGTAATATTTTTGGTATTTTGTAATGATTGTAACAATAGCAACGGGAAAGTAAATAAGCGTAAACCAGTATATGGAAAGCTCGTAGGCATCAGATCAGTGATGGATAATTATGCCGGATGCGGTTCATCATGTAACAGTCATAACATAGGGTGACATAGAACTAGCTCCAATTCATCAATGTAATGTAGGCATGTATTCCGAATATAGTCATACGTGCTTATGGAAAAGAACTTGCATGACATCTTTTGTCCTGCCCTCCCGTGGCAGCGGGGTCCTAATGGAAACTAAGGGATATTAAGGCCTCCTTTTAATAGAGAACCGGAACAAAGCATTAGCACATAGTGAATACATGAACTCCTCAAACTATGGTCATCACCGGCAGTGGTCCCGATTATTGTCACTTCGGGGTTGCCGGATCATAACACATAATAGGTGACTATAGACTTGCAAGATAGGATCAAGAACTCACATATATTCATGAAAACATAATAGATTCAGATCTGAAATCATGGCACTCGGGCCCTAGTGACAAGCATTAAGCATAGCAAAGTCATAGCAACATCAATCTCAGAACATAGTGGATACTAGGGATCAAACCTTAACAAAACTAACTCGATTACATGATAAATCTCATCCAACCCATCACCGTCCAGCAAGCCTACGATGGAATTACTCATGCACGGCGGTGAGCATCATGAAATTGGTGATGGAGGATGGTTGATGATGACGACGGCAACGAATCCCCCTCTCCGGAGCCCCGAACGGACTCCAGATCAGCCCTCCCAAGAGGTTTTAGGGCTTGGCGGCGGCTCCGTATCGTAAAACGCAATGATTTCTTCTCCTCTATTTTTTTCTCCCCGAAAGCAAATATATAGAGTTGGAGTTGGAGTCGGAAGGTCTCCAGGGGGCCCACGAGGTAGGGGGCGCGCCCTAGGGGGGGCGCCCCCCACCCTCGTGGACAGGGTGTGGGCCCCCTGGTCTTCATCTTTGGCGAGGATTTTTTTATTATTTATTGTAAGATATTCCGTGGAGTTTCAGGTCATTCCGAGAACTTTTGTTTTCTGCACATAAAACAACATCATGGCAATTCTGCTGAAAACAGCGTTAGTCCGGGTTAGTTCCATTCAAATCATACAAGTTATAGTCCAAAACAAGGGCAAAAGTGTTTGGAAAAGTAGATACGATGGAGACATATCAACTCCCCCAAGCTTAAACCCTTGCTTGTCCTCAAGCAATTCAGTTGACAAACTGAAAGAAATAAAGAAAAACTTTTACAAATTCTGTTTGCTCTTGCTGTTGTAAATATGTCAAGCCAGCATTCAAGTTTTCAGCAAAGATTATAACTACCCACATTTGCAATAATTCTCAGGTCTCATGATTACCCATATCAATAGCATAATCAACTAGCAAGCCATAATAATAAATCTTGGATGACAACACTTTCTCAAAACAATCATAATATGATATAACAAGATGGTATCTCGCTAGCCCTTTCTGAGACCGCAAAACATAAATGCAGAGTACCTTTAAAGATCAAGGACTGACTAGACATTGTAATTCATGGTAAAAGAGATCCAATCATAGTCACACCCAATATAAATTAACAGTGATGAATGCAAATGACAGCTGCGCTCTCCAGCTGGTGCTTTTGATAAGAGGGTGATGACTCAACATAAAAGTAAATAGATAGGCCCTTCGCAGAGGGAAGCAGGGATTTGTAGAGGTGCCAGAGCTCGGTTTTGAAATAGGGATAATTAATATTTTGAGCGGTATACTTTCATTGTCAACATAGCAACTAAGATATGGCGATATCTTCCGTGCTACACACATTATAGGTGGTTCCTAAACAGAATGGTAAAGTTTATACTCCCCCTCCACCAACAAGCATCAATCCATGGCTTGCTCGAAACAACGAGTGCCTCCAACATACATCAAGTCCCAGGGGGAGTTTTGTTTGCAATTAATTTTGATTTAGTTTGCATAAAGCATGGGACTGGGCATCCCAGTGACCAGCCATTTTCTCGTGAGTGAGGAGCGGAGTCCACTCCTCTTGAGAATAACCCGCCTAACATGGAAGATAAGGGCAGCCTTGGTTGATACATGAGCTATTCGAGCATACAAAACAGAATGTTTATTTGAAGGTTTAGAGTTTGGCACATACAAATTTACTTGGAATGGCAGGTAGATACCGCATATAGGAAGGTATAGTGGACTGATCTAGAATAACTTTGGGGTTTAAGGGATTGGATGCACAAGCAGTATTCCCGCTTAGTACAGGTGAAGGCTAACAAAAGACTGGGAAGCGACCAACTAGAGAGCGACAACAGCCATGTACATGCATTAAAATTAATAAACATTGGATGCAAGCATGAGTAGGATATAATCCACCATGAACATAAATATCGTGAAGGCTATGTTGATTTGTTTCAACTACATGCTTGAACATGTGCCAAGTCAAGTCACTTAAATCATTCAAAGGAGGATACCACCCCATCATACCACATCATAACCATCTCAATAACATGTTGGCATGCAAGGTAAACCATTATAACTCATAGATAATCAAGCATGGAACAAGCAACTATGATCTCTAATTGTCATTGCAAACATGTTTATTCATAACAAGCTAAATCAAGAACGATGAACTCATCATATTTACAAAAACAAAAGAGGTCGAGTTCATACCAGTTTTTCTCATCTCAGTAAGTCCATCATATATCATCATAATTGCCTTTCACTTGCATGCCCGAACGATGTGAATAATAATAAGAGTGCACATGCATTGGACTAAGCTGGAATCTGCGAGCATTCAATAAATAGGAGAAGACAAAGCAATATGGGCTCTTGGTTAAATCAACAATAAAGCATATAAGAGCCACTTCAACAATTTAATCATGGTCTTCTCCTACTGACCCCCAAAGAAAAGAAAAGAAATAAAACAATTTACATGGGAAAGCTCCCAACAAGCAAAAGAAGAACGGGAAATATTTTTGGGTTTTCTTTTTAATTATTATTACAGCAAGAAAAGTAAATTACTACTAATTTTTTTTGGTTTTCTTAAGGTTTAACAAACACACAAGAAGAAAACAGGAAAAAGAAATTAAACTAGCATGGATATTACAGTGAAAGGGTATGAGCACCGACATCTAGCAATGAGTGTGTGTGAACATAAATGTAATGTCGGTGAGAAATACGTACTCCCCCAAGCTTAGGCTTTTGGCCTAAGTTGGTTTATTGCTAGGGATAGCCTGGCGGATACCCGTAGGTGTAGCTGGGGTCATACTGTGATGTGGATGAGGAAGGCTCCGATTGCCACTGGCTGACAATCATCTCCGGATCCCACTGGTAATTAGACTGTCGTGAAGGATCAAATTGTAGTTCCGGCTCTAGCTCCTTGGCTGGTGCGGGGTTCCGGTAAGCGTGAATAGCTGCCAACGGAACAAGGTATGTGCCTACAGTCAAATCAAACAAAGAAGGAGCAGGCAAGGTAATAGTCTCAGGATGATGTTTATTAAAGAACAATTGATATTTAAGCTCTCCTTCCCTATTCTTAACAATAAAATCATGTGCTACCATACTTTTATAATATAAATAAACACGAGGCAGCACTTTTTCTTCCTTCTCATAATGCCTAATAGGTATGTTAAAATGTGCAGCTAGGCGTGTAGCATAGATGCCTCCAAAGATGGGACCCTTAGTACGGTTCATACTTAACCGTCTAGCAATAATGCCGCCCATACTAAAAGTGTGTTGGAAATATGCCCTAGAGGCAATAATAAATTAGTTATTATCGTATATATTTCATTGTTCATGATAATCGTTTATTATCCATGATAGAATTGTATTGATAGGAAACTCAGATACATGTGTGGATACATAGACAACACCATGTCCCTAGTAAGCCTCTAGTTGACTAGCTCGTTGATTAATAGATGGTTACGGTTTCCTGACCATGGACATTGGATGTCTTTGATAACGGGATCACATCGTTAGGAGAATGATGTGATGGACAAGACCCAATCCTAAGCCTAGCACAAAGATCGTGTAGTTCGTATGCTAAAGCTTTTCTAATGTCAGTATCATTTCCTTAGACCATGAGATTGTGCAACTCCCGGATACCGTAGGAATGCTTTGGGTGTACCAAACGTCACAACGTAACTGGGTGGCTATAAAGGTTCACTACAGGTATCTCCGAAAGTGTCTGTTGGGTTGGCACGAATCGAGACTGGGATTTGTCACTCCGTGTAAACGGAGAGGTATCTCTGGGCCCACTCGGTAGGACATCATCATAATGTGCACAATGTGATCAAGGAGTTGATCATAGGATGATGTGTTACGAAACGAGTAAAGAGACTTGCCGGTAATGAGATTGAACAAGGTATCGGGATACCGATGATCGAATCTCGGGCAAGTATCGTACCGCTAGACAAAGGGAATTGAATACGGGATTGATTGAATCCTCGACATCGTGGTTCATCCGATGAGATCATCGTGGATCATGTGGGAGCCAACATGGGTATCCAGATCCCGCTGTTGGTTATTAACCAGAGAGTTGTCTCGGCCATGTCTGCATGACTCCCGAGCCCGTAGGGTCTACACACTTAAGGTTCGATGACGCTAGGGTTATAGGGAAAGTATGTACGCGGTTACCGAATGTTGTTCGAAGTCCCGAATGAGATCCCGGACGTCAGGAGGAGTTCCGGAATGGTCTGGAGGTAAATATTGATATATAGGAAGTACGGTTTTGGCCACCGGAAGTGTTCCGGGCATCACCGGTAGTGTACCGGGACCACCGGAGGGGTCCGGGGGTCCACCGGGAGGGGCCACCAGCCCCGGAGGCATACATGGGCCAAGTGTGAGAAGGGACCAGCCCCTAAGTGGGCTGGGGTGCCTCCCCACCAAGGGCCATGCGCCTAAGGGGAAGAGGGGGCAAACCCTAAGGGCAGATGGGCCCTAAGGCCCATGCCTGGTGCGCCTCCCTCTCCCCCTCCACTTGGCCGCCACCCCAGATGGGGATTGGGGCTGCCGCCACCCCTAGGGTGGAAACCCTAGGTGGGGGCGCAGCCCTCCCTCTCCCCCTATATATAGTGGAGGCAAAGGGGTAACCCAACACATGAAGTTCCTCCCCTGTTGGCGCAAGCCTACCCCTCTTCCTCCTCGTCTCTCGTAGTGCTTGACGAAGCCCTGCTGGAGTCCCGCGCTCCTCCACCACCACCACGCCGTTGTGCTGCTGGTGGATGGAGTCTTCCCCAACCTCTCCTTCTCCCCTTGCTGGATCAAGGCGTAGGAGACGTCACCGGGCTGTACGTGCGTTGAACGCGGAGGTGCCGTCCGTTCGGCACTAGGATCATCGGTGATTTGGATCACGACGAGTATGACTCCATCAACCCCGTTCACTTGAACGCTTCCGCTTAGCGATCTACAAGGGTATGTAGATGCACTCTCCTTCCCCTCGTTGCTAGATTACTCCATAGATTGATCTTGGTGATGCGTAGAAAATTTTGAATTTCTGCTACGTTCCCCAACAGTGGCATCATGAGCTAGGTCTATGCGTAGTTTCTATGCACGAGTAGAACACAAAGCAGTTGTGGGCGTCGATTTTGTCAATTTGCTTGCCGTTACTTGTCTTATCTTGATTCGGCGGCATCATGGGATGAAGCGGCCCGGACCGACCTTACACGTACTCTTACGTGAGACTGGTTCCACCGACTGACATGCACTAGTTGCATAAGGTGGCTAGCGGGTGTCTGTCTCTCCCACTTTAGTTGGATCAGATTCGATGAAAAGGGTCCTTATGAAGGGTAAATAGAAATTGGCATATCACGTTGTGGTTTTCGCGTAGGTAAGAAACGTTCTTGCTAGAAACCTATAGCAGCCACGTAAAAACTTGCAACAATTAGAGGACGTCTAACTTGTTTTTGTAGCATATGCCTTGTGATGTGATATGGCCAAAAGGATGTGATGAATGATATATGTGATGTATTAGATTGATCATGTTCTTGTAATAGGAATCACGACTTGCATGTCGATGAGTATGACAACCGGCAGGAGCCATAGGAGTTGTCTTAATTTATTTATGACCTGCGTGTCAACATAAACATCGTGTAATTACTTTACTTTATTGCTAAAGCGTTAGCCATAGTAGTAGAAGTAATAGATGACGAGACAACTTCAAGAATACATGATGATGGAGATCATGGTGTCATGCCGGTGACAACGATGATCATGGAGCCCCGAAGATGGAGATCAAAAGGAGCAAAATGATATTGGCCCTATCATGTCACTATTTGATTGCATGTGATGTTTATCATGTTTTACATCTTATTTGCTTAGAACGACGGTAGCTTAAATAAGATGACCCCTCACTAAAATTTCAAGAAAAGTGTTCCCCCTAACTGTGCACCATTGCGAAGGTTCGTCGTTTCGAAGCACCACGTGATGATCGGGTGTGATAGATTCTAACGTTCGAATACAATGGGTGTAAGCCAGATTTACACACGCAATACACTTAGGTTGACTTGACGAGCCTACCATGTACATACATGGCCTCAGAACACGGAAGACCGAAAGGTCGAGCATGAGTCATATAGAAGATACGATCAACATGAAGATGTTCACCGATGTTCACTAGTCCGTCTCACGTGATGATCGGACATGGCCTAGTTGACTCAGATCATGTTTCACTTAGATGACTAGAGGGATGTCTATCTGAGTGGGAGTTCATTAAATAATTTGATTAGATGAACTCAATTATCATGAACATAGTCTAAATTGTCTTTGCAAATATGTTGTAGATAAATAGCTCACGTTGTAGCTCCATGTTTCAATACGTTCCTAGAGAAAGACTAAGTTGAAAGATATTGTAAGCAATGATGCGGACTGGGTCCGTAGTCCGAGGAGTGTCCTCACTTCTACACAGAAGGCTTACGTCTTTGATGCACCGCTCGATGTGCAAACCCCTACAACATCGTCTGTGGATGTTGTGAACACCTGACAGACACATCCTGATGACTACTTGATAGTTTAGTGCACCATACTTTACGGCTTAGAATCGGGATTCCAATGACGTTTTGAACGCCATAAGACATATGAGATGTTCCAAGAACTGAAATTGGGATTTCAGGCTCATGCCCATGTTGAGAGGTATAAGACCTCTGACAAGTTCTTTTGCCAACAAGATGGAGGAGAATGGCTCAGCTAGTGAGCATGTGCTCAGAATGTCTGGGTGCTGCAATCACTTGAATCAAGTGGGAGTTAAACTTCCAGATAAGATAGTGATTGATATAGTTCTCTAGCCACTATCACTAAGCTACTAGATCTTCGTGATGAACTATGACATGCAAGGGATGGAGATGATCCCGGAGCTGTTCGCGGTGCTTAAGACCGCAAAAGGTAGAAATCAAGAAGGAGCATCAAGTGTTGATGGTTTAACAAGACCACTGGTTTCAAGAAGGGCAAGGGCTAGAAGGGAAACTTCATGGATGGCAAACCAGTTGCCGCTCCAGTGAAGGAACCCAAGGTTGAACCCAAACCCGAGATTAAGTGCTTGTATTGTAAGGGGAACGGTCACTGGTAGCGGAATTACCCAAAATGCATGGTAGATAAGAAGGCTGGCAACTTCAACAAAATTTATACGTGTTATTAATGTGTACCTCACTAGTACTCCTGGTAGCACCTGGGTATTGGATACCGGTTCAGTTACTATTATTGGTGACTTGAAGCAAAAGCTACAGACTAAACGGAGACTGGCTGAGGGCGAGGTGACGATGTGTGTTGGAAGTGTTTCCAAAGTTGATGAGATCACCATCGCACACTCCATCTGCCTTCTGGATTAGTATTGAACCTAGATAAATGTTATCAGGTGTCTACGTTGAGCATGAATATGATTAGATCATGTTCATTGCAATAGGTTATTCATTTAAGTTAGGGAATAATGGTTATTCTGATTACATGAATAACACCTTTCATGGTCATGCACCCTATGTGAATGGTTCATTGAATCTCGGTCGTGGTAATACACATGTTCACGCCAAAAGATGTAGAGTTAATAATGATAGTACCACTTTCTTGTGGCACTGCCGCTTAGGTCATATTGGCGTAAGATGCATGAAGAAACTCCATATCGATGGATGTTTGGAGTCACTTGATTTTGAATCGCTTGACACATGCGAGCCATGCCTCATGGGAAGGATGACTAAGACCCCGTTTTCAGGTACAATGAAATGGGCAAGTGACTTGTTGGAAATCATACATGCAGATGTGTGTGATCCAATGAGAATTGAAGCGTGTGGTGGATATCGCTATTTTCTCATCTTCACTGACGATTTGAGTAGATATAGGTATATTTACTTAATGAAGCACAAGTCTGAAACGTTTGAAAAGCTCAAGCGATTTCAGAGTGAAGTTAAGAATCATCATAACAATAAGATCATGTTCCTACGATCTGATCAAAAGGGGATTTTCCGAGTTATGAGTTTGGCAATCACTTAAGACATTGTGGAATTGTTTCACAGTTGAAGCCACCTGGAACACCACAAGGTAATGGTGTGTCCGGACGTCGTAATCGAACCCTATGAGATATGGTGCGATCTATGATGTCTCTTACCAATCTACCGTTTTCATTTTGAGGTTATGCGTTAGAGACAGCTGCATTCACTTTAGATAGGACACCATCTAAGTCCGTTGAGACGACGCCATAAGAATATTGGTTTGGCAAGAAACCAAAGTTGTCGTTTCTTAAATGTTTGGGGATGCGATGCTTAAGGCTTCAGCCGGAGAAGCTCGAACCCAAAGCGGACAAACACATCTTCATAGGATACCCAAAGGTGATAGTTGGGTACACCTTCTATCTCAGATCCGAGGGAAAATTGTTTGTCGCTAAGAACGGGTCCTTTCTCGAGAAGGAGTTTCTCTCGAAAGAATTGAGTGGGAGGAAGATAGAACTTGATGAGGTTGTCGAACCTTTACTTCAACCAGAGAGTGATGCAACACAGAAAGATGTTTTCTGTGGCGCCTACATCTGTTGAAGAGGAAGTTAATGATAGTGATCATGAAGCTTCGGATCAAGTTGCTATCGAACATCGTAGGTCGATAAGGATATGTACTACTCCTGTGTGGTACGGTAATCCTGTCTTAGATATCATGTTGTTAGACAACAATGAACCTACGAGCTATGGAGAAGCGATGGTGGGCCCGTATTCCGACAAATGGTTAGAAGCCATGAAATCCGAGATATGATCCATATATCAGAACAAAGTATGGACTTTGGTGGACTTGCCTGATGATCGGCAAGCCATTGAGATAAATGGGTCTTTAAGAAGAAGACGGACATGGGCGGTAATGTTACCGTCTATGAAGCTCGACTTGTGGGAAAGAGTCTTTTCACAAGTTCAAGGAGTTGACTACGATGAGAATTTCTCACCCATAGCGATGCTTAAGTCCGTCGGAATCATGTTAGCATTAGCTGTATTTTTCGATTACGAAATCTTACAGATGGATGTCAAAACAAGTTTTCTTACGAAGTTTTCATAAAAAAAAGTTGTATGTGATACAATAAAAGGTTTTGTCGATCCTAAGGATGCTAAAAGGTATGCTGGCTCCAGCAATCCTTCTATGGACTAGAGCAAGCATCTCGGAATCAGAATATATGTTTTGATGGAGTGATCAAAGCTTTTAGGTTTATACAATGTTTGCTAGAAACTTGTATTTACAAGAAAGTGAGTGGGAGCACTACAACATTTCTGATAAGTATATGTGGATGACATATTGTTGATCCGAAATAATGTAGAATTTCTGGAAAGCATAAACGGTTGTTTGAAGAGTGTTTTTCAAAGGAAGACCTGGATAAAGCTGCTTACATATTGGGCATCGAGATCTATAGAAATAGATCAAGACGCCTGATGATACCTCCAAAGAACGCACACCTTGACATGTTTTTGAAGGAGTTCAAAATAGATCAGTCAAAGAAGGGGTTCTTGCCTGAGTTGTAAGGTGTGAAGTTGAGTAAGACTCAAAGCTTGACCACGATAGAAGAAAGAGGAAGGACGAAGGTCGTCCCCTATGCTTTTGTCAGGCTCTATACGGTATGCCATGCTGAAGTACCGCACCTGATGTGTGCCTTGCCACATGTTTGGCAAGAGGGTACAAAGGTGATCTAGGAGTAGTCACCGGATAGCGGTCAAAAATTATCCTTAGAGGAATAAGGAAATGTTTCTCGGTTATGGAGGTGATAAAGAGTTCGACGTAAAGAGTTACATCGATGCAAGCTTAACACCTATCTGGATAGCTCTGAGTAGAGATACCGGATACGTATGATGGAGCAACAATTTGGAATAGCTCCAAGTGGAACGTGGTAGCAGCATCTATGATATAAAGTTATGCGAAATACACAGGGATCTGAATATGGCAAGACCCATTGACTACAACCTCTCTCACAAGCATAACATGATCAAACCCAAAACTATTTGAGTGTTTATCACATAGTGATGTGAACTAGATCATTGAGTCTAGTAGACTCTTGGATGTTGGTCACATGGCGATGTGACCTGTGAGTGTTAATCACATGGCGATGTGAACTAGATTATTAAATCTAGTGCAAGTGGGAGACTGTTGGAAATATGCCCTAGAGGCAATAATAAATTAGTTATTATTGTATATATTTCATTGTTCATGATAATCGTTTATTATCCATGCTAGAATGTATTGATAGGAAACTCAGATACATGTGTGGATACATAGACAACACCATGTCCCTAGTAAGCCTCTAGTTGACTAGCTCGTTGATCAATAGATGGTTACGGTTTCCTGACCATGGACATTGGATGTCATTGATAACGGGATCACATCGTTAGGAGAATGATGTGATGGACAAGACCCAATCCTAAGCCTAGCACAAAGATCATGTAGTTCGTATGCTAAAGCTTTTCTAATGTCAAGTATCATTTCCTTAGACCATGAGATTGTGCAACTCCCGGATACCGTAGGAATGCTTTGGGTGTACCAAACGTCACAACGTAACTGGGTGGCTATAAAGGTTCACTACAGGTATCTCCGAAAGTGTCTGTTGGGTTGGCACGAATCGAGACTGGGATTTGTCACTCCGTGTAAACGGAGAGGTATCTCTGGGCCCACTCGGTAGGACATCATCATAATGTGCACAATGTGATCAAGGAGTTGATCACGGGATGATGTGTTACGGAACGAGTAAAGAAACTTGCCGGTAACGAGATTGAACAAGGTATCGGGATACCGACGATCGAATCTCGGGCAAGTATCATACCGCTGGACAAAGGGAATTGAATACGGGATTGATTGAATCCTCGACATCGTGGTTCATTCGATGAGATAATCGTGGATCATGTGGGAGCCAACATGGGTATCCAGATCCCGCTGTTGGTTATTGACCGGAGAGTTGTCTCGGCCATGTCTGCATGACTCCCGAGCCCGTAGGGTCTACACACTTAAGGTTCAATGACGCTAGGGTTATAGGGAAAGTATGTACGCGGTTACCGAATGTTGTTCGGAGTCCCGGATGAGATCCCGTACATCACGAGGAGTTCCGAAATGGTCCGGAGGTAAAGATTGATATATAGGAAGTATGGTTTTGGCCACCGGAAGTGTTCCGGGCATCACCAGTAGTGTACCGGGACCACCGGAGGGGTCCGGGGGTCCACCGGGAGGGGCCACCAGCCCCGGAGGCATACATGGGCCAAGTGTGAGAAGGGACCAGCCCCTAAGTGGGCTGGGGCGCCTCCCCACCAAGGCCCATGCGCCTAAGGGGAAGAGGGGGCAAACCCTAAGGGCAGATGGGCCTTAAGGCCCATGCCTGGTGTGCCTCCCTCTCCCCCTCCACTTGGCCGCCACCCCAGATGGGGATTGGGGCTGCCGCCACCAGTAGGGTGGAAACCCTAGGTGGGGGGCGCAGCCCTCCCTCTCCCCCTATATATAGTGGAGGCAAAGGGGCAGCCCAACACATGAAGTTCCTCCCCTGTTGGCGCAGCCCTACCCCTCTTCATCCTCGTCTCTTGTAGTGCTTGGCGAAGCCCTGCTGGAGTCCCGCGCTCCTCCACCACCACCACGCCATCGTGCAGCTGCTAGATGGAGTCTTCCCCAACCTCTCCTTCTCCCCTTGCTGGATCAAGGCATAGGAGACGTCACCGGGCTGTACGTGTGTTGAACGCGGAGGTGCCGTCTGTTCGGCACTAGGATCATCGGTGATTTGGATCACGACGAGTATGACTCCATCAACCCCGTTCACTTGAACGCTTCCGCTTAGTGATCTACAAGGGTATGTAGATGCACTCTCCTTCCCCTCGTTGGTAGATTACTCCATAGATTGATCTTGGTGATGTGTAGAAAATTTTGAATTTCTGCTACGTTCCCCAACAAGGCAGCACCTTTTCTTCCTTCTCATAATGCCTAATAGGTATGTTAAAATGTGCAGCTAGTCGTGTAGCATAGATGCCTCCAAAGATGGGACCCTTAGTACGGTTCATACTTAACCGTCTAGCAATAATGCCGCCCATACTAAAAGAGTTATCACCGTATAAGCCATGGTGCAAAATGATAATATCAGGGTACTCAGGTTTCCACAGTTTCCGCGACCAATTAAGCAATGACTAGAAAATAATGCAAAATAACGTAAAACAGGAAAGTGTATGCTAGTGATTCATGCATCAGAAACCTTCCTTGTTTCCCCTATAGTGATAGTGTCAATAAATCCCTCCACATCATCACGATGTGGTTCTTCTGTATTGCCCTCAAAAGGGACTAAACAAACCCGACAGAAATCATAGAATGACATCTCCTTATGCTCATCATATAAATGAAACTCCACCGTAGGTGGCGAGTTCCTAGAATGGAAATGAAAGTTTTGCACAAAGGTATTTGTGAGTAAGAGATACTAATCGCATTGGTCGTGGAGGAAAGCAGTGAGGCCTGCATTTTGAGCCAGTTCATGAAAATCTTCATAAATACCGGCTGCTCTCAAGAAATCCTCAGAAGGCCATTCACACGCCCGAACCTCCGCGGTGCGAGGCAGATTATACTTAGGCTTCGGTGCCTTTTCCTTCGAGCTTTGGCTCGATGAGCCCCTCAATAGTCTCCTCATCATTTTCTGAAAAATTCTGAAATTTTTAGTAACTTCAAAATAAAAGTAAACCAAACTCAATAATATTGATAGCAACTACTCCTACAAGTGCCTAGAGCCTATATCATGCATCAAAACTACTTTTGACCATATAAATTTGACATGCAAGCTCAAGAACAGGGTCACCTAAGCAACAAAAATTTGAAATGAATAAAGCACTAGAACAAAAACTAATTGGACCAATGGAGGAGTCACATACCAAGGAACAATCTCCCCAAGCAGTTTTGTGAGAGGTGCTTTGAGCAAGGAGATCGAAAATGGCAGCAAAACGAGCTTGGACTCGGGTTTGAGCTGGATATTCGTGTTTGTGGGAGGAAGATGAAGTGTGTGGGTGCAGGAATAAGTGGAGGAGGGCCACCGTGGGCCCATGAGGCAGGGGGCGCGCCCTAGAGGGGTAGGCGCGCCCTCCACCCTTGTGGCAAGGTGGTTGGCCCCCCTGGTGTGTTCTCAGTTCCATAAATCCTCAAATATTCTAGAAAAAATCATATTTAATTTTCAGGGCATTTGGAGAACTTTTATTTTCGAGGTATTTTTATATTGCACGGATAATCAGATAACAGACAGAAAAATATTTATTTTTCATTTTATTTAATATAAATAACAGAAAGTAAAAGTGGGTACGGAAGGTTGTGCCTTCTAGTTTCATCCATCTCATGATCATCAAAAGGAATCCACTAACAAGGTTGATCAAGTCTTGTTAACAAACTCATTCCGATTAACATGAAACCGGAGAAATTTCGAATAACACTAGGTTACCTCAACGGGGATATGCACATCCCCAATAATAAGTATATCATATTTCTTCTTGACAGTAGGAAGAGGAAATTCAAAACCTCCAAATATAATCGATGGAATTTTTCTGATAGAATTGATACTATGAACTTGAGGTTGTTTCCTCGGAAAGTGTACCGTATGCTCATTACCATTAACGTGAAAAGTGACATTGCCTTTGTTGCAATCAATAACAGCCCCTGCAGTATTAAGAAAAGGTCTTCCAAGAATAATAGACATACTATCGTCCTCGGGAATATCAAGAATAACAAAGTCCGTTAAAATAGTAACGTTTGCAACCACAACAGGCACATCCTCACAAATACCGACGGGTATAGCAGTTGATTTATCATCCATTTGCAAAGATATTTCAGTAGGTGTCAATTTATTCAAGTCAAGTCTACGATATAAAGAGGGAGGCATAACACTAACACCGGCTCAAGATCACATAAAGCAGTTTTAACATAGTTTCTTTTAATGGAGCATGGTATAGTAGGTACTCCTGGATCTCCAAGTTTCTTTGGTATTCCACCCTTAAAAGTATAATTAGCAAGCATGGTGGAAATTTCAGCTTCTGGTATCTTTCTTTTATTTGTAACAATATTTTTCATGTACTTAGCATAAGGATTCATTTTGAGCATATCAGTCAATCGCATACGAAAGATAGGTCTAATCATTTCAGCAAAGCGCTCAAAATCCTCATCATCCTTTTTCTTGGATGGTTTGGGAGGAAAAGGTATGGGTTTCTGAACCCAAGGTTCTCTTTTTTTACCATGTTTCCTAGCAACAAAGTCTCTCTTATCATAACGTTGATTCTTTGATTGTGGGTTATCAAGATCAACAGCAGGTTCAATTTCTACATCATTATCATTACTAGGTTGAGCATCCTCATGAGCATCATCATTAACATTTTCATTAGGTTCATGTTCATTGCCAGATTGTGTTTGAGCATCAGACATAGAGATATCATTTGGATTATCAGGTGGTTCAGCAATAGGTTCACTAGAAGTTTGCACAGTTCTATCATTTTTCTTTTTCTTCTTTTTAGAAGAACTAGGTGCATCAATTTTATTTCTCTGAGGATCTTGCTCAATTCTCTTAGGGTGGCCTTTAGGATACAAAGGTTCTTGAGTCATTCTACCAGTTCTAGTAGCCACTCTAACAGCATAATCATTTTTCTTACTATTCATTTCATCGAGCAATTCTTTTTGAGCTTTAAGTACTTGTTCAACTTGGGTGGTAACCATAGAAGCATGTTTGCTAACAAGTTTAAGTTCACCTTTAACATTAGCCATATAATCACCCAAGTATTTAATCATATCGGAATCGTATTTCAATTGTCTACCAAAATAAGCATTGAAGTCTTCTTGCTTAAACATAAAATTATCAAACTCATCCAAGCATTGACTAGCAATTTTAGTAGGAGGGATTTCAACTTTGTCATATCTATAGAGAGAATTTACCTTTACTACCTGTGTCGGGTTATTAGGATAAGGAGGTTCTTCAATAAATAAAGGATTAAGATCATATGTTTCTTCAATAGGCGGTAAATTAAGACCATGTATTTCTTCAATAGGAGGTAAATTCTTAACATCGTCAGCTTTAATACCTTTTTCTTTCATAGATTTATTTGCCTCTTGCATATCTTCAGGACTGAGAAATAGAATACCTCTCTTCTCCGGAGTTGGTTTAGGAATAGGATCATTAATTGGAGCAGGAACTGGCTCAGGAGGTGCCCAATTATTTTCATTTGTCAACATATTGTAAAATAAGATTTCAGCTTCATCCGGTGTTCTTTCCCTGAAAAGAGAACCAGCACAACTATCCAGGTAATCTCTGGAAGCATCGGTTAGTCCATTATAAAAGATATCAAGTATTTCATTTTTCTTAAGAGGATGATCAGGCAAAGCATTAAGTAACTCGAGAAGCCTCCCCAAGCTTGTGGGAGACTCTCTTCTTTAATTTGCACAAAGTTGTATATTTCCTTTAAAGCATCTTGTTTCTTATGAGCAGGGAAATATTTAGCAGAGAAGTAATAAATCATATCCTGGGACTATGCACACAACCAGGATCAAGAGAATTAAACCATATCTTAGCATCACCCTTTAATGAGAACGAAAATATTTTGAGGATATAAAAGTAGCGAGATCTCTCATCATTAGTGAACAGGGTGGCTATATCATTTAATTTAGTAAGATGTGCCACAACAGTTTCAGATTCATAGCCATGAAAAGGATCAGATTCAACCAAAGTAATTATATCAGGATCAATAGAGAATTCATAATCCTTATCAGTAACACAGATAGGTGAAGTAGCAAAAGCAGGGTCGGGTTTCATCCTAGCATTTAGAGATTGATTATTCAATTTAGCTAATAACCTTTTGAGTTCATATCTATCTTTGCAAGCTAAAATAGCTAAAGAAGCTTCTTGATCAAAAACATAACCCTCAGGAATAACAAGTGATTCTTCATCATCACTTTCATTAGTATTATCAGATTCCATATTTTCAATATCTCTAGCCCTAGCAAGTTGTTCGTCAAGAAATTCACCAAGTGGCACAGTAGTATCAAGCATAGAAGTGGTTTCATCATAAGTATCATGCATAGCAGAAGTAGCTTCATCAATAACATGCGACATATCAGAACGAATAGCAGAAGGAGGTTTAGGTGTCGCAAGCTTACTCATAACAGAAGGTGAATCAAGTGCAGAGCTAGATGGAAGTTCCTTACCTCCCCTCGTAGTTGAGGGATAAATTGTTGTCTTAGCGTCTTTCAAGTTCTTCATAGTGTCCAGCTGATATAAATCCCAAGTGACTCAAAGAATAGAGCTATGCTCCCCGGCAGCGGCGCCAGAAATTAGTCTTGATAACCCACAAGTATCGGGGATCGCAACAGCTTTCGAGGGTAGAGTATTCAACCCAAATTTATTGATTCGACACATGGGGAGCCAAAGAATATTCTCAAGTATTAGCAGCTGAGTTGTCAATTCAACCACACCTAGAAACTTAGTATCTACAACAAAGTGTTTAGTAGCAAAGTAATATGATAGTGGTGGTAACGGTAGCAAAAGAGTAATGAAAGCAAAGTAATATTTTTGGTATTTTGTAATGATTGTAACAATAGCAACGGGAAAGTAAATAAGCGTAAACCAGTATATGGAAAGCTTGTAGGCATCGGATCAGTGATGGATAATTATGCCGGATGCGGTTCATCATGTAACAGTCATAACATAGGGTGACCCAGAACTAGCTCCAATTCATCAATGTAATGTAGGCATGTATTCCGAATATAGTCATACATGCTTATGGAAAAGAACTTGCATGACATCTTTTGTCCTACCCTCCCGTGGCAGCGAGGTCCTAACGGAAACTAAGGGATATTAAGGCCTCCTTTTAATAGAGAACCGGAACAAAGCATTAGCACATAGTGAATACATGAACTCCTCAAACTATGGTCATCACCGGCAGTGGTCCCGATTATTGTCACTTCGGGGTTGCCGGATCATAACACATAATAGGTGACTATAGACTTGCAAGATAGGATCAAGAACTCACATATATTCATGAAAACATAATAGGTTCAGATCTGAAATCATGGCACTCGGGCCCTAGTGACAAGCATTAAGCATAGCAAAGTCATAGAAACATCAATCTCAGAACATAGTGGATACTAGGGATCAAACCCTAACAAATCTAACTCAATTACATGATAAATCTCATCCAACCCATCACCGACCAGCAAGCCTACGATGGAATTACTCACGCACGGCGGTGAGCATCATGAAATTGGTGATGGAGGATGGTTGATGATGACGACAGCGACGAATCCCCCTCTCCGGAGCCCCGAACGGACTCCAGATTAGCCCTCCCGAGAGTTTTTAGGGCTTGGCAGCGGCTCCGTATCGTAAAACATGATGATTTATTCTCCTCTATTTTTTTCTCCCCGAAAGCAAATATATAGAGTTGGAGTTGGAGTCGGAAGGTCTCCAGGGGGCCAACGAGGTAGGGGGCGCGCCCTAGGGGGGGCGCCCCCCACCCTCGTGGACAGGGTGTGGGCCCCCTGGTCTTCAACTTTGGCGAGGATTTTTTTATTATTTATTGTAAGATATTTCGTGGAGTTTCAGGTCATTCCGAGAACTTTTATATTCTACACATAAAACGACATCATGGCAATTCTGCTGAAAACAACGTCAGTCCGGGTTAGTTCCATTCAAATCATACAAGTTAGAGTCCAAAACAAGGGCAAAAGTGTTTGGAGAAGTAGATATGACGGAGACGTATCAGGCTGCGCGCCCCCCAATGCTTAGTCCGAATTGGACTAGGGGGAGGGGCGACGCCCCCTCCTTCCTTCTCTTCTCTTTTCCCTTTCCTTCTCTCCTACTCCTACTACTTGGAAGGGCTCCTAGTTCTACTAGGAAAGGGGGAATCCTACTCCCGGTGGGAGTAGGACTCCCCTATGGCGCGCCATAGAGAGGGCTGGCCCTTCCCTCCTCCACTCCTTTATATACGGGGATGGGGGGAACCCCTTGGAGACACAACAATTGACCATTGATCTCTTAGCCATGTGCAGTGCCCCCTCCACCATAATCCACCTCGATTATATCATAGCGGTGCTTAGGCGAAGCCCTGCGTCAGTAGCATCATCACCACCGTCACCACGCCGTCGTGTTGACGAAACTCTCCTGTGAAGCTTTGCTGGATCGGAGCTCGCGGGACGTCATCGAGTTGAACGTGTGCATGAACTTGGAGGTGCCATGCGTTCAATACTTGGATCATCGGATCGTGAAGACGTACGACTACATCAACCGCGTTGTGCTAACGCTTCCGCAGTTGGTCTACGAGGGTACGTGGACACACTCTCTCCTCTTGTTGCTATGCATCACCATGATCCTATGTGTGTGTAGGATTTTTTTTGAAATTACTACGTTCCCCAACAGTGGCATCTGAGCCAGGTTTATGCGTAGAAGTTATATGCACAAGTAGAACACAAGTGAATTGTGGGCGATACAAGTCATACTTCTTACCAGCATGTCATACTTTGGTTCTGTGGTATTGTTGGATGAAGCGGCCCAGACCGACATTACGCGTACGCTTACGCAAGACTGGTTCTACCGACGTGCTTTGCACACATGTGGTGAAGTAAATATGCCCTAGAGGCAATAATAAAGTTATTATTTATTTCCTTATATCATGATAAATGTTTATTAATTATTCATGCTAGAATTGTATTAACCGGAAGCATGATACATGTGTGAATACATAGACAAACATAGTGTCACTAGTATGCCTCTACTTGACTAGCTCGTTGATCAAAGATGGTTATGTTTCCTAGCCATAGACAAAGAGTTCTCATTTGATTAACGGGGTCACATCATTAGGAGAATGATGTGATTGACTTGACCCATTCCTTTAGCTTAGCACACGATCGTTTAGTATTCTGCTATTGCTTTCTTCATGACTTATACATGTTCCTATGACTATGAGATTACGCAACTCCTGTTTTTGGAGGAACACTTTGTGTGCTACCAAATGTCACAACGTAAATGGGTGATTATAAAGGTGATCTATAGGTGTCTCTGAAGGTACTTGTTGGGTTGGCATATTTCGAGATTAGGATTTGTCACTCCGATTGTCGGAGAGGTATCTCTGGGCCCACTTGGTAATGCACATCACTTAAGCCTTGCAAGCATTGCAACTAATGAGTTAGTTGCGGGATGATGTATTACAGAACGAGTAAAGAGACTTGCCGGTAACGAGGTTGAACTAGGTATTGAGATACCGACGATCGAATCTGGACAAGTAACATACCGATGACAAAGGGAACAACGTATGTTGTTATGCGGTCTGACCGATAAAGATCTTCGTAGAATATGTGGGAGCCAATATGAGCATCCAGGTTCCGCTATTGGTTATTGACCGAAGACGTGTCTCGGTCATGTCTACATAGTTCTCGAACCCGTAGGGTCCGCACGCTTAAAGTTTCGATGACAGTTATATTATGAGTTTATATGTTTTGATGTACCAAAGGTTGTTCGGAGTCCCGGATGTGATCACAGACATAACGAGGAGTCTAGAAATGGTCGAGACATGAAGATGCATATATTGGACGACTATATTCGGACACCGGAATGGTTTCGGGAGTTATCGGGTATATACCGGAGTACCGAGGGGTTACCTGAAGCCCCCGGAGGTTATTGGGCCTCATGGGCCCAATTGGTGGAAGAGGAGAGGCGGCCAAGGGGCAGCCGCGCGCCCCTCCCCCCCAAGTCCGAATTGGACAAGGAGGGGGGCGGTGTACCCCCTTTCCTCCCCCCTCTCTCTCCTACCCTCTCCTCTCCTAATCCAACAAGGAAAAGGGAGGGAGTCCTACTCCCGGTGGGAGTAGGACTCCTCCTGGCCGGCCGCCTCTCTCCCCCTTGCTCCTTTACATACGGGGGCAGGGGGCACCCTAGAGACACAACAATTGATCTGTTGATCTTTTAGCCGTGTGCAGTGCCCCCCTCCACCATAGTCCACCTCGATTATACTGTAGCGGTGCTTAGGCAAAGCCCTGCATTAGTAGAACATCATCATCATCACCACGCCGCCGTGCTGACGAAACTCTCCCTCAACACTCGACTGGATTGGAGTACGAGGGACGTCATCGGGCTGAACGTGTGCTGAACTCGGAGGTGCCGTGCGTTCGGTACTTGATCTGTCGGATCATGAAGACGTACGACTACATCAACTGCGTTGTGCTAACGCTTCCACATTTGGTCTACAAGGGTACGTGCACAACACTCTCCCCTCTCGTTGCTGTGCATCACCGTGATCTTGCGTGTGCATAGGAATTTTTTTGAAATTACTATGTTCCCCAATAGTGGTATCAGAGCCTGGTTTTATGCGTAGATGTCATATGCATGAGTAGAACACAAGTGAGTTGTGGGTGATATAATTCATACTGCTTACTAGCATGTCATACTTTGGTTCGGCGGTATTGTTGGATGAAGCGGCCCGGACCGACGTTACGCGTACGCTTACGCGAGACTGGTTCTACCGACGTGCTTTGCACACAGGTGGCTGGTGGGTGTTAGTTTCTCCAACTTTAGTTGAACCGAGTGTGGATACGCCCAGTCCTTGCGAAGGTTAAAATAACACCAACTTGACAAACTATCGTTGTGGTTTTGATGCGTAGGTACGAACGGTTCTTGCTAAGCCCGTAGCAGCCACGTAAAATTTGCAACAACAAAGTAGAGGACGTCTAACTTATTTTTGCAGGGCATGTTGTGATGTGATATGGTCAAGACATGATGCTAAATTTTATTGTATGAGATGATCATGTTTTGTAACCGAGTTATCGGCAACTGGAAGGAGCCATATGGTTGTCGCTTTATTGTATGCAATGCAATCACCCTATAATGCTTTACTTTATCACTAAGCTTTAGCGATAGTCGTAGAAGCATAAGTTGGCGAGACGACAACGATGCTACGATGGAGATCAAGGTGTCACGCCGGTGACGATGGTGATCATGATGGTGCTTCGGAGATGGAGATCACAAGCACAAGATGATGATGGCCATATCATATCACTTATATTGATTGCATGTGATGTTTATCTTTTTATGCATCTTATCTTGCTTTGATTGACGGTAGCATTATACGATGATCCCTCACTAAATTATCAAAGTATAAGTGTTCTCCCTGAGTATGCACCGTTGTGAAAGTTCTTCGTGCTGAGACACCACGTGATGATCGGGTGTGATAGGCTCTACGTTCAAATACAACGGGTGCAAAACAGTTGCACACACGGAATACTCAGGTTAAACTTGACGAGCCTAGCATATAACAGATATGGCCTCGGAACACGGAGACCGAAAGGTCGAGCGTGAATCATATATTAGATATGATCAACATAGTGATGTTCACCATTGAAACTACTCCATCTCACGTGATGATCAGACATGGTTTAGTTGATATGGATCACGTGATGACTTAGAGGATTAGAGGGATGTCTATCTAAGTGGGAGTTCTTAAGTAATATGATTAATTGAACTTAAATTTACCATGAACTTAGTACCAGATAGTATCTTGCTTGTCTATGTTGATTGTAGATAGATGACCCATGCTGTTGTTCCGTTAAATTTTAATGCGTTCCTTGAGAAAGCAAAGTTGAAAGATGATGGTAGCAATTACACGGACTGGGTCCGTAACTTGAGGATTATCCTCATTGCTGCACAGAAGAATTACGTCCTGGAAGCACCGCTAGGTGTACCACCCGCGCCAGCAACTGTAGACATTGTGAATGCCTGGCAGTCGCGTGTTGATGACTACTCGATAGTTCAGTGTGCCATGCTTTACGGCCTAGAACCGGGACTTCAACGACGTTTTGAACGTCATGGAGCATATGAGATGTTCCAAGAGTTGAAGTTAATATTTCAAGCATATGCCCGGATTGAGAGATATGAAGTCTCCAATAAGTTCTATACCTGCAAAATGGAGGAGAATAGTTCTGTCAGTGAGCATATACTCAGAATGTCTGGGTACTGCAATCACATGATTCAACTTGGAGTTAATCTTCCGGATGATAGCGTCATTGACAGAATTCTTCAATCACTGCCACCAAGCTACAAGAGCTTCGTGATGAACTATAACATGCAAGGGATGGATAAGACGATTCCCGAGCTCTTCGCGATGCTAAAGGCTGCAGAGGTAGAAATCCAGAAGGAGCATCAAGTGTTGATGGTCAATAAGACCACCAATTTCAATAAAAAGGGCAAAGGGAAGAAGGGGAACTTCAAGAAGAACAGCAAGCAAGTTGCTTCTCAGGAGAAGAAACCCAAGTCTGGACCTAAGCCTAAGACTGAGTGCTTCTACTGCAAGAAGACTGGTCACTGGAAGCGGAACTGCCCCAAGTATTTGGCGGATAAGAAGGATGGCAAGGTGAACCAAGGTATATGTGATATACATGTTATTGATGTGTACCTTACTAATGCTTGCAGTATCACCTTTGTATTTGATACTGGTTCTGTTGCTAATATTTGCAACTCGAAACAGGGACTACAGATTAAGCGAAGATTGGCTAAGGACGAGGTGACGATGCGCGTGGGAAATGGTTCCAAAGTCGATGTGATCGCGGTCGGCACGCTACCTCTACATCTACCTTCGGGATTAGTTTTAGACCTGAATAATTGTTATTTGTTGCCAGCGGTGAGCATGAACATTACATCTGGATCTTGTTTGATGCGAGATGGTTATTCATTTAAATCAGAGAATAATGGTTGTTCTATTTATATGAGTAATATCTTTTATGGTCATGCACCCTCGAAGAGTGGTCTATTTTTGTTGAATCTAGATAGTAGTGATACACATATTCATAATATTGAAGCTAAAAGATGCAGAGTTGATAATGATAGTGCAACTTATTTGTGGCACCGCCGTTTAGGTCATATTGGTGTAAAGCGCATGAAGAAACTCCATACTGATGGACTTTTGGAACCACTTTATGAATCACTTGGTACTTGTGAACCGTGCCTCATGGGCAAGATGACTAAAACACCGTTCTCCGGAACTATGGAGCGAGCAACAGATTTGTTGGAAATCATACATACAGATGTATGTGGTCCGATGAATATTGAGGCTCGTGGCGGATATCGTTATTTTCTCAGCTTCACAGATGATTTGAGCAGATATGGGTATATCTACTTAATGAAACATAAGTCTGAAACATTTGAAAAGTTCAAAGAATTTCAGAGTGAAGTTGAAAATCATCGTAACAAGAAAATAAAGTTTCTACGATATGATCGTGGAGGAGAATATTTGAGTTACGAGTTTGGTCTTCATTTGAAACAATGTGGAATAGTTTCGCAACTCACGCCACCTGGAACACCACAGCATAATGGTGTGTCCGAATGTCGTAATTGTACTTTACTAGATATGGTGCAATTTATGATGAATCTTACTGATTTACCACTATCGTTTTGGGGTTATGCTTTAGAGACAGCTGCATTCACGTTAAATAGGGCACCATCAAAATCCGTTGAGACGATGCCATATGAACTGTGGTTTGGCAAGAAACCAAAGTTGTCGTTTCTTAAAGTTTGGGGCTGCAATGCTTATGTGAAAAAGCTTCAATCTGGTAAGCTCGAATCCAAATCGGAGTCATATGATACCCAAAAGAGACTGTTGGGTACACCTTCTATCACAAATCCGAAGGCAAGACTTTTGTTGCTAAATTTGGAATCTTTCTAGAGAAGGAGTTTCTCTCAAAAGAAGTGAGTGGGAGGAAAGTAGAACTTGATGAGGTAACTGTACCCGCTCCCTTATTGGAGAGTAGTTCATCACAGAAACTGGTTTCTATGACACCTACACCAATTAGTGAGGAAGTTAATGATGATGATCATGAGACTTCAGATCAAGTTGTTACTGAACCTCGTAGATCAACCAGAGTGAGATCCACACCAGAGTGGTACGGTAATCCTGTTCTGGAGGTTATGTTACTAGACCATGACGAACCTGCGAACTATGAAGAAGCGATGGTGAGCCCAGATTCCACAAAATGGCTTGAGGCCATGAAATCTGAGATGGGATCCATGTATGAGAACAAAGTGTGGACTTTGGTTGACTTGCCTGTTGATCGGCAAGCCATTGAGAATAAATGGATCTTCAAGAAGAAGACTGACACTGACGGTAATGTTACTGTCTGTAAAGCTCGACTTGTTGCAAAAGGTTTTCGACAAGTTCAAGGGATTGACTACGATGAGACTTTTTCACCCGTAGCGGTGCTAAAGTCTGTCCGAATCATGTTAGCAATTGTCGCATTTTATGATTATGAAATTTGGCAAATGGATGTCAAAACTGCATTCCTGAATGGATTTCTGGAAGAAGAGTTGTATATGATGCAACCGGAAGGTTTTGTTGATCCAAAGGGAGCTAACAAAGTGTGCAAGCTCCAGCGATCCATTTATGGACTGGTGCAAGCCTCTCGGAGTTGGAATAAACGCTTTGATAGTGTTATCAAAGCATACGGTTTTATACAGACTTTTGGAGAAGCCTGTATTTACAAGAAAGTGAGTGGGAGCTCTGTAGCATTTCTGATATTATATGTGGATGACATATTACTAATTGGAAATGATATAGAATTTCTTGATAGCATAAAGGGATACTTGAATAAGAGTTTTTCAATGAAGGACCTCGGTGAAGCTGCTTATATATTGGGCATCAAGATCTATAGAGATAGATCAAGACGCTTAATTGGACTTTCACAAAGCACATACCTTGACAAAGTTTTGAAGAAGTTCAAAATGGATCAAGCAAAGAAAGGGTTCTTGCCTATGTTACAAGGTGTGAAGTTGAGTAAGACTCAATGCCCGACCACTGCAGAAGATAGAGATAAGATGAAAGTTGTTCCCTATGCTTCAGCCATAGGCTCTATCATGTATGCAATGTTGTGTACCAGACCTGATGTGTGCCTTGCTATAAATTTAGCAGGGAGGTACCAAAGTAATCCAGGAGTGGATCACTGGAAAACGGTCAAGAACACCCTGAAATACCTGAAAAGGACTAAGGATATGTTTCTCGTTCATGGAGGTGACAAATAGCTAGTCGTAAATGGTTATGTCGATGCAAGCTTTGACACTGATCCGGACGATTCTAAATCGCAAACCGGATACGTGTTTACATTGAACGGTGAAGCTGTCAATTGTTGCAGTTCTAAACAAAGCGTTGTGGCAGGATCTATGTGTGAAGCGAAGTACATAGCTGCTTCGGAAGCAGCAAATGAAGGAGTTCGGATGAAGGAGTTCATATCCGATCCAGGTGTCATACCTAGTGCATCGGGTCCAATGAAAATCTTTTGTGACAATACTGGTGCAATTGCTTTGGCAAAGGAATCCAGATTTCACAAGAGAACCAAACACATCAAGAGACGCTTCAACTCCATCCGGGATCAAGTCCAGGTGGGAGACATAGAGATTTGCAACATACATACGGATCTGAATGTTGCAGACCCGTTGACTAAGCCTCTTCGACGAGCAAAACATGATCATCACCAAGACTCCATGGGTGTTAGAATCATTACTGTGTAATCTAGATTATTGACTCTAGTGCAAGTGGAAGACTGATACGTCTCCAACATATCTATAATTTTTGATTGCTCCATGCTATATTATCTACTGTTTTGAATGTTTATGGGCTTTATTATACACTTTTATATCATTTTTGGGACTAACCTATTAACCCAGAGCCCAGTGCCAGTTTCTGTTTTTACCTTGTTTTAGGGTTTCGAAGAAAAGGAAAATCAAACGGAGTCCAATTGACCTGAAACTTCACGGAACTCATTTTTGGAAGGAAAGAAGCCCAGAAGACTTGGAGTGCACATCAGGGGACCTGCGAGGAGGCCACGAGGCAGGGGGCGCGCCCACCCCCTCTGGGCACGCCCTCCACCCTCGTGGCCCCCCTGACGTATTTCTTCCGCCTATATATCTCCATATACCCTAAAAACATCCAGGAGCACAATAGATCGGGAGTTCCGCCGCCAGAAGCCTCCGTAGCCACCGAAAGCCAATCTAGACCCGTTCCGGCACCCTGCCGGAGGGGGAATCCCCCTCCGGTGGCCATCTTCATCATCCCGACGCTCTCCATGACGAGGAGGGAGTAGTCCACCCTCGGGGCTGAGGGTGTGTACCAGTAGCTACGTGTTTGATCTCTCTCTCTCTCTTGTTCTTGATTTGGCACGATCTTGATGTATCGCGAGCTTTGCTATTATAGTTGGATCTTATGTTTCTTCTCCCCCTCTACTCTCTTGTAATGAATTAAGTTTCCCCTTTGGAGTTATCTTATCGGATTGAGTCTTTAAAGATTTGATGAGAACACTTGATGTATGTCTTGCCGTGCGTATCTGTGGTGACAATGGGATACCACGTGATTCACTTGATGTATGTTTTGGTGATCAACTTGCGGGTTCCACCCATGAACCTATGCATAGGGGTTGGCACATGTTTTCGTCGTGATTCTCTGGTAGAAACTTTGGGGCACTCTTTGAGGTTCTATATGTTGGTTGAATAGATGAATCTGAGATTGTGTGACGCATATCGTATAATCATACCCACGGATACTTGAGGTGACATTGGAGTATCTAGGTGACATTAGGGTTTTGGTTGATTTGTGTCTTAAGGTGTTATTCTAGTACAAACTCTAGGGCTGTTTGTGACACTTATAGGAATAGCCCAACGGATTGATTGGGAAGAATAACTTTGAGGTGGTTTCGTACCCTACCATAATCTCTTCGTTCGTTCTCCGCTATTAGTGACTTTGGAGTGACTCTTTTTTGCATGTTGAGGGATAGTTATGTGATCCAATTATGATATTATTGTTGAGGGAACTTACACTAGCGAAAGTATGAACCCTAGGCCTTGTTTCCTATCATTGCAATACCATTTATGCTCACTTTTATCACTTGCTACCTTGCTGTTTTTATAATTTCAGATTACAAATACCTTTATCTACTATCCATATACCACTTGTATCACCATCTCTTCGCCGAACTAGTGCACCTATACAATTTACCATTGTATTGGGTGTGTTGGGGACACAAGAGACTCTTTGTTATTTGGTTGCAGGGTTGCTTGAGAGAGACCATCTTCATCCTATGCCTCCTACGGATTGATAAACCTTAGGTCATCCACTTGAGGGAAATTTGCTACTGTCCTACAAACCTCTGCACTTGGAGGCCCAACAACGTCTACAGGAAGAAGGTTGTGTAGTAGACATCAAGCTCTTTTCTGGCACCGTTCCCGGGGAGGTGAGTGCTTGAAGGTATATCTTTAGATCTTGCAATCGAGTCTTTTAGTTTCTTGTTTTATCACTAGTTTTGTTTTTAAAAGAAAACTAAAAAATGGAATTGAGTTTGTCTCATACGCTTCACCTTTTTAATATCTTTCGTGAGTATGATGGAAAGGAAAATTGTGCCAAAGGGCTAGAAGAAGAAATCTATAAAATGTTTGGCACTAAATATTTGAATGATGAGCATGATTGCAATGTTGTTAGTACGAATTCTTTGAATATCCATGATGCTAATGATATGCAAAGCCACAAGCTTGGGGAAGCTATGTTTGATGAAGATGATATTTTTTGTCCCCCAAGTTTTGATGAGAAAATTTATTATGATGAAAGCATGCCTCCTATTTATGATGATTATATTGATGAAAGTGGATTTGGAGAGGTCATGACTTTATTTTATGATGAATCCACTATTCTGGAAGAGGTTCCAATTGATTATGAGAACAAAGTTGCTATCTATGATGATTATTGTGATGACTTGTATGCTATAAAGAATAATGATATCCATGAAACTTGTCATCATTATTTTAGTTTTCAATTGTATTATGCCTCACATGATAATTATTTTGTTGAGTTTGCTCCCACTATTATTCATGAGAAGAATTTTGCTTATGTGGAGAGTAATAAAATTTATATGCTTGTAGATCATGAAAAGAATGCTTTAGATGCTGGTTATATTGTTGAATTCATTCATGATGCTACTGAAAATTATTATGAGGGAGGAACATATGCTTGTAGGAATTGCAATAATATCAAGTTTCCTCTCTATGTGCTTAAAATCTTGAAGCTATGCTTGTTTTGCCCTCCTATGCTAGTTGATTCTTGTTCCCATAAGTTGTTTTGTCACAAAATCCCTATGCATAGGAAGTGGGTTATACTTAAATTTACTAGTCATATTCTTCAATATGCTCTCTTTATGTTACAATTCTTATCTTTTATGTGAGCATCGTTGAAATCATCATGCCTAGCTAGGGGCGTTAAACGATAGCGCTTGTTGGGAGGCAACCCAACTTTATTTTTGTTCCTTGCTTTTTGCTCCTGTTTAGTAATAAATAATTTATCTAGCCTGTGTTATGATTGAGTTTTTTATGTTTTAGTTAGTGTTTGTGCCAAGTAGAACCTTTGGGAAGACTTGGGTGAAGTCTTTTTGATCTTGCTGTAGAAAACAGAAACTTTAGCGCTCACGAGAATTGCTGCCATTTTTATTTGGAGAGTGCCATTTAGTTAATTCTTTTTGCAGATGATTAAGAGATAAATTCCTCAGGTCCATCAATTTATTTTAGAATTTTTGGGGTTCCAGAAGTTTGCGTTAGTTACATATTACTACAGACTGTTCTGTTTTTGACAGATTCTGTATTTCGTGTGTTGTTTGCTTATTTTGATAAATCTATGGCTAGTAAAAGAGTTTATAAACCATAGAGAAGTTGGAATACAGTAGGTTTAACACCAATATAAATAAATAATGAGTTCATTACAGTACCTTGAAGTAGTGTTTTGTTTTCTTTCGCTAACGGAGCTTACGAGTTTTCTGTCAAGTTTTGTGTTGTGAAGTTTTCAAGTTTTGGGTAAGGATTCGATAGACTATGGAATAAGGAGTGGCAAGAGCCTAATCTTGGGGATGCCCAAGGCACCCCAAGTTAATATTCAAGGACAACCAAGAGCCTAAGCTTGGGGATGCCCCGGAAGTCATCCCCTCTTTCATCTTCGTTCATCGGTAACTTTACTTGGAGCTATATTTTTATTCGCCACATGATATGTGTTTTGCTTGGAGCGTCAATTTATTTTGTTAGGATTTTCTTTCTGTTATTTAGAACAATGTTTTGCATCTTTTATTTCAATAAAAGTATACATGTTGCTGTTTGAAAACAAAAAGTTTACCGATGTTGCAATAATTCCCTAGAAAAGTCAGAATGTGATAAAATGTTGAAACCTTTTGAATATTAATTAAGCTCTGATAAATTTACTACAGTGGGAATTTTCTTTCATAATTTTGGAGCTAGGGAAGTATGGATGTTGCAGCATTCTTTACAGACTATCCTTTTTAGGCAGATTGCTGTTATGTTTGCATTGTTTGCATATGTTTGCTTCTTTAATGTTTCTATTTGAGGATAGGAATATTAAATATGCAGAGGCATTTAGTATGCAATGTTGAATGATAATTTTAGTTATTTGCTACAGTAGAGTATGATAAGGTTTGTGCAATGGTTTATACTAACTTATCTCACGAGTCCTTGTTGAGTTTTGTGCGGATGAAGCTTTTGAGATTTAGGGAGACCGTGATATGAGAGGAATTAAGGAGACACAAAAGCTCAAGCTTGGGGATGCCCAAGGCACCCCAAGATAATATTTCAAGAAGTCTCAAGCGTCTAAGCTTGGGGATGCCCCGGTTGGCATCCCACCTTTCTTCTTCAACAACTATCGGTTAGTTTCGGTTGATCCTAAGTTTTTGCTTCTTCACATGATGCTTGCCATTCTTAGAATTCCATTTTATTTTGCTTTGCTTGCTATTTGAATAAAATACCAATATCTGAAATTATTAAATGTTAGAGAGTCTTCACATAGTTGCATAATTATTCGACTACCCATTGTTCTTCACTTATATCTTTCGGAGTAGTTTGTTGTTTGCTCTAGTACTTCACTTATATCTTTTAGAGCATGGTGGTAGATTTATTTTGAAGAAATAGATGAACTCTCATGCTTCACTTATATTATTTTGAGAGTCTTAAATAGCATGGTAATTTTCTTAAATAATCCTAATATGCTAGGCATCCAAGATTAGTAAAAACTTTCTTATGAGTGTGTTGAATACTAAGAGAAGTTTGATGCTTGATGATTGTTTTGAGATATGGAGGTAATAATATCAAAGTCCTGCTAGTTGAGTAGTTGTGAAATTGAGAAATTCTTGTGTTGAAGTTTGCAAGTCCCGTAGCATGCACGTATGGTAAACGTTATGTAACAAATTTGAAACATCAGGTGTTATTTGATTGTCTTCCTTATGAGTGGCGGGCGGGGACGAGCGATGGTCTTTTCCTACCAATCTATCCCCCTAGGAGCATGCGCGTAGTGCCGAAGTTTTTGATGACTTGTAGATTTTTGCAATAAGTATGTGAGTTCTTTATGACTAATGTTGAGTCCATGGATTATACGCACTCTTACCCTTCCATCCTTGCTAGCCTCTCCAGTACCGTGCATTGCCCTTTCTCACATTGAGAGTTGGTGCAAACTTCGCCGGTGCATCCAAACCCCGTGATATGATACGCTCTGTCACACATAAACCTCCTTATATCTTCCTCAAAACAGCCACCATACCTACCTATTATGGCATTTCCATAGCCATTCCGAGATATATTGCCATGCAACTTTCCACCGTTCCGTTTATTATGACACGCATCATCATTGTCACATTGCTTTGCATGATCATGTAGTTGACATCGTATTTGTGGCAAAGCCACCGTTCATAATTTTTCATACATGTCACTCTTGATTCATCGCAATCCCGGTACACCGCCGGAGGCATTCATATAGAGTCATACTTTGTTCTAGTATTGAGTTGTAATCATTGAGTTGTAAATAAATAGAAGTGTGATGATCATCATTCATAGAGTATTGTCCCCAAAAAAGAGAAAGGCCAAATAAAAAAGGAAGGCCAAAAAAAGGAAAGGCCAAAAAAAAGAAAGGCCAAATAAAAATTAAAAAATAAAAGGGACAATGCTACTATACTTTTTCCACACTTGTGCTTCAAAGTAGCACCATGATCTTCATGATAGAGAGTCTCTTGTTTTGTCACTTTCATATACTAGTGGGAATTTTTCATTATAGAACTTGGCTTGTATATTCCAACAATGGGCCTCCTCAGGAGCCCTAGGTCTTCGTGAGCAAGCAAGTTGGATGCACACCCACTTAGTTTCTTTAGTTGAGCTTTCATACATTTATAGCTCTAGTGCATCCATTGCATGGCAATCCCTACTCCTTGCATTAACATCAATCGATGGGCATCTCCATAGCCTATTGATTAGCCTCGTTGATGTGAGACTTTCTCCTTTTTGTCTTCTCCACATAACCCCCTCATTATTATATTCCACCCATAGTGCTATATCCATGGCTCGCGCTCATGTATTGCGTGAAAGTTTATAGGTTTGAGATTACTAAAGTATGAAACAATTGCTTGGCTTGTCATCGGGGTTATGCATGATGAGAGCATTCTTGTGTGACGAAAATGGAGCATGACTAAACTATATGATTTTGTAGGGATGAACTTTCTTTGGCCATGTTATTTTGAGAAGACATAATTGCTTAGTTAGTATGCTTGAAGTATTATTATTTCTATGTCAATATGAACTTTTATCTTGAATCTTTCAGATCTGAATGTTCATACCACAATTAAGAAGAATTATATTGAAATAATGCCAAGGAGCACTCCGCATCAAAAATTCTGTTTTTATCATTTACCTACTCGAGGACGAGCAGGAATTAAGCTTGGGGATGCTGATACGTCTCCAACGTATCTATAATTTTTGATTGCTCCATGCTATATTATCTACTTTCTTCAATGTTTATGGGCTTTATTATACACTTTTATATCATTTTTGGGACTAACCTATTATCCCAGAGCCCAGTGCCAGTTTCTGTTTTTACCTTGTTTTAGGGTTTCGAAGAAAAGGAAAATCAAACGGAGTCCAATTGACCTGAAACTTCACGGAACTCATTTTTGGAAGGAAATAAGCCCAGAAGACTTGGAGTGCATGTCAGGGGACCTGCGAGGAGGCCACGAGGCAGGGGGCGCTCCCACCCCCTCTAGGCGCGCCCTCCACCCTCGTGGGCCCCTCATGGCCCCCCTGACATACTTATTCCACCTATATATCTCCATATACACTAAAAACATCAGGGAGCACAATAGATTGGGAGTTCCACCGCCAGAAGCCTCCGTAGCCACCGAAAGCCAATCTAGACCCGTTCCGCACCCTGCCGGAGGGGGAATCCCTCTCCGGTGGCCATCTTCATCATCCCGACACTCTCCATGACAAGGAGGGAGTAGTCCACCCTCGGGGCTGAGGGTATGTACCAGTAGCTATGTGTTTGATCTCTCTCTCTCTCTCTCTTCTCTCTCTCTCTCTTGTTCTTGATTTGCACGATCTTGATGTATCGCGAGCTTTGCTATTATAGTTGGATCTTATGTTTCTTCCCCCTCTACTCTCTTGTAATGAATTAAGTTTCCCCTTTGAAGTTATCTTATCGGATTGAGTCTTTAAAGATTTGAGAACACTTGATGTATGTCTTGCCGTGCGTATCTGTGGTGACAATGGGATACCACGTGATTCACTTGATGTATGTTTTGGTGATCAACTTGCGGGTTCCGCCCATGAACCTATGCATAGGGGTTGGCACACGTTTTTCGTCGTGATTCTCCGGTAGAAACTTTTGGGCACTCTTTGAGGTCCTTTGTGTTGGTTGAATAGATGAATCTGAGATTGTGTGATGCATATCGTATAATCATACCCACGGATACTTGAGGTGACATTGGAGTATCTAGGTGACATTAGGGTTTTGGTTGATTTGTGTCTTAAGGTGTTATTCTAGTACGAACTCTAGAGCTGTTTGTGACACTTATAGGAATAGAAAACATATAGTTTGGAAAGAATAACTTTGAGGTGGTTTCGTACCCTACCATAATCTCTTCGTTCGTTCTCCGCTATTAGTGACTTTGGAGTGACTCTTTGTTGCATGTTGAGGGATAGTTATGTGATCCAATTATGTTAGTATTGTTGAGAGGACTTACACTAGCGAAAGTATGAACCCTAGGCCTTGTTTCCTATCATTGCAATACCGTTTATGCTCACTTTTATCACTTGCTACCTTGCTGTTTTTATAATTTCAGATTACAAATACCTTTATCTACTATCCATATACCAGTTGTATCACCATCTCTTCACCGAACTAGTGCACCTATACAATTTACCATTGTATTGGGTGTGTTGGGGACACAAGAGACTCTTTGTTATTTGGTTGCAGGGTTGCTTGAGAGAGACCATCTTCATCCTACTCCTACACCTCCTATGGATTGATAAACCTTAGGTCATCCACTTGAGGGAAATTTGCTACTATCCTACAAACCTCTGGACTTGGAGGCCCAACAACGTCTACAAGAAGAAGGTTGTGTAGTAGACATCAGAGACTGAAGGAAATATGCCCTAGAGGCTATAATAAAGTTATTATTTATTTCCTTATATCATGATAAATGTTTATTTTTCATGCTAGAATTGTATTAACCGGAAACATGATACATGTGTGAATACATAGACAAACAGAGTGTCACTAGTATGCCTCTACTTGACTAGCTCATTGATCAAAGATGATTATGTTTCCTAGCCATAGACAAAGAGTTTTCATTTGATTAACGGGGTCACATCATTAGGAGAATGATGTGATTGACTTGACCCATTCCGTTAGCTTAGCACATGATTGTTTAGTACTCTCCTATTGCTTTCTTCATGACTTATACATGTTCCTATGACTATGAGATTATGCAACTCCCGTTTACCGGAGGAACACTTTGTGTGCTACCAAACGTCACAACGTAAATGGGTGATTATAAAGGTGCTCTACAGGTGTCTCCAAAGGTACGTGTTGGGTTGGCATATTTCGAGATTAGGATTTGTCACTCCGATTGTCGGAGAGGTATCTCTGGGCCCACTCGGTAATGCACATCACTTAAGCCTTGCAAGCATTGCAACTAGTGAGTTAGTTGAGGGATGATGTATTACAAAACGAGTAAAGAGACTTGCCGGTAACGAGATTGAAGTAGGTATTGAGATACCAACGATCGAATCTCGGACAAGTAACATACCGATGACAAAGGGAACAAGGTATGTTGTTATGCGGTCCGACCGATAAAGATCTTCGTAGAATATGTGGGAGCCAATATGAGCATCCAGGTTCCGCTATTGGTTATTGACCGGAGACATGTCTCGGTCATGTCTACATAGTTCTCGAACCCGTAGGGTCCGAACGCTTAAAGTTTCAATGACAGTTATATTATGTGTTTATATGTTTTGATGTACCGAAGGTTGTTCGGAGTCCCGGATGTGATCACGGACATAACGAGGAGTCTCGAAATGGTCGCGACATGAAGATTGATATATTGGACGACTATATTCGGACACCGGAATGGTTTCGGGAGTTATCAGATATATACCGGAGTACCGGGGGGTTACCGAAACCCCCCGGAGGTTATTGGGCCTCATGGGCCCAATTGGTGGAATAGGAGAGGCGGCCAAGGGGCAGCCATGCGCCCCTCCCCCCAAGTCCGAATTGGACAAGGAGGGGGGCGGCGCCCCCTTTCCTTTCCCCCTCTCTCTCCTACCCTCTCCTCTCCTAATCCAACAAGGAAAAGGGAGGGAGTCCTACTCCCGGTGGGAGTAGGACTCCTCATGGAGCTCCCCTCCTGGCCGGCCGCCTCTCCGCCCTTGCTCCTTTATATACGGGGGCAGGGGGCACCCTAGAGACACAACAATTGATCTATTGATCTTTTAGCCGTGTGCGGTGCCCCTCTCCACCATAGTCTACCTCGATAATACTATAGCGGTGCTTAGGAGAAGCCCTGCGTTAGTAGAACATCATCATCGTCACGACGTCATCGTGCTGACGAAACTCTCCCTCAACACTCGGCTGGATCGGAGTTCGAGGGACGTCATTGGGTTGAACGTGTGCTGAACTCGGAGGTGCCGTGCGTTTGGTACTTGATCGGTCAGATCGTGAAGACATACGACTACATCAACCGCATTGTGCTAACGCTTCCGCTTTCGGTCTACGAGGGTACGTGGATAACACTCTCCCCTCTCGTTGCTATGCATCACCATGATCTTGCGTGTGCGTAGGATTTTTTTTGAAATTATTACATTCCCCAACAGGTGGCTGGCGGGTGATGTTTATCTTTTATGCATCTTATTTTGCTTTGACTAACGATAGCATTATAAGATGATCTCTCACTAAATTTCAAGATAAAAGTGTTCCCCCTGAGTATGCACCGTTGCCAAAGTTTGTCATGCCGAGACACCACTTGATGATCGGGTGTGATAAGCTCTATGTTCATCTACAACGGGTGCAAGCCAGTTTTGCACACGCAGAATACTAGGGTTAAACTTGACGAGCCTAGCATATGTGTAGCGACCCGACCACAGATGGTCAAGTCTCTGTGCTTCAGTGTCATCCCTGGATCGGTAATGCTGACACACACAGTACTCAAAGGATTTATAGCAGAGTAGCAATCACACACATTACATCGAATGTCTCAAGAGAGAACTTATTACAATAATATGGCTTAAGGCCATCTAATATGATAATAGCGGAAGGCTTGGAAGATAAAGTGAGTCCATCAACTCCAACGGCATAACTGAGCTGCACGGCAACGACCTAACGAACCTTACTCCTCGTCTGAAAAGTCTGCAACATAATACGTTGCAGCCCGAAACGGGTCAGCACATGGAATATGCTGGCAAAGTAACACAGTAGAGCAAGAACAAAATAATGCTATCACTACATGCATATTTGGCTGGTGAAAAGCTCTATGGTTACAGTTTTGCGAAAAGCCAATTTTTTCCTACAACAAAGGAATAGATTTTAATTTTAATATCATGGTAGTTGAAACATCATTGAGAAGGTTCCTCCAACTCAATCCCAATTAAAGTGATTAACAACCCAACAATATTAATTAAACATGATGAGATACATGTGATAACCCAAGTACTAGATACTCAAGAATTGTCCATAACCGGGGACACGGCTAACCATGATTAGATTGTACACTCTGCAGAGGTTTGCGCACCTTTCCCCACAAGACTCGATCTCCTCCGTTGGATTTCTCGCACTACAGGGTGTTTGAGAAACGGATGACCGAGACACAATCTTTCAGAAACATTAACTCTCTACTCCGGGCAGACCATACCAAACCTACATCCCACTACCCGTTGATCTGCCTCTTCAAGAGCTTCACGTAACTTACTCAACTATGCTAGAGCCCATAATAGCTTTTGGATGCACATGGAAGTTTCTAGCATGAATCATCTCATTTCCCTTTGAGCCTAGGTGGCGGTCCATAGGAAGATCACACGGGTACTCCGGGATTTCAAAAAAATACAGGCAACACTGGGTACTCCAGGTGCCTCAATCCACCCAGTTGTTTGATTAAGTTGCCACCTTAAGTTGAACCATTAATTTAACAATCTCACATCTGTCATGGATTTCAGTCAAACCCAAACCACGTCTACGAGCATAGCATAGCATAGTAATATAAGCAACACGTAGAGTAACTCCCAAGGGTTTGAATGTAACAGGGCAATAGGTTCTACCTCATCAAGTACTTCCCAACCCACAAGTTAATGACGTCCTAATCATGCAATGTTTGAGGATTGGAACTAATGCATAAAAACTGGGTGATAAAAGGGTATGATCAAAGTGTTACTTGCCTTGCTGACGATCTGCGAAACCTAGGGACTCGTAGTAGCACGCTTCGCACTCCGGGTGTTCTATCGCAAGCAAACAATAGCATACATAAGTAAAAAAGCAACGATGCGCAAGCAAAACTCAAATAAAAGAGGTTGACCAGAAAGTTCAACTTAAGAACTCCGGTACGCAAAAAGAATCAAATCAAACGAAGCAACGAAAGTCAAACGGCGAAAGAAAGAAGCTTCGTTTACTAATCTGAAACTAGGTCAAATTTTACAGTAGAGAAAACTTGTTTGAGTTGGTTAAACGGAAAGAGGGTTTCGAGATGAAACTCTAGGCGCTTGAATCGCCTGATTCCGACTAACGAGCGAAAAGATAAACAGAAACTAAGATCGGATCAGAAATCACGATCAGAGAAAATCGCGGATGAAATCCGATAAAAGAAAACTGACGAACAGACTAACGAATGAGCGTTCGTTAGCTGTATCTAACGGGCGAAGAACCGTTCGTTAACACGAACGTTCGGACGAACGTCCGCTAACTAGAAGAACCGAGAAAAACTGGCGAATTCGAAAAAAGCGGATCTAGGGTTTCTAAAGAAACCGGACGGTCTTTTTAAAAAAAACCAGCGGAAGGGCGCGGTGGCTACCTCTGGCGAGGCGGGGCAGCTGTGGGGTGGCGGCTCGCGAGGGCGGCGGCGCTCGGCGGCGGCGCGGGGCTACGGCGGCGGCGACTAGCGCGGCGCGGGCGGCGGGGCTAGGCGGCGGCGGTGGCGTTTGGGTGGGGTGGCGACGTATATAAAGGGGCGGGGCGGGGCGGCTTGGAGGAGGGGTCAAGGCGGCTTGGAGGAGGGGTCAAGGCGGCGGCGGTGGCGCGGGAACTTAAAAAACAAAAATTTCGCCGACCGAAATAAAATCCTAGAAAAATAAATAAAAAAACTAAAAATGCCAAAATAAATTTTCACCGTCTAAATAAAATATTTAAAACGAGATGAACATTTTCTTGGCCCTAAAATGCAATTTTGAAAACGTGCAATTTTTTTCTAATGCAAACAAAATTGCAATAAAATCCAAATGGAATAAATATTTGATTTTAGTATTTTTCCTCCAATATTTCATTTATTTTGGAGAAGTCGTATTATCTCCTCTCTTGTATTTTAATATGAAATATTTTCGGAGAGAAAAATAATTAAAACCAAAATCCTTGTTTCAAAATTTGATAAAGAATCAAATATGAAAACCGGAAAATCCCCAACTCTCTCCGAGGGTCCTTGAGTTGCTTAGGTTTTCGAGGATCGCGAGACGAAATGCGAATAAAATATGATATGCATGGATGACTATGTATAACATTCCAAATTGAAAATTTGGGATGTTACAAACCTACCCCCCTTAATATGAATCTCGCCCTCGAGATTCGGGCTGGCTAGAAAATAGGTGCGGGTGGTCTTTGCGGAGATCATCCTCTCATTCCCCGATGGCTTCGTCCTCGGTATGGTGGCTCCACTGAACTTTACAAAACTTGATAACCTTACTGCGGGTGATTCTGCTAGCAAACTCAAGAATCTTAACTGGTTTCTCCTCATAAGTCAAATCACTGTCCAACTGAATCGCCTCCAGGGGTACTGTATCTCTTAGCGGTATATCTGCCATCTCAGCATGACACTTCTTCAGTTGTGAAACGTGAAAAACGTCATGAACTCCTGACAGTCCCTCGGGTAACTCCAACTTGTAGGCAACTTCTCCCATCTGTTCCAAAATACGATACGGTCCTACAAATCTCGGGGCTAACTTTCCCTTAACTCCAAAACGTTTCACTCCTTGCAAGGGAGATACTCGCAGATATGCTCGGTCTCCAATTTCATAGGTTACCTCCTTGCGTTTTGAGTCAGCATAACTCTTCTACCTGGACGGAGCAATCTTCATCTGTCTCGAATCAATTTAACCTTCTCCTCAGACTCCTTGATCAATTCTGGTCCAAACAACTGTCGGTCTCCTACCTCGTCCCACATCAACGGTGTTCTGCACCTTCGTCCATACAGGGCTTCAAACGGTGCCATCTTCAAACTGGCTTGATAGCTATTGTTGTAGGAAAACTCTGCGTATGGCAAATTGTCATCCCAACTAGATCCGTAATCTAACGCACAGGCTCTCAACATGTCCTCCAAAATTTGGTTGACTCTCTCTGTTTGTCCATCCGTCTGCGGGTGAAATGCTGTACTAAACTCCAATCTCGTTCCCAGGGTCTGGTGCAACTGGTACCAAAACTTTGAGGTAAACTGTGTTCCTCGATCTGATACAATGGTCCTCGGAACTCCATGCAGACATACTATCCTGGACATATATATCTTGGCCAGCTTTGCACTTGTATAGGTGGTTTTCACGGGGATGAAGTGAGCTACTTTGGTCAAGCGATCAACTACTACCCATATGGAATCGTATCCTACTTTGGTCCTGGGCAATCCGGTGATAAAGTCCATGCCCAGTTTATCCCACTTCCATTCGGGTATCGGCATAGGCTGTAACAGTCCTGCTGGCTTCTCATGCTCTGCCTTCATGCGTTGACATACATCACATACGGCGACATACTCGGCAATATCCTTCTTCATACCGGTCCACCAGAAACGTTCCTTTAAATCCAAATACATCTTGGTGTTTCCGGGGTGTATCGAGTATGGTGAGTCATGGGCCTCTTGAAGTATTAACTTCCTGATCTCCTGGTTATTGGGCACATAAACTCGGTCCTCAAACCATAGGGCATCGTGCTCATCTTCACAAAAACCTTTGGCCTTTCCTTTGCTCATCTTCTCCTTTATCTCAGCAATCTCCTTGTCCTCTTTCTGGGTTTCCCGAATCTTGTCCAGCAATGTCGACTGGACCTCCATTGTTGCAATAAATCCTCTAGGAACAATCTCCAATCGAAGTTCCATGATGTCCTCTGCTAATTCCTTCGGCAGTCCCTTACTTTCAAGGATATTAGCATAACTCTTCCGGCTCAAAGCGTCTGCTACGACATTGGCCTTTCCTGGATGATAGTGTAGTTTCATGTCATAATCCTTTATAAGCTCCAACCATCTCCTCTGTCTAAGGTTTAGTTCCTTCTGGGTGAAAATGTACTTCAAACTCTTATGGTCCGTGTACACATCACAATGGTTTCCAATAAGGTAATGTCTCCAGGTCTTCAATGCATGCACTACGGCTGCTAACTCCAAATCATGCGTGGCATAGTTCAACTCATGAGGTTTTAGTTGTCATGAGGCATACGAAACAACTCTCCCGTCCTCCATAAGCACACATCCAAGTCCTAAGCGTGAGGCATCGCAGTACACTTGGAACTCCTTATGTATATCTGGCAGTGTTAGCACTGGCGCTGTAGTCAAACGTTTCTTCAATTCCTGGAAACTTGCCTCGCAATCTTCTGTCCATTTAAACTTGGTATCCTTCTTCAACAGTTCAGTCATTGGCTTTGAAATCTTGGAAAAATTCTCGATGAATCTCCGGTAGTATCCTGCGAGTCCAAGAAAACTGTGGATCTCGCTAACTGAAACGGGTGCCAACCATTCAGTGACTGACTGAATTTTGCTGGGGTCTACTGCTATACCTTCTCCCGATATAACATGTCCAAGGAACCCGACTTTCTTCAACCAAAATTTGCATTTGCTAAACTTAGCATACAACTGGTGTTCCCTGAGTTTCTCAAGAACTAAACGCAAATGCTCTTTGTGCTCCTCCTCGTTCTTCGAGTATACCATGATATCATCAATAAACACCACAACAAACTTGTCCAAATACTCCATGAACACCTTGTTCATCATGCTCATGAAATAGGCAGGGGCGTTACTCAATCCAAATGACATGACCGTGTACTCGTATAATCCATATCGTGTTGTGAATGTTGTCTTCGGTATGTCCTTCTCTCGTATCTTCAACTGATGATACCCCGATCGCAAATCGATCTTCGAAAACACTTTAGCTCCTTGCAACTGATCAAACAGATCGTTGATCATCGGCAGTGGGTACTTGTTCTTAATCGTCACTTCATTTAATGCTCTATAATCAACAACCATCCTCAGGGATTTATCCTTCTTCTCAACCAAAAGTACTGGGGCTCCCCAAGGTGATGAACTTCTTCGGATGTATCCTTTCTCCAATAATTCATTGATCTGTTTCTTAATTTCTTCCAGATCATTTGCGAGCATCCGATACGGTCTCTTGGATATTGGTCCTGTACCTGGCAACAACTCTATCAAAAACTCAATGTCTCTATCCGGTGGCATGCCTGGTAACTCCTCTGGAAAAACATCTGGGTAATCCTTCACTACAGGCACTTCCTCCTGAACAACTCCCGTAAGGGCATTCACTTGACTCCTCCTAGGCACATGCCTAGATACATACTTAATCCTTTTTCCTTCCGGGGTGGTGAGATAAATCGACTTACTAGCACAGTCAATGCTTCCTCCAAACTTTGACATCCAGTCCATACCCAATATCACATCCAGTCCTTGTGACTCCAAGATAATTAGGTCGGACAAAAAGACACGTTTACCAATGGTTAAGGGTATCTGGTCACACCATCGGCTGGCCATATACTCTGCTCCGGGTGAACTTACTAAAAGAGGGGTCCTAAGGGTTTGGGTTGGTAGTTTAAACTTATCCACGAATCCCCTTGATATGTATGAATGCGATGCACCAGTATCGAAAAGAACAAGAGCGATAAATGACTTAACCAAAAACTTACCTATTACCGCGTCCGGCTGCTCTCCAACCTCCTCCACGTTAACGTGGTTCACTTGTCCTTTGTTGAATGGATTTGGCTTCTTCCCAGCGCTCCCATTTCCATTTCCATTCTTTCCTTCAGGGCACTCTGTGGCGCAGTGTCCAGTCTTCCCGCACTTGAAACACGTAACATGACTTAAGTCCCTTTTGGCGGGTGTGGCTGGGTTGGGGCGGTTATGATTATTGTTGGTTCCATTCCCATTCCCATTCTTAGAACCATTGTGGTTATGCGATCCTCCTCCAGTGTGGTTGTGACCTCCATGGTTATGAACAAGTCCTCCCGAGTTCGGGGTTAGGCGAGGTTTCTGCTGAGCTCCTGAGTTATACTTCCCTTGTCTATACTTCCTCTTGCGGCTCTCAATCTGCTGTTGCTTCAATTCAATCATAAGAGCCTTATCTACCAACTCCTGGTAGTTGTTGAAGGTTGCTACCATCAACTGCATACTCATCTCATCATTCAGCCCTTCCATGAACTTCTCCTGTTTCGCTGCATCTGTGGCCACATCATCAGGGGCCTAGCGAGATAACTTGCTAAACTCATCCACGTACTGAGCCATAGTACGTTTCCCCTAGCGTAGGTTGCGGAACTCTCGCTTCTTCATTTGCATAGCTACAGTGGAGACGTGGGCTGTGCGGAAAGCTTGCTGAAACTGGTCCCAAGTGACATTGGCTATAGGAAAAGTGGCTGTGTAATTCTCCCACCATGAGGCTGCTGGTCCATCCAATTGATGTGCGGCAAAGCGCACTCTCTTAGCATCTGTGCAACCTGCGGTGGTCAACTCCCTTCCAATACGGCGTAGCTAATCATCCGCAACTATGGGCTCGGTGCTACTGGAAAACATCGACGGCTGTAACCTTAGAAAACGGGCGGCGAGTTGTTGTTGTTGTTGCCCTGATTCTGAACTAGCAATTGCATCAACGTATTCTGCTGTTGGATCAACTGGGTGAGCTCCGGTGGGAAGGCAAAACCGGTGTCACGTCTCGGAGGCATCTGAGGGGTTTTAGATGGAAGAGATTTAGAATAGAAAAGAGGTCTAATGAGAAAACACTACCCATATGCACATGAGACAAACACAATCATTTCACTTAATCAATCAAGCAAGGGCATACAAACGATCTAGAACTATCGCACAAGTGTTCAACTACTACTAAATACATGGGGGAATACTAGTGATATATGGTAGTCATCTAGAAATTTTGATCGCTGGAAGACTCCATGATGTCTGCTCCAGCTTCGTCTTCATAGTCATCATCACTAGGATCAGAATCAGTGTCGTCGATGATGATGTAGTTGTCCGGGCAAGTGGGATCTTCGTCTTCTGTCTCCCGGTGCTGGTCCTCCCATGATTACTCCGATCTTCTTGACTAGGTTGTCATTCTTCTCTAGTAGTGTCTTGATTTCCTCCTCATATCCATCGCGTGTAAACTTGAGTTCTTCCTCCTGTTCGATGATCCTAGTCTTCGCCTTCTTCAAGTCCATCATGTCCGCGCACATCTGGTTCTCCTGGCGTCGAATGTGCTGGTTTAACTCCTGAATGAAGGATGCAATGGATCTATCCTTCCTGGTGCTGATTACTTCCCATTGCTCGTCTCCGCGCCCACATATTTGGTAAATAGTGTCCTTAAGCTCCTTGTTGTAAACTTCTCCAATGCGTCCCATGGTAATGTGGGCTGCCATGCTCTTGCCTAGACTCCGGGTGGGTGCTTCGAAAGAAAACTCTATGGGTTTAGAAGTTGGCGAGAACGTCCTTCCTGGAACTTGTACTTGAATCATCCAGCGCTCCTCTTCAGGTAAAGTGGCGTTGTACGTCCCGGTGAAGCTTGGTATTCCAATGTTCAAGTACCTAGTGACTTCCTTCAAGTGATGTCCAAAACGTGTGTCTTCATCCGGTTGTGCAAACTTGTTCTTCATCTCTGTCACCCTAAAGAGTAGAAAATGGAGAGGAGTCAGAAATGAGAAGAGAGGTGTGACCTAGGGTTTATCTTAGTGGTCGTGTCCTACACTCAGCGTGTGCTCTGATACCATCTTGTAGCGACCCGACCTCAGATGGTCAAGTCTCTGTGCTTCAGTGTCATCCCTGGATCGGTAATGCTGACACACACAGTACTCGAAGGATTTATTACAGAGTAGCAATCACACACTTATTACATCGAATGTCTCAACGAGAACTTATTACAATAATATGGCTTAAGTCCATCTAATACGATAACAGCGGAAGGCTTGGAAGATAAAGTGAGTCCATCAACTCCAACGGCATAACTGAGCTGCACGGCAACGACCTAACGAACCTTACTCCTCGTCTGAAAAGTCTGCAACATAATACATTGCAGCCCAAAACGGGTCAGCACATGGAATATGCTGGCAAAGTAACATAGTAGAGCAAGAACAAAATAATGCTATCACTACATGCATATTTGGCTGGTGAAAAGCTCTATGGTTACAGTTTTGCGAAAAGCCAATTTTTCCCTACAACAAAGGAATAGATTTTAATTTTACCATCATGGTAGTTGAAACATCATTGAGACAGTTCCTCCAACTCAATCCCAATTAAAGTGATTAACAACCCAACAATATTAATTAAACATGATGAGATACATGTGATAACCCAAGTACTAGATACTCAAGAATTGTCCATAACCAGGGACATGGCTAACCATGATTAGATTGTACACTCTGCAGAGGTTTGCGCACTTTTCCCCACAAGACTCGATCTCCTCCGTTGGATTTCTCGCACTACAGGGTGCTTGAGAAACGGATGATCGAGACATAGTCTTTCAGAAACATTAACTCTCTACTCCGGACAGACCATACCAAACATACATCCCACTACCTGCTGATATGCCTCTTCAAGAGCTTCACGTAACTTACTCAACTATGCTAGAGCCCATAATAGCTTGTGGCTGCACACGGAAGTTTCTAGCATGAATCATCTCAGTTCCCTTTGAGCCTGGGTGGCGGTCCATAGGAAGATCACACGGGTACTCCGGGATTTCAAAAAAATACAGGCAACACTGGGTACTCCAGGTGCCTCAATCCACTGAGTTGTTTGATTAAGTTGCCACCTTAAGTTGAACAATTAATTTAACAATCTCACATCTGTCATGGATTTCACTCAAACCCAAACCACGTCTACGAGCATAGCATAGCATAGTAATATAAGCAACACGTAGAGTAACTCCCAAGGGTTTGAATGTAACAGGGCAATAGGTTCTACCTCATCAAGTACTTCCCAACCCACAAGTTAATGACATCCTAATCATGCAATGTTTGAGGATTGGAACTAATGCATAAAAACTGGGTGATAAAAGGGTATGATCAAAGTGTTACTTGCCTTGCTGACGATCTGCGAAACCTAGGGACTCGTAGTAACACGCTTCGCACTCCGGGTGTTCTATCGCAAGCAAACAATAGCATACATAAGTAACAAGCAACGATGCACAAGCAAAACTCAAATAAAATAGGTTGACCAGAAAGTTCAACTTAAGAACTCCGGTACGCCAAAAGAATCAAATCAAATGAAGCAACGAAAGTCAAACGGCGAAAGAAAGAAGTTTCGTTTACTAATCTGAAACTAGGTCAAACTAAGATCGGATCAGAAATCGCGATCAGAGAAAATCGCGGATTAAATCCGATAAAAGAAAACTGACGAACAGACTAACGAACGAGCATTCGTTAGCTGTATCTAACGGGCAAAGAGCCATTCGTTAACATGAACATTCGGACGAACGTCCGCTAACTAGAAGAACCGAGAAAAACCGGCGAATCCGAAAAAAAACGGATCTAGGGTTTCTAAAAAAACCGGACGGTCTTTAAAAAAACCGGTGGCGGGGCGCGGTGGCTACCTCCGGCGAGAGGGCTCCGGCGAGGCGGGGCAACGGCGGGGCGGCGGCTCGCGAGGGCGGCGGCGCTCGGCGGTGGCGCGGGGCTACGGCGATGACGGCAAGAGGCGGCGGTGGCTGCGGTGGCAGCGGCTAGCGCGGCGCGGGTGGTGAGGCTAGGTGGCGGCGGTGGCGGTGGCGTTTGGGGCGGGGTGGCGGCGTATATAAAGGGGCGGGGCGGGGCGGCTTGGAGGAGGGGTCAAGACGGCGGCGGTGGAGTGGAGTCCGAGTCGGCGGCGGCGGCGGCCTGGCTCGGCTGGGCCTTAGGCCCAGTCGGGCGCGGGACCTTTTTTTTTTAAATAATAATTTTGCCGACCGAAATAAAATCCTAGAAAAATAAAAAAAAAATAAAAATGCCAAAATAAATTTTCACCGTGTAAATAAATATTTAGAACGAGATGAACATTTTCTTGGCCCTAAAATGCAATTTTGAAAACGTGCAATTTTTTCTAATGCAAATAAAATTGCAATAAAATCCAAATGGAATAAATATTTGATTTTAGTATTTTTCCTCCAATATTTCATTTATTTTGGAGAAGTCATATTATCTCCTCTCTTGTATTTTAATATGAAATATTTTTGGAGAGAAAAATAATTAAAACCAAAATCCTCGTTTCAAAATTTGATAAAGAATCAAATATGAAAACCGGGAAATCCCCAACTCTCTCCGAGGGTCCTTGAGTTGCTTAGGATTTCGAGGATCGCGAGACGAAATGCGAATAAAATATGATATGCATGGATGACTATGTATAACATTCCAAATTGAAAATTTGGGATGTTACAATATGCAGATATGGCCTCGGAACACTGAGACCGAAAGGTCGAGCGTGAATCATATAGTAGATATGATCAACATAGTGATGTTCACCATTGAAAACTACTCCTTCTCACGTGATGATCGGACATGGTTTAGTTGATTTGTATCACGTGATCACTTAGATGACTAGAGGGATGTCTATCTAAGTGGGAGTTCTTAAGTAATATGATTAATTGAACTTTAATTTATCATGAACTTAGTACTGTTAGTATTTGCATATCTATGTTGTAGATCAATTGCTCACGATGTAGCTCCCCGTTTATTTTTTATATGTTCCTAGAGAAAAACTAAGTTGAAAGATGTTAGTAGCAATGATGTGGATTGGATCCGTGTTCTGAGGATTATCCTCATTGCTGCACAGAAGAATTATGTCCTTGATGCACCGCTAGGTGACAGACCTATTGCAGGAGTAGATGCACACATTATGAACATTTGACAAAGCTCGGTATGATGACTACTTAATAGTTTAGTGCACCATGCTTAGAACCGGGACTTAAAAAATGTTTTGAACGCCACGGTACATATACGATGTTCCAAGACTTGAAATTGGTATTTCATACTCATACCCGTATCAAGAGGTATGAGACCTCTGACAGTACTTTGCCTACAAGATGGAGGAGAATAGCTCAGCTAAGTGAGCATGTGCTCAGAATGTCTGAGTACTACAATCACTTGAATCAAGTGGGAGTTAATCTTCCAGATAAGATAGTGATTGACAGAGTTCTCTAGTCACTATCACCAAGTTACTAGAACTTCGTGATGAACTATAATATGCAAGGGGTAACGGAAATGATTCCCAAGCTCTTCGTGATGCTGAAATCGACGAAGGTAGAAATCAAGAAAAACATCAAGTGTTGATGGTTGACAAGACCACTGGTTTCAAGAAAAGGGGCAAAGGGAAGAAAGGGGAACTTTAAGAAAAACAGCAAGCAAGTTGCTGCTCAAGTGAAGAAGCCCAAGTCTAGACCTAATCCTGAGACTAAGTGTTTCTACTGCAAAGGGACTGGTCACTGGAAGTAGAACTGCCCCTAGATACTTGGCGGATAAGAAGGATGGAAAAATGAACAAAGGTATATTTGATATACATATTATTGATGTATACTTTACTAGTGTTTATAGCAACCCCTCGGTATTTGATATCAGTTGCTAAGAGTATTAACTCGAAACGGGAGTTGCAGAATGAACAGAAACTAGTTAAGGGCGAAGTGACGATGTGTGTTGGAAGTAGTTCCAAGATTGATATGATCATCATTGCACACTCCCTGTACTTTTAGGATTAGTGTTGAAACTAAATAAGTGTTATTTGGTGTTTGCGTTGAGCATGAATATGATTTGATCATGTTTATTGCAATGCGGTTATTCATTTAAGTTAGAGAATAATTGTTGTTCTGTTTACATGAATAAAACTTTCTATGGTCATACACCCAATGAAAATGGTTTGTTGGATCTCGATCGTAGTGATACACATATTCATAATATTGAAGCCAAAAGATGCAAAGTTAATAATGATAGTGCACCTTATTTGTGGCACTGCCGTTTAGGTCATATTGGTGTAAAGCGCATGAAGAAACTCCATGATGATGGGATTTTGGAATCACTTGATTATGAATCACTTGATGCTTGCGAACCATGCCTTATGGGCAAGATGACTAAAACTCCGTTCTCCGGAACAATGGAGCGAGCAACAGATTTATTGGAAATCATACAAACTGATGTATGTGGTCCAATGAATATTGAGGCTCACGACGGGTATCGTTATTTTCTCACCTTCATAGATGATTTGAGCAGATATGGGTATATCTACTTGATGAAACATAAGTCTGAAACATTTGAAAAGTTCATGTAATTTCAGAGTGAAGTGGAAAATCATCGTAACAAGAAAATAAAGTTTCTATGATCTGACCGTGGAGGAGAATATCTGAGTTACGAGTTTGGTCTTCATTTGAAACAATGCGGAATAGTTTCGCAACTCACGCCACCTGGAACACCACAACGTAATGGTGTGTCCGAACATCGTAACCGTACTTTATTAGATATGGTGCAATCTATGATGTCTCTTACCGATTTACCACTATCGTTTTGGGGTTATGCATTAGAGACAGCTGCATTCACATTAAATAGGGCACCATCTAAATCCGTTGAGACGACACCATATGAACTGTGGTTTGGCAAGAAACCAAAAATTGTCATTTCTTAAAATTTGGGGTTGCGATGCTTATGCGAAAAAGTTTCATCCTGATAAGCTCAAACCCAAATCGGAGAAATGTGTCTTCATAGGATTCCCAAAGGAGACAGTTGGGTACACCTTCTATCACAGATCTGAAGGCAAGACATTCGTTGCTAAGAATGGATCCTTTCTCGAGAATGAGTTTCTCTTGAAAGAAGTGAGTGGGAGGAAAGTAGAACTTGATGAGGTAACTATACTTGCTCCCTAATTGGAAAGTAGTTCATCACAGAAATCTGTTCCTGTGACTCCTACACCAATTAGTGAGGAAGATAATGATGATGATCATGTAACTTCAGATCAAGTTACTTGCCGGACATCGTAGGTAAACCAGAGTGAGATGCGCACCAGAGTGATACGATAATCATGGACATCGTAGGTAAACCAGAGTGAGATGCCGCACCAGAGTGGTACGGTAATCCTTTTCTGGAGGTCATGTTACTTGACCATGATGAACCTACAAAGTATGAGGAAGCGATGATGAGCCCAGATTCCGCGAAATGGCTCGAGGCCATGAAATCTGAGATGGGATCCATGTATGAGAACAGAGTATGAACTTTGATTGACTTGCCCAATGATCGGTGAGTCATTGAGAATAAATGGATCTTCAAGAGGAAGACGGATGCTGATAGTAATGTTACTATCTACAAAGCTCGAATTGTCGCAAAATGTTTTCGACAAGTTCAAGGTGTTGACTACGATGAGATTTTCTCACTCGTATCGATGCTTAAAAGTCTGTCCGAATCATGTTAGCAGTTGCCGCATTTTATGAAATCTGGCAAATGGATGTCAAAACTGCATTCCTTAATGGATTTGTTAAAGAAGAGTTGTGTATGATGCAACAATAAGGTTTTGTCAATCCTAAAGGCGCTAACAAAGTGTGCAAGCTCCAGTGATCCATCTATGGACTGGTGCAAGCATCTCGGAGTTGGAATATATACTTTGATAAAGTGATCAAAGCATATTGTTTTATACAGACTTGCGGTGAAGCCTGTATTTACAAGAAAGTGTGTGGGAGCACTACAGCATTTCTGATAAGTATATGTGAATGACATATTGTTAATCGGAAATAATGTAGAATTTTCTGGAAAGTATAAAGGAGTATTTGAAAAGAGTTTTTCAAAGAAAGACCTCGGTGAAGCTACTTACATATTGAGCATCAAGATCTATAGAGATATATCAAGACACTTGATAAGATTTTTCAATGTGCATACCTTGACAAGATTTTGAAGTAGTTCAAAATGGAACAGTCAAAGAAAGAGTTCTTACCTGTGTTACAAGGTGTGAAATTGAGTAAGACTCAAAGCCCGACCACGGCAGAAGATAGAAAGAGAATGAAAGTCATTCCCTATGCCTCAGCCATAGTATCTATAAAGTATGTCATGCCATGTACCAGATCTATTGTATACCCTACACTGAGTTTAGCAAGGGAGTACAATAGTGATCTAGGAGTAGATCATTGGACATCGGTCAAAATTATCCTTAGTGGAATAAGGATATGTTTGTCGATTATGGAGGTGACAAAAGGTTCGTCGTAAAGGGTTATGTCGATGCAAATTTTGACACTGATCCAGATGACTCTAAGTCTCAATCTGGATACATTTTGAAAGTGGGAGCAATTAGCTAGAGTAGCTCCGTGCAGAGCATTGTTAACATAGAAATTTGCAAAATACATATGGATCTGAACGTGGCAAACCCGTAGACTAAACTTCTCTCACAAGCAAAACATGATCACACCTTAGTACTCTTTGGGTGTTAATCACATAGCGATGTGAACTAGATTATTGACTCTAGTAAACCCTTTGGGTGTTGGTCACATGACGATGTGAACTATGGGTGTTAATCACATGGTGATGTGAACTATTGGTGTTAAATCACATGGCGATGTGAACTAGATTATTGACTCTAGTGCAAGTGGGAGACTGAAAGAAATATACCCTAGAGGCAATAATAAAGTTATTATTTATTTCCTTATTTCATGATAAATGTTTATTATTCATGCTAGAATTGTATTAACCGGAAACATAATACATGTGTGAATACATAGACAAACATAGTGTCACTAGTATGCCTCTACTTGACTAGCTCGTTAATCAAAGATGGTTAAGTTTCCTAACCATAGACACGAGTTTTCATTTGATTAATGGGATCACATCATTAGGAGAATGATGTGATTGACTTGACCCATTCTGTTAGCTTAGCACTTGATCGTTTAGTATGTTGCTATTGCTTTCTTCATGACTTATACATGTTCCTATGACTATGAGATTATGAAACTCCCATTTACCGAAGGAACACTTTGTGTGCTACCAAACTTCACAACGTAACTGGGTGATTATAAAGGTGCTCTACAGGTGTCTCCGAAGGTACTTGTTTAGTTGGCGTATTTCGATATTAGGATTTGTCACTCCGATCGTCGGAGAGGTATCTCTGGGCCCACTCGGTATACACATCACTATAAGCCTTGCAAGCATTGTAACTAATGAGTTAGTTGTGGGATGATGTATTACGGAACGAGTAAAGAGACTTGCCGGTAACAAGATTGAACTAGGTATTGAGATACTGACGATCGAATCTCGAGCAAGTAACATACCGATGACAAAGGGAACAACGTATGTTGTTATGCGGTTCGACCGATAAAGATCTTCGTAGAATATGTAGGAGCCAATATGAGCATCCAGGTTCCGCTATTGGTTATTGACCGGAGACGTGTCTCGGTCATGTCTACATAGTTCTCGAACCCGTAGGGTCTGCACGCTTAACGTTCGATGACGATTTGTATTATGAGTTTATGTGTTTTGATGTACCGAAGGTAGTTCGGAGTCCCGGATGAGATCGGGGACATGAGAGGAGTCTCGAAATGGTTGAGACATAAAGATCGATATATTGGACGACTATATTCGGACATCGGAAAGGTTCCGAGTGATTCGGGTATTTTTCGGAGTACCGAAGAGTTACGGGAATTCGCCGGGGAGTATATGGGCCTTGTTGGGCTTTAGGGGAAAGAGAGAGGAGAGGTTGCGCGCCCCCAATGCTTAGTCCGAATTAGACTAGGGGGAGGGGCGCCGCCCCCTCCTTCCTTCTCTTCTCTTTTCCCTTTCCTTCTCTCCTACTCCTACTACTTGGAAGGGCTCCTAGTTCTACTAGGAAAGGGGGAATCCTACTCCCGGTGGGAGTAGGACTCCCCTAGGGCGCGCCATAGAGAGGGCCGGCCTCCCCCTCCTCCACTCCTTTATATACGGGGGGCACCCCTTGGAGACACAACAATTGATCATTGATCTCTTAGCCGTGTGCGGTGCCCCCCTCCACCATAATCCACCTCGATTATATCGTAGCGGTGCTTAGGCGAAGCCTTGCGTCGGTAGCATCATCATCACCGTCAGCATGCCGTCGTGCTGACGAAACTCTCCTGTGAAGCTTTGCTGGATCGGAGCTCGCGGGACGTCATCGAGTTGAACGTGTGCAGAACTCGGAGGTGTCGTGCGTTCAGTACTTGGATCGGTCAGATCGTGAAGACGTACGACTACATCAACTGCGTTGTGCTAACGCTTCCGCAGTCGGTTTACGATGGTACGTGGACACACTCTCTCCTCTCGTTGCTATGCATCACCATGATCCTGTGTGTGCGTAGGAATTTTTTTGAAATTACTATGTTCCCCAACAATGCATAGCAACGAGAGGGGAGAGTTTCAGCCACGTACCCTCGTAGACCGTAAGCGGAAGCGTTATGAGAACACGGTTGATGTGGTCGTACGTCTTCATGACCTGATCGATCCAAGTACCGAACGTAGGGCACCTCCGAGTTCAGCACACGTTCAGCTCGGTGATGTCCCACGAACTCCGATCCAGCAGAGCTTCAAGGGAGAGTTCCGTTAGCACGACGGCGTGATGAGGGTGATGATTATGCTACAGACGTAGGCCTTCGCCTAAGAACCACTACGACATGACCGAGGTGGATTATGGTGGAGGGGGCACCGCGCACGGCTAAAAGATCAACTGATCAATTTGTGTGTCTTGGGGTGCCCCCTTCCCCCGTATATAAAGGGGCAAGGGGGGAGGCTGACCAGCCCTAGCAGGGCGCGCCAGGAGGAGTCTAACTCCCACCGGGAGTAGGATTCCCCCCTTTCCTAGTTGGACTAGGAGAGAAGGAAGGGGGAGATAGGGAGGAAGGAAAGGGGGGCGCCGCCCCCTCCTAGTCCAATTCGGACCAGAGGGAGAGGGGGTGCGCGGCCTGCCCTAGTCTCCTCTCACTCTCTCCACTAAGGCCCAATAAGGCCCATACCTTTACCGGGGGGTTCCGGTAACCTCCAGGTACTCCGGTAAAATCCCAATTTCACCCGGAACTATTCCGATGTCCAAATATAGGCTTCTAATATATCGATCTTTATGTCTCGACCATTTCGAGACTCCTCGTCATGTCCATGATCATATCCGGGACTCCGAAATACCTTTGGTACATCAAAACACATAAACTCATATTACCGATCGTCACCGAACTTTAAGCGTGCGGACCCTACGGGTTTGAGAACTATGTAGACATGACCGAGACTCGTCTCCGGTCAATAACGGAACCTAGATGCTCATATTGGCTCGTACATATTCTACGAAGATCTTTACCGGTCAAACCGCATAGCGGTATATGTTGTTCCCTTTGTCATCCGTATGATACTTGCCCGAGATTCGATCTTCGGTATCTCATACCTAGTTCAATCTCGTTACCGGAAAGTATCTTTACTCGTTCCGTAATGCATCATCCCGCAACTAACTCATTAGTCATAATGCTTGCAAGGCTTATAGTGATGTGCATTACCGAGAGGGACCAGAGATACCTCTCCGGCAATTGGAGTGACAAATCCTAATATCGATCTATGCCAATTCAACAACTACCATCAGAGACACCTGTAGAGCACCTTTATAATCACCCAGTTATGTTGTGATGTTTGGTAGCACACAAAGTTTTCCTCGGGTACTCGGGAGTTGCATAATCTCATAGTCATTGGAACATGTATAAGTCATGAAGAAAGCAATAGTAACAAACTAAACGATCATCCTGCTAAGCTAACGGTTGGATCAAGTCAATCACATCATTCTCTAATGATGTGATCTTTTTAATCAAATGACAACTCATGTCTATGGTTAGGAAACATAACCATCATTGATTCAACGAGCTAGTCAAGTAGAGGCATGCTAGTGACATTCTGTTTGTCTATGTATTCACACATGTACTAAGTTTCCGGTTAATACAATTCTATCATGAATAATAAACATTTATCATGATATAAGGAAATATAAATAACAACTTTATTATTTCCTCTAGGGCATATTTTCTTCAGTGCGTGGGAAATGATTCCAAAGTCGATGTGATCACCATCGGCACGCTACCTCTACATCTACCTTCGGGGTTAGTTTTAGACCTGAATAGTTGTTATTTGGTGATAGCGTTAAGCATGAACATTATATCTGGATCTTGTTTGAAGCAAGATGGTTATTCATTTAAACCAGAGAATAATGGTTGTTCTATTTATATGAATAATATCTTTTATGGTCATACACCCTGGATGAGTGGTCTATTGATACATCTCCAACGTATCTATAATTTTTGATTGCTCCATGCTATATTATCTAATGTTTTGGACATTATTGGGCTTTATTATCCACATTTATATTATTTTTGGGACTAACCTATTAACCGGAGGCCCAGCCCAAAATTGATGTTTTTTGCCTGTTTTAGGGTTTCGAAGAAAAGGAATACCAAACGGAGTCCAAACGGAATGAAACCTTCGGGAACGTGATTTTCTCATCGAATACAACTCAGAAGACTTGGACCCTACGTCAAGCCACGTAACAGGAGGCCACGAGGTAGGGGGCGCGCCAACCCCCTGCCCCCAGGCGCGCCCTCCACCCTCGTGGGCCCCCTGTTGCTCCACCGACGTACTTCTTCCTCCTATATATACCCACGTCCCCCAAATGATCAGATACGGAGCCAAAAACCTAATTCCATCATCGCAACTTTCTGTATCCACGAGATCCCATCTTGGGGCCTATTTCGGAGCTTCGCCGGAGGGGGCATCGATCACGGAGGGCTTCTACATCAACACCATAGCCTCTCCGATGAAGTGTGAGTAGTTTACTTCAGACCTACGGGTCCATAGTTAGTAGCTTGATGGCTTCTTCGCTCTTTTTGGATCTCAATACAATGTTCTCCCCCTCTCTTGTGGAGAACTATTCGATGTAATCTTCTTTTTGCGGTGTGTTTGTTGAGACCGATGAATTGTGGGTTTATGATCAAGTCTATCTATGAATAATATTTGAATCTTCTCGGAATTCTTTTATGTATGATTGGTTATCTTTGCAAGTCTCTTCGAATTATCAGTTTGGTTTGGCCTACTAGATTCATCTTTCTTGCAATGGGAGAAGTGCTTAGCTTTGGGTTCAATCTTGCGGTGTCCTTTCCCAGTGATAGTAGGGGCAGCAAGGCACATATTGTATTGTTGTTATGGAGGATAACATGATGGGGTTTCTTCATATTGCATGAGTCTATCCCTCTACATCATGCCATCTTGCTTAAGGCGTTACTCTGTTTTTAACTTAATACTCTAGATGCATGTTGGATGGCGGTCGATGAGTGGAGTAATAGTATTAGATGCAGGCAGGAGCCGGTCTACTTGTCTCGGACGTCATGCCTATATACATGATCATACCTAGATATTCTCATAACTATGCTCAATTCTGTCAATTGCTCAACAGTAATTTGTTCACCCATCGTAGAATACTTATGCTCTCGAGAGAAGCCACTAGTGAAACCTATGGCCCCCGGGTCTATCTTTATCATATTAATCTCCTACTACTTAGTTATTTACTTTGCTATTTTTTTGCCTTTATTTTACTTTGCATCTTTATCGTAAAAATACCAAAAATATTATCTTATCATATCTATCAGATATCACTCTCGTAAGTGGCCCTATAGGGATTGACAACCCCTATTTGTGTTGGTTGCGAGGATTTATTTGTTTTGTGCAGGTGCGAGGGACTCGCGCATAGCCTCCTACTGGATTGATACTTTGGTTCTCAAAAACTGAGGGAAATACTTACGCTACTTTGCTGCATCATCCCTTCCTCTTCGAGGAAAACCAACGCAGTGCTAAAAGAGGTAGCAAGAAGGATTTTTGGCGCCGTTGCCGGGGAGGTATACGCAAAAGTCAACATACCAAGTACCCATCACATACCCTTATCTCCCGCATTACATTATTTGCCATTTGCCTCTCGTTTTCCTCTCCCCCCAATTCGCCCTTGCCGTTTTATTCGCCCTCTCTCTCTCTCTCTCTATCCTCCCTCTCTATTTGCCTCTTTTTGCCCGCTTCCTTTTTGTTTGCTTGTGTGTTAGCTTGTTTGCTTGTCGTTATGGCTAGTCCCTTATCTTCTCCGTTGTCTCCCGAGAACGAAATTCTAAATTTTAAGCAAAGGGAGGGAGAAAATTTAAAAGATGCTTGGTATAGAATTTGCAACGCTCAAAATAGATCCACTAGAAAGCAATCTACTTCCATTCTTCTTCGCAATTTTTATGTAGGCATTACTCCTTGGCACCGTTATGTTCTTGATACTATTACGGAGGGAACTTTTTTGGGTAGCCATACTTTTGATTCTTATAATGCTATGTTAGATTTATTTGGCTCACCCCTCTCTCGGTTAATGGAACTATATTAACTTTGAAGCATGTAATGCAAAGGCTTGGGATTATTGAAAATAAGGTTGCTACCATAGAGTTAATTGAAAATTTGGATAAAAAATCCACAACCGAATCTCTCAATATGGATCTAAAGTAGGAGTTACTTTGAAAGATATTAAAGAAATGGAACCCATAGTTAATGAGAAAATAAATCACGATTCCGTTAGGATCGATAAACTTGAGAATATTATTACTAACTTGGGAACCGCTTTTTCTTCCGTAAAGAATACTCCAAATCCTTCCTCTAAGGTTGCCAAGCTTATGTATGTTCCTAAAAATAAGGGTGAATCCTCTAGTAAGGAAAATGCAGATCTTAAATCTATAAGTGTTCATCCCAATCTTTTTGCTATCATTAAGGAACCATTTGTTACCAATGAATTTTTCGATCTTGTGCCTAAAATCTTGATAATTACTAAAAAGAAAGAAATTCCTAAGGATGGTAGATGCCTTATTGAAGAATTACCTACCAAAGATGGCAATACCTAGATCTATTCTTGCTTGTTATGCCTAGCTAGGGGCGTTAAACGATAGCGCTTGTTGGGAGGCAACCCAATTTTATTTTTATTCTTTGCTTTTTGCTCCTGTTTATTATCTAGCCTCTGTTTTGGTTGTGTTTTTTGTGTTTAATTAGTGTTTGGGCCAAGTAGAAGCATTGGGAAGACTTGGGGAAAGTCTTGTTGAACTTGCTGTAAAAAACAGAAACTTTAGCGCTCACGAGAACTTCTGTCATTTTTATTTGGAAAGTGCTATTTAGTTAATTATTTTTGCAGATGATTAATAGATAAATTCCTCACGTCCAGAAATTTATTTTAGAATTTTTGGGGTTCCAGATATTGCGCTAGCTACAGATTACTACAGGCTGTTCTGTTTTTGACAGATTCTGTTTTTCCTGTGTTGTTTGCTTATTTTGATGAATCTATAGCTAGTGAATTAGTTTATAAACCATAGAGAAGTTGTAATACAGTAGGTATAACACCCATATAAATAAATAATTAGTTCATTACAGTACCTTGAAGTGGTCTTTTGTTTTCTTTCGCTAACGGAGCTCACGGTTTTTCTACTTTAAGTTTTGTGTTGTGAAGTTTTCAAGTTTTGGGTAAAGATTTGATGAATTATGGAACAAATAGTGGCAATAGCCTAAGCTTGGGGATTCCCATGGCACCCCAAGATAATCTAAGGACACCTAAAAGCCAATGCTTGGGGATGCCCCGGAAGGCATCTCCTCTTTCGTCTACTTCTATCAGTAACTTTACTTGGAGCTATATTTTTATTCACCACATGATATGTGTTTTGCTTGGAGCGTCTTGTATGATTTGAGTCTTTGCTTTTTAGTTTACCAAAATCATCCTTGATGTACACACATTTTGAGAGAGCCATATATTATTTGGAATTTGTTAGAATACTCTATGTGCTTCGCTTATATCTTTTGAGTTATATAATTTTGCTCTAGTGCTTCACTTATATCTTTTAGAGCACGGTGGTGGATTTGTTTTATAGAAACTATTGATCTCTCATGCTTCACTTAGATTATTTTGAGAGTCTTAATAGCATGGTAATTTGCTTAAAATCCTAATATGCTTGGTATGCAAGATTGATAATAAAACTTTCTTACGAGTGTGTTGAATACTATGATAAGTTTGATACTTGATAATTGTTTTGAGATATGGAGATGGTGATATTAAAGTCATGCTAGTTGAGTAGTTGTGAATTTGAGAAATACTTGTGTTGAAGCTTGTGATTCTCGTAGCATGCACGTATGGTGAACCGTTATGTGATGAAGTCGGAGCATGATTTATTTTTTGATTGTCTTCCTTATGAGTGGCGGTCGGGGACGAGCGATGGTCTTTTCCTACCAACCTATCCCCCTAGGAGCATGTGCGTAATACTTTGCTTTGATAACTTGTATATTTTTGCAATAAGTATATGAGTTCTTTATGACTAATGTTGAGTCCATGGATTATACGCACTCTCGCCCTTCCACCTTTGCTAGCCTCTCTAATACCGCGCACCTTTCGTCGGTGTCATACACCCACCATATACCTTCCTCAAAACAGCCACCATACCTACCTATTATGGCATTTCCATAGCCATTCCGAGATATATTGCCATGAAACTTTCCACCGTTCCGTTTATGACACACTCCATCATTGTCATATTGCTTAGCATGATCATGTAGTTGACATAGTATTTGTGACAAAGCCACCATTCATAATTGTTTCATACTTGTCACCCATGAATCATTGCATATCCCGGTACACCGCCGGAGGGATTCATATAGAGTCATATTTTGTTCTAAGTATCAAGTTGTAAGAAAAATAAAAGTGTGATGATCATCATTATTAGAGCATTGTCCCAGTGAGGAAAGGATGATGGAGACTATGATTCCCCCACAAGTCGGGATGAGACTCCGGACGAAAAAAGAGGCCATAAAAAAGAGAAAATTCCCAAATGAAAAAAAAGAAAAAATGAGAGAAAAGGAGAGAAGGGACAATGTTACTATCCTTTTACTACACTTGTGCTTCAAAGTAGCACCATGATCTTCATAGTAGAGAGTCTCTCATGTTATCACTTTCATATACTAGTGGGAATTTTTCATTATAGAACTTGGCTTGTATATTCCAATGCCGGGCTTCCTCAAATTGCCCTAGGTCTTCATGAGCAAGCAAGTTGGATGCACACCCACTTATTTTGTTTTTGAGCTTTCATATACTTATAGCTCTAGTGCACCCATTGCATGGCAATCCCTACTCACTCACATTGATATCTATTGATATGTCGGTGTCAAAACCGGCGGATCTCGGATAGGGGTCCCGAACTGTGCATCTAGGCCGGATGGTAACAGGAGGCAAGGAACACGAAGTTTTACCCAGGTTCGGGCCCTCTCGATGGAGGTAAAACCCTACGTCCTGCTTGATTAATATTGATGATATGGTTAGTACAAGAGTAGATCTACCACGAGATCAGAGAGGCTAAACCCTAGAAGCTAGCCTATGGTATGATTGTTGTTGTGTATGTTGTCCTACGGACTAAAACCCTCCGATTTATATAGACACAGGAGAGGGTTAGGGTTACACAAAGTTGGTTACAATGGTAGGAGATCTACATATCCGTATCGCCAAGCTTGCCTTCCACACTAAGGAAAGTCCCTTCCGGGCACGGGACGAGGTCTTCAATCTTGTATCTTCATAGTCCAGGAGTCCGGCTGAAGGTATAGTCTGGCCATCCGAACACCCCCTAATCCAGGACTCCCTCAGTGGCCCCTGAACCAGGCTTCAATGACGACGAGTCCGGCGCGCAGATTGTCTTCGGCATTGCAAGGCGGGTTCCTCCTCCAAGTACTTCATAGAAGATTTTGAACACAAAGATAGTGTCCGGCTCTGCAAAATAAGTTTCCACATATTGCTATAGAGAGAATAATATTTACACAAATCTAATCTGCTGACGTATTCCGTAGTGTGACACACCACGGCCAAGCCTTTATCCGAGTCGTTTCATTATCCCACCTCAGCACGTCATGCGAGGCGGTTTCCTTGGCACGTCTTGTTAAAGCAGAGATCGTGTCCCCTTATTCCGGGATTCTCATCAATACGGGCGTGGGTAACCCAACCGCTTCGAGGACTCCTAGATTATAGGCAAGTCCAAACGGACACGGAGAGGACGCTTGATATTCATCCTCTTTATAAAGGGACAAGGCTTTTATTTTTCCCTCCCGTGCTCAATCGAATCCTTCCCCCACCTCAAGCTCAAGCGCCCAAAGTTCAGGTCAGGTGCTCCGAACCTTCAGTTATGTCCGGATCTAGCCTTCAAGGCCGATGGGTGCCTTCCTCCGTCACGGAAGAAGACATCAAAAAGTTGAGGGAGGCCAGATATCTGACCGCCGAGATTTTGCATCGGCTGCCTCCCCGAGGGCAGGCCGTCCCCACCCCCGAGCCCAATGAGAACGTCGTGTTCGTCTCCCACTTCCTCCGAGGTCTAGGCCTTGCTCTGGATCCTTTCGTCAGGGGTTTGATGTTTTATTACGGGCTAGACTTCCATGATCTAGCTCCGGACTCCTTTCTTCATATCACGACATTTATTGTCGTGTGCGAGGCCTTCCTCCGGGTTACCCCTCACTTTGGCCTATGGCTCAAGACCTTTGAAGTGAAGCCGAAGATGATCAAGGGGCAACATGCAGCGTGTGGAGGTACCTCAATACGCAAGATGACGGGAGCTCCGTGGCCCAAAGGTTCCATCCCAGAGGTGTCTGAATTGTGGCAACATGAGTGGTTCTACATCACGGCTCCTAGAAGTGCCTAGTGGGCGGCCGCCCCTGTTTTCCGCTCGGGCCCTCCACCACAACTGATGTCATGGATCAGCAGAGGTCTGAGCTGGGGTCCAGCCAAGGACGTGCCTATACTAAAAGCTGCATTCGAGATCTCTTCAATGGAGATTTCAGTTTGGTTGCGGTAATACAAGTTATGCTGGTTCGTCAAGTCCAGCCTTGCAAACGTCGGCCTCTTCGCCTATGGGAGTTCAATCCCGAGGGACTGCGTGTCATTCAAAATTTTCTCGGCCTGACGCACGAGGAGATGTACAAGTCATTCTTAGGACCTCAGGTGGAGTGTCCGAAAATCACCGAGGACGTGGGCCTGAGTAGTAACCGTGCCGCCGAACTGGTAAGGCATCTTCCGGCCGAACATACTATCTCTCCTTTGTTACGAAGTTATTTCTGAGAGTTCGCTTTTTGACCAGGACTGGCTAACAAAGGCGAAGTTGATTCGGTGTTCGGCCCCCCTCCCTGAGGGTTTGGAAAATCCGGTATTGGAAAAGATGCTCTAGACCGCACCTTGCCCGGAGCCCTTGAAGGAAGATACTGTGGAGGATAATGCGGGCGGACGCGGGCCCCCAATGCTGCCCATTCTAGCCGAGGGAGCGAGCGTCTCCATGAAGGAAGATGACCAGAAGAGGAAAAGGACTGCGCCCAGGGATTCGGAAGCCGAAGCTTCCAAACGGGAGAAGAAGTCTCCCACAGAGGGTCCTACCTTGGGGGGCGCCATTGCCGCACAAAGTCCGCGAGGGGATCAATTCTCCCGCGAGTCGTAAGTGACCCGAAATACTTTAATAGTAAAGATATGCCATCTTTTTCTTCTGAGAAGATAACCACCGCATATATTTTTGCAGTTCGGGCCTTAGCCCCTCTCAAATGAGCTCGTCTTCGGGGGATCTTCTTCCAGAGATGATGGAGAGCGAAACGCCTCCTCCGGACTCCTCCGCTCTGGAAGCTGGCGACCCTGAAGTGTCGTCGCGGAGGGCCTCTCCGAGTCCGGTGAGGCCAGAAGATAATCCCATTGACCCCCGAAGCTCCCAGTGTCCGGCTCCCGAAGAGAGCAGACAAAAGAGTCCGACACCGTCTAGTGTGTGATCGGATGTTCTGAGGGAGTTGGTGGGGCAAGCGCCATCTCAGATGAACACCGTGTGCTGATGAATACGGTGATGGAGAGAATATCGTCCGCCGAAAGCGGATTGCATGAAGCTTTTGTGAGTCTACTGACAGGCTTTGAGGTACGTAAAAGAATGTATGATAGTCCTGCACATGCTAGGTGTGCCCTGTGTAGACAGTAGCCCCTGAGACTCTGTTTGTCGTCGGAAACGACAACGAAAAGAGGATCATATTCCCAGGTAATAACCATACTGCCTTTATGTCCAGGTGATGGAAGCTCCGGTGGCTAGCCGGACTAGCGAATTTGCCCATTTAGAACGGCAGTTGGATGCGGCAGACGCCGACATCGAGCTTGTTAACAAAAGGCTTGATGAGGCACAGGGTAAGTGTCATTATCTGGTAAAGGCCACATAGGAAGAGCAGCATGATGCCAGTATCTTTAATATGTTGTGACTGCAGATGGAGCTACCACTGTTGAAGCCTTGCGGGCAGAACTTGCCCGAGCCAAGGAACAAGCGAGGTTGGGTAATGCGGCTGCTTTGAAGGCGGCCGAAGAGTTGCAAGCCGAGAAGGTCGCGCATGGCGAGAGCCGAGACAAGATGGCCATAGAATTAAAAGCCGCCGCCGACCGTTGCCGGGTTGTTGAAAAGGAAAACCAAGCGAAGGCATCGGACCTTGAGAAGGCTGCTGCGACGAGAAAGGACCTCCGCTCTGCAATGAGGGCAAAGAAGGAGGAGCTGCGGGAAGCCGGGGATATTGTAGCTGGGAAATCCTTTATGTTGCGGAGGAAGTTCGGAGATCCACGCTATGCCCCTCTGGATCGGCTGTGGAGTTCGGAGGATGTATATATGGATTTGGCGGCGAGCGCTGCCGATGCGGCCAAGTATTTCCAGGGTCAGACGGACCGTGAAGTAGACCAGCTGTTTTGGAGACAATTCCATTCTCCCGAGCGTCCGCTTTCATTGACGGACCAATTAGCCGAATGGGCCGAACTAAATAGGTTGTCCGGACTCTGCATGAGGTCTATTGTGGATCAGCTATGGCCGGAAAGGTCAAACCCGAACAGCTATTTTAGCCTGGTGCAGCAGTTCCTGGACGTGGTGCGTGCATTAATGCGATGAAGAGGTCGGCGTGCATAGAGGGTGCAAGGATGGCCTTTGCCCGTGTTAAAGCATACTGGGCGGAGATGGATGCTACCACTGTTGCAGCGCGGGATTCGGCCATAGGTCGAAAGGCTGCTGAGCACTACTTTGAAGAATTTCTTGAGGGTGCTCGTTTGATAGAGACCCAGTGCTCAAAAAATATTATGTTTGAGTGATATGTAATCTCATTGTAAGAGAAATGCTTTTATAAATTTTTATAAGGCTATTTTTCTACTTTCGCCTGAAAGTAATATGATGCCTCCTGGGCGGCCGTTTATGTATACATGTGTATAACCTGAAAGATTGCAGCCGTCAGCTTCAACACTCACGCATATAATGCGGAGGTGCTCGCAAAAACACACGTTCACACTTAACCCAACGTCTTGGTCCTATTAAGGAGGTGATAGCGGAGCGAGCGAGGCAACCGGACTATGATGCTTTAGCACTTTCGCTTAGCCATAGGAGTTTGACAGTGGGGCTACTAAATAGCCCCTGGTGGCTCCGCACTTTCCCGATCCTGGGGTGCCTACATGCCTGGCCGGAAAACGGCCCTTCGTTAAGGCAGAGGAATTCTAACATTCCAACAGGTCATCGAGTGGTTGACCAGTCTCACGTTATATCATGACAGTCAGTTTTCGGCTTTCTCTACTGAGGTGCTTGTCCGGATGAACCAGGGCACAATCGCAGTAGTTCTCCTGGTGCTACCTTAGCCGGTAAAGTGGAACGTAAGGCACCAAAACACAGGAGCCGGGCAAACCCAACATTTTACCAAAGACAATGATTCAAAGCTGATGCATATAGGGCCAAACTCGCGACGCCGAACACTCCCTAAGGTATTCGGTCTTTGTGGTATAAACCGGGCCTAAATAATGGCCTTTGTAAGAAGCCCCTTTGTGTCCAGGTACGTGCATTGTTCTGGCGTGGCCACATGCCAAGACGTCAGCATCCTTCTCAACGGTGGATATGTATCAACAAGAGACAGTAAAAAAGGTTTACGCAGGGTCTTAATCTAAAAAGAATCCTTGGAGCGGGTCCCTGCTGCACGTCTGCGCCTGTGTCTCCGTTGTGCCCTATCCTGGACGGGTGTAGCACGATGATCATCTGTAAAAGAGAGGAATTTAGGTGAAAAAGTTGTCGTGCAAAAAGATAGTTTGTTAAAGAAACCATGTATAATTCAAGATGAGAAGAAATTGCCACTTGTCTGCGCGTGTTGAGCCCCTTGTATTGACAAATAGGGGTGTGACCATTTATTCGGTATAAGTAGCGGCGCCAGACTCGATTAGTTGTGTCTGAGGTCTTGACGACCTATTGGATGCTTTCGCTGGTCCGGTCGCCTTTAATGTGCGGCTGCCAAGGCAGCCTCACTCTCTTCGGCGCACAGAGATCGCTTGATATTTCCGTGCACTGTAATGATGCCACGTGGACCGGGCATCTTGAGTGTGAGGGAGGCGTAGTATGGCATTGCATTAAAGAGAGCGCAAGCTTCGCATCCGAGCAGTGCTTGATAGCCGCTTTGAAACGGAGCAACGTGGAAAGTTAAATGCTCGTGACGGAAGTTATAGGGGGAGCCGAATGTAACTTGTAGTAAGAGGGAGCCCGTACAACGAGCCCTTGGGCCTGGCGTTACTCCTTTAAAGGTAGTATTGCTATGGCGAATTTGTGTTGGGTCTAACCCCATCCCGCGGATTGTATCCTGATATATTAGGTTTAGGCTACTGCCGCCGTCCATCAAGACTCGTGTGAAGTGATATCTGCCAATTAGTGGGTCTAATACCAGGGCAGCCCATCCAGCATGTCGGATACTTGCTGAGTAATCACGATGGTCGAAAGTGATCGGTTGAGACGACCAGTGGCAGGACTTCGCGGTGACAGGCACCTGGGTATATTTTCCTGGGAGTGCCGCGTTGTTTTTTCCCTTGATCATGTGTAACACATTTACTGTTTTGACTTCTGGTGGAAATTTCTTTTGTTCCCCCGTGTCTTGCTTGGGGGGCTCGTCCTTGTCTTCACTTGGTGTATCCTCCCCCTTGTGTACGGCGTTGAGCTTGCCGGACTGCTTGAAGACCCAACATTCTCTGTGGGTATGATTAGCGGGTTTACCAGGGGTACTATGGATCTGGCATACTTGGTCTAGAATTTTGTTGAGGCTGGACAGTTCATCCCTGGTGCCTTTAGGGGGCGGCTTTTGACCTGGCCGAGAGCTTTTGAATCCGACATTTACTGCCGTGCCCTTCGTGCTGCCTTCTTTAATCCGGCGTTTGTTATTGCTGTTGCGCCGTGATTTCCCGTTTCCATCTCTAACTTCAGATGTACTGGGGTCACTGGTGCTGCATCTGGCTAGCCAGCTGTCCTCACCCGCGCAAAAGCGGGTCATGAGGTTTGTTAATGCGGCCATCATTCTCGGCTTATTTTGGCCGAGGTGTCTGGCGAGCCATTCGTCATGGACGCTATGCTTGAAAGCTGCCAAGGCTTCGGCGTCCGGACAGTCGACAATCTGGTTCTTTTTAGTAAGAAACTTGTTCCAAAGCTTTCGGGCTGACTCTCTGGGCTGTTGAGTTATATGACTCAAATCGTCCGCATCCGGAGGTCGGACATAAGTCCCTTGAAAATTTGCCCGAAAGGCGTCTTTGAGCTCTTCCCAACTTCCAATGGAGCTTTCGGGGAGGCCTTTGAGCCAGTGACGAGCTGGCCCTTTGAGCTTGAGGGGTAAGTACTTGATGGCGTGGAGATCATCTCCTCGAGCCATATGGATGTGAAGGATGTAGTCCTCAATCCAGACCCCAGGGTCTGTTGTTCTGTTGTATGCCTCTATGTTTACGGGCTTGAATCCCTCTAGAAATTCATGGTCCAGCACCTCATCGGTGAAACATAGGGGGTGTGCGGCACCCCTGTAGCTGGGTGTACCGCGTTGTTCGGATGTTTGTTGTGTTGCATTGTATGCTGGGGCGCGCTTGCGTGGTCCATAGATGGATCTTGTTGCGCCGTCCTTTGGGTGCGAGCCCTCGCATGGGTCGCGTATTGTATTGTGAGCAGCGTTGTATGCCGCTCTGTGTTGGTAGAGGGGTCGTCTATCCGACCAGGTGGCTGCTTTGATATTTGGTTGTGGGGGGTCTGAGGCCTCCTCATCGAATTCGGGTAGCAGCTTCCGCTTTGGGTAGCTCTTGGAGGGGCGATTGTCGCCGTACCTCACTGCTGTGTTGAGTATTTTGCTCCATCTAATGTGGAGTGTGTCTTGCGCAGCCTTGAGCCTTTGCTTCTACTTTTTCAGAGTCCTCGCGGTGGCAACAAGCCTTTTACGGGCAGTCTGCTGCTCCGGGTGCCTGTCCGGCGTTACGTCGTCCAGACCATTATCCTTGATAGGATTTGTTTGTTCGGTTTGATTATCCGGATTGCCGTTGTCCGGCAGCGGTTCGCCCTGCTCCAGCGCTGGGTCTGTGTGATCGCTATTTCTGTCGAGGCGGGATTTGGGGCGGCGCTTGCATCACCGCTTTGACTGCTTTTTGAGGGAACAAGCCTTCGGTGCGTCCTTCCGCTCCTCGTCGTCATCTTTTGGTGCGTCCACCATGTATACGTCATATGACGAGGTGGCGTTCCAGGGCCCGATAGGCGCTGGTTCTTTATCGTCTCCTTCATCGGCGTCCATATCGTCGATGTCTTCGGAGTCGAAGTCGAGCATGTCGGTTAAATCGTCGACAGTGGCTACAAAGTGGGTGGTGGGTGGGCTTTGAATTTCTTCATCGTCCGTATCCCAACCTTGCTGACCGTAGTCCAGCCAGGGCACTCCTGATAAAGAGAGAGACTTTAGTGATTTCATAATATCACCAAAGGGCGAGTGCTGAAAGATGTCTGTGGTAGTAAACTCCATGATCGGCGCCCAATCGGATTCGATCGACGGAGGCGCGAATGGTTTAGAGTCCTAAGAGGAGTCCGGCTCCTTGGAATCACGAGTCTCGCGGAGTGCGTGGCTGGTGTTCGGCTCGATCGCCGTTAGGATCGCAGGCCCTGAGGCAGCATTCAACCACCCATCCTCGATCGGTGCAGTTGGCTCCGAATTAAGGGTCGAAGCCGATGTGGGTGCGGCCTTCAGGGCATTGTTAGGCGGCAGAGCTAGATCATGCTCGTCATGGCAGCGCGGCGCGCTCGGCAGTGGCTCGAATCCGTCGAAGATCAAGTCCCCGCGGATGTCAGCCGTGTAGTTTAAACTTCCAAATCTGACCTGATGGCCAGGGGCATAGCTTTCGATCTGCTCCAGATGGCCAAGTGAATTGGCCTGCAGTGCAAAGCCGCTGAAGACAGAGATCTGTCTGGGGAGACAAGTTTCACCCTGGACCACATCACTATCGATGATCGTAGGAGCCATCAAGCCTGACATCGACGACACAGAGGAACTCTCAATGAAAGCACCAATGTCGGTGTCAAAACCGGTGGATCTCGGGTAGGGGGTCCCGAACTGTGCATCTAGGCCGAATGGTAACAGGAGGCAAGGAACACGAAGTTTTACCCAGGTTCGGGCCCCCTCGATGGAGGTAAAACCCTACGTCCTGCTTGATTAATATTCATGATATGGGTAGTACAAGAGTAGATCTACCACGAGATCAGAGAGGCTAAACCCTAGAAGCTAGCCTATGGTATGATTGTTGTTGTGTATGTTGTCCTACGGACTAAAACCCTCCGGTTTATATAGACACTGGAGAGGGTTAGGGTTACACAAAGTCGGTTACAATGGTAGGAGATCTACATATTCGTATCGCCAAGCTTGCCTTCCACGCCAAGGAAAGTCCCTTCCGGACACGGGACGAAGTCTTCAATCTTGTATCTTCATAGTCCAGGAGTCTGGCTGAAGGTATAGTCCGGCCATCCAAACACCCCTAATCCAGGACTCCCTCAATGGGCATCTCCATAGCCCGTTGATACGCCTAGTTGATGTGAGACTATCTTCTCCCTTTTGTCTTCTCCACAACCACCACTCTATTCCACCTATAGTGCTATATCCATGGCTCACGCTCATCTATTGCGTGAAGATTGAAAAAGTTTTGAGAATGTCGAAAGTATGAAACAATTGCTTGGCTTGTCATCGGGGTGTTGCATGATTTAAATATTTTGTGTGGTGAAGATAGAGCATAGCCGGACTATATGATTTTGTAGGGATAACTTTCTTTAGCCATGTTATTTTGAGAAGACATAATTGCTTTGTTAGCATGCTTGAAGTATTATTATTTCTATGTCAATATGAACTTTTGTCTTGAATCTTTCGGATCTGAATATTCATACCACAACTAAGAAGAATTACATTAAAATTATGCCAAGTAGCACTCCGCATCAAAAATTATGTTTTTATCATTTATCTACTCGAGGACGAGCAGGAATTAAGCTTGGGGATGCTTGATATGTCTCCAATGTATCTATAATTTTTTATTGCTCCATGCTATATTATCTACTATTTTGGACATTATTGGGCTTTATTATCCACTTTATATTGTTTTTGGGACTAACCTATTAACCGGAGGCCCAGCCCAGAATTGCTGTTTTTGCCTGTTTTAGGGTTTCGAAGAAAAGGAATACCAAACGGAGTCCAAACGGAATGAAACCTTCGGGAATGTGATTTTCTCATCGAATACAACTCAGAAGACTTGGACCCTACGTCAAGCCACGTAACAGGAGGCCACGAGGTAGGGGGCGCGCCTGCCCTCCCAGGCGCGCCCTCCACCCTCATGGGCCCTGTCGTGGTTTTGTCACGGCAGATGTCCTAGAGAAAGGACTTAGTGGTGGAGCCATCGCAACGGGTTAGCTTGAAGGGGTTAAAGCGGACACAGGGACGCAAGAGAGTTTATACTAGTTCGGCCCCTTCGATGAAGGTAAAAGCCTATGTCTAGTTGTGATGGAATTGATGGGTTTCGATGACTAGGGAGCAAACAAGCTTCGCCTATGTCTCGAGTTGTTGTCTGTCGTCCTTGAACCGCCGCCGGGTCGTCCCCTTATATACACGGGTGACTCCCGTCGGTTTACAGAGTCCCAATACTGGCTCATAGATGTGTCCGGTTTGGTCTCTACTTATTCCTAACTTACAATGCAAGTTAACTACTAACGCCGGTTTACGGCTACAGGTTTTGAACCGACCATGGGCCTTGAGCCCTACACTGCCTTCTTGGGTTTTAACATACTTAACTACTGACGAAGTTAACCCGGCCCAGATAGGCCGGTTTACGCCCAGCAGTAATATCCGCAACATTAGGCCCCAGATTGATTTGAACGGGTTCCTGTCAATCCTTTAACCAAAGCTTCAACTTCAAAATTTTCTCATAAATTGGTAAACCGCCATGATGTCATCTTCTCTGATTGCTGTAAACCGGAGTGATGTCACCTGTCATAACGAAGCTATCCATTATGCTTCTTTGCTTAATAGATCTACGGAAATCGAGGCGACAGCTCCGTTTCGTGGCCCCTCGATTGTCGCTCCTGACACATGTTCTTTCGCCTTATAAATAGGACCGAAGGGTCATTTCTTTTCTCCCCTTCGTGCCTTCTTCGTCTTCCTCGTGTTGCCAGCCTCGGAGCTCCGCCGCCGCCGTCGACCTCTGCCTCAACCTTGGCCGCTGCAGCAACCTGTGCGCACCAGAGCATCGCGGCAACCTTCCGCGTCTTCCTCAGCTTCGGTAAATCTTCTATCCTTTCCCCCGCAGATCTGACCTAGGGTTTCACAGTTCTTCAGTGTTCATCGTCTGCCTCTTGCTCATACGATAGATCTTTAGATGGCTCCGCAAATCTTTATTCTGTGCCATGGTAGCTGTTTACCCTTCGCTTTCACTTACACATCTCAAAACCATAGATCTGTATGTACGTCTTGCTCATTGATTCGGTACTGCTCCTTTTGGACTTCTGAATATTTAACTTTTTTCTGAACTTGCTTCAGATCCATCACTGTAGAGAAATCTTACGAAATCTGTTTCTATAAACATACTCATTTGCTTCAATGTTTAAACCAGGCGGTTTAACCTTGTAGAAAAAATTGTCAAACCGGTATATACCATTAGTCCCCTTGTTGAACCGCCAAATGTTGTAGCTTCATAAAACTCTGGTTCAGATAGATCTGTCTCCGGTTTAACACTGCACATACCGATGTACCTTGATCAAATGCATTTTTGAACCAGGATCTTCTACCTTGTAGATTCCATCATGGCCAAGCAAGTATATGAGTGCAATTGGGTTCCTTCTCGCGTCACAGAGGCTCAGCTGGATGATCTAGTCCTGATCAGCGCTTTAGGCAGCAAAGATACCATCCATTGGAGGGCTCCTGGCAAAGAATGCCCTCCCACTCCTCAAGAAGGAGAGGTAGTTGTTTTCGTAGACCACTTAGCTCGGGGCTTTAAGCTGCCCGGTTCTAAATTTTACCGGGACGTTTTGGCCGATTTCCAACTCCATCCACAAGACACTGGCCCCAATTCTGTTACAATATGTGTCACTTCCAAGTGCTCTGTGAGGCGTTCTTTCAAGAGGAGCCCACAGTGGAATTGTTCAGAGACCTTTTCCATCTAAACCACCGTACTGAGTTTACTAACAGCTCCAATACCGAGTTGGGTGGCGTGGCGATCCAGAAAAGGAAAGAGGTCACATATCCTCACGCCAAACTGCACAACCACCCCAAAGAGTGGAATCAGACGTGGTTCTATTGCAAAGACACCTCCCCTGCTGGTGAGAATCCCTTGCCTGGCTTTCGTCTGGAGCGGCTCAGCAATACACACCCTTTTCCGCAAAGATTGACTGCCTAGGAGAGAAGCAAATATGCTCCTCAACTGTCAAAGCTTAGAGCCTTTATGGCCAACGGTTTAACAGGGGTTGATCTCGCTCGCTGTTGGATATCATGGAGAATACTACCCCTTAGTCAGCGCTCCGGTTTGATGTGCGAGTATACCGGCAGTGTTGATGACCCACTGCGACATTCCAAAATCCAGCTCACCGATGAAGAGATCATAGAGGCTGTAAATAAGATGCTGAATGAACCGGAACATATCTGTGCTAAAAACGGCCTGCTTCCCTTCTGTGCCACCAACAAACCGCCAGCTGTAAGACCTTGATTTTTCCTTTTGCTGAATCTGTTTATTGACATATCTGGTCATTGTTTAATATCAGTGTCTGTGTAATCAGGGCAATGATCCGTTTTGGAGCAAGAAATTGCTGCAGGAGAAACCAGAAAAACCAGACAAACCGGAAAGAGCAACCCGGCAAAAGACTAAAGCTGTAAAGAAGACTGCCCACAGGAAAAGAACTACTGCATCTTCTAATCCGGCTCCTGATGATGATGTGGATAATCCGGACCTTGAGGTAGAGCTTGACTCACTTGGCTTATTTTTCATGCGTCTAATTGATAATGATATTTGTCAGGATGATGCCGAAGCCAGCCACGCTGATGCTACAGAGGTAATTATTCTCTCTTCCGATTCGGAACCTTTGCCTTCGCTAAAAATCCGTCAGGCAAACCGGAAAGTTAAATTTTCTTGTCCTCTTGCTTATTTGGATCCCAAATTTCTTATGAAGACCCAACAACACGAAGCTTGTCGCACAACCTGGCACAGCGGCCAGGTACTTACCTCCGCGGTTTACCGAACAGTCCGGTTCGGAAATGCCGTTCAGAGGTCTCTAATTTGCTTGTCAGTGATTGTCCTAAAGCGAGCTGCTTTCGTCAACCTCTTAATCCATCTGACTCCGATTACCAGGTTAGTTCCCACTCATCTTCTGGCGAGTCATCGGCTACTCAGCTGCCACCGCTCAAAACGGTGCTTGGGTAAGCTATACTTATTATGATACTTGCAGCACATTGCCTTAGAACATATGCTGTATTTGATTTTGTTATTCTTTTCAGGGCCAAACCTAGGCCAAGCAAGAAGGCCCGCCTGGACAAAGTGGTCGAAGAAGATGCCGTTCTTGAGCCAGGCAAGACACCCGATCTTGAAGCGGCTATTCCTGAGGATATACCCAACGATCCACCGCAGCAGGACGACGATCTTATTGCTGAAGAGAGACCTACTGATGCCTCAGGTCCTGTCAATCAGCCCACAGGCTCCATCTAGATTGAGAGATCCACTGGTCCAGCAAAACCTACTGAGAAACCAACAGCCCCAGTGCAAACCGGCGATACTCAGGAGGATGAGGTTGTCATTACTGGTACTGGCCATACCGAGCCAAGCAATCCTGTTGCTTTGTCCAAACATTCTGCCAAGGAAGAATTTGCTGCCTTTGGTAAAGGCAAGTGGAATGCTGATCTGGCAACTTACGCTGCTCTGAACGCCCAAGATATCCATTTCGGCTACCTGAACCGGCTGTATACCAGCCGTGACTATGAAGCCAGTCTGGTTAATATGATGAAGGATAAATACGAGGTAACTTCCATATGCTCTTTCCTGCTTGTATGCTTCAATATTTGCTGACTCTCCTAGCCCCCAAGGGCCGGTTTGTAATATTCTTTCAAACCGGGACTTACTAACATAAATCTTAATACTTTGAAATTTGCCGATGTAGCCCCCAAGGGCCGGTTCAACTTAGCGTAGTTAAACCGGTACTTTAAGTAATTGAGATTGCCGCATCAGAATATATATATGAGCAAATAGCCATTAGCCCCCAAGTGCCAAGTTGAATACTTGTATTGATCTTGGGACTTTGTAAGCAATTGAAAGATGAAGATCCAATATGCATTAGCCCCCAAGTGCTAAGTGCATAACTTGTTATGTGGTTGGTACTTCAATCCTTGTACCGTTTTGTTGAAGCATATAACTGTCTGCATGCAGGCGGAGCTGAAAACAAAAGAAAGCCAAGTCGCCGATCTCCAAGAAAACCTGAAAACCCAACAAGCTGAAACCTCCAAAGCAAAAGTGGAATTAACCAACGCTTTAAGCGCCATGGAACAGCTTAAGGAGAGCTTCAAGAAGAAGCAGGCGGATTGGGCCACTGAAAAGTCCACTTTAATCAAATGAGCAGAGGATGTCGAGGCTGCACTAAAACCAGTGGCAGATGAACTGACCAGCATAAAGCGGCACGTGCATGCCATGACTACTGCTATCTTTGGTAAGTCAGTTTGACTTCTGAACTGGCTCTGCCTTCTTACAGAGTTGCCGTTTTATTAACCCTTTATGGTATTTCAGGGACACGCATTGGGCACTTGGGGTCAGATGTGCGGAAGAAACTGAAAGCCGCCTATACATTGGTTGAACAATTGTATACTGGTGCCCAGCGGATCATCTGTACCGCATCCCATAACAAACCGGTGCCCACTTTGATTCAAGACACTCTGATGAAACTGTCGGTGCTTCCTGCCCGGATTGAAGAGCTGAAGAAATCTGCTGCTCGAACCGGTGCGATCAATGCCTTAATCCGGGCAAAAGCCTGGGTGCCGGATTTTGATCCTATTGAAGCGGCTCAGGGCTATCCCAGCTTGAAGGAAGACGGGTCAGAATTTGGTGAAGCGGATCTGCGAGCAATAAACCGGGAGGTACGTCCGCTAGCTTGCCAATTGGCTGAAGAAGCAGACTTGTCTCATTATCAAGCCCAATATGACAATCAGAACAAGCGGATAGCTGCACCAATCCATGAATCGGAAAATCTAATCCCTCCAATCCGTAAGCATACTTACGCTCCCGATATTGACCCGTCATTGCTGATCCATGATGAAGCTGTTTTTCAAGCATTAATGGGAATCGACTGGACAACTGTTGATTTCCAGCCACTGGGTAGAGAAACGGAGGCTGAAGCGGCGCAGGATGACCCACAACCATCAGGCCAGGCTGGTGACCAAGCTTGAACCGGAAGCCGGTTTTAAAACTGCCTCTCCTTTGCGAAAAACAATGGTATTATTATGGGCACCGTGTTGCCTTGTAATAGGCTAGCTGATACTTTTGATGTTGATATGCCTTCGTGCATAATTTGTTCTTCCTGTAGTGATGAACTTTCCAAAGCACTTTCTGCAATAAGAAACTCTTCAAGTGCCACCGCGGTTGTACCGTCAGGCGGAATATGATGTCTGCATATATGAAGTCAAAACATCCAAGAATTTTTAAGTATATGACCAACATTTTGAGATACAGAATACCTGCCATCGTTGAGCGTGAAGTTGGCGTGGCCAATCTTGAAGCGGAGTTTTGCAAACCCACACTGTTGGAGGAGATAACAGCTCCTGTATATATATGACACTGGTTTACCATGTAAACCATGCCGGGTTATAATAAACACCGTGTTACTCCATAAGAGGATGTTAACAACAAGGATCAAACCGGGCAAATAGTCTCCGGATTGACGTGAACTGTGTTCCGTCAATGGATTGGTTGAAAACTTTGTCGGTTTAAAAAGAACGCAATAAAAAAGAAAAAGTAAAAAGTGCGAAGCAAAAGCAATGAGAAACCGTTTGCAAAAAAGGTTTATTTGAGCTGATCAAATGGCGTTACCATGGCCGAACACGACCAAGCTCCCGTTAGGTGTAACTATGGTTCTAGTCAGCCAGGTCCCCAAATGAAACCGTGGCATTTACGCCGACCAAGTGGCATGGCGATGGTTCGGGTTCGACCAAGCCCCCAAGTGATTCTGTGGCCTTAGGCCGATCAAGAGGCATGAGTGGTTCAGACGTGACCAAGTCCCCAAGTGATCTGGTGGCTCTCGCCTATCAAGAGGTATGGTATTGGTTCGGACACGACCAAACCTCCAAGTGATATAACATGATGCTTTAGAAAATCGAACTCAAGGGGTAAACCGGAGGCCGCTTTAGAACAACTCCGTGTAACCACACATGATGTAAAAGAACAGATACCCCGCTTTAGCTGAGGTTCCGGTTTATTATAGTTAATCATAATATATACATCGTTGTAATATGTACATAAGTAGAACCAATGGCTCAGGTATAATAAGGCCGAAGATGAGCTATGTTCCACGGCCTGTTCGTTTTCTCCTCTGATGTACGTGAGTCCTTATGCTCTCGAATATCGGTCAGATAGTATGACCAGTTGTGCAGATTCTTGCTGACCATGAAAGGCCCCTCCCAAGGTGGGGATAACTTATGCATATCAGTCTGATCTTGGATGAGCCGAAGCACCAAATCTCCTTCCTGGAAGGTTCTGGTTCTGACTCGGCGACTGTGATAACGACGAAGATCCTGTTGGTAAATCGCCGATCGGGCGGCTGCTATGTCACGCTCTTCATCCAACCGGTCCAAAGCATCTTGCCGTGCTGTCTTGTTGTCCGCTTTAATATAAGCCGCCACACAAGGTGAATCATGACGGATATCACTAGGGAGAACCGCCTCCGCTCCATAAACCATGAAGAACGGTGTGTATCCTGTTGACCTGTTGGGTGTTGTATTGATGCTCCATAACACAGATGGTAATTCTTCTACCCAACAACCCGACATTCTCTGCAAAGGAACCATGAGCCGGGGCTTGATGCCTCTCAAGATCTCTTGATTAGCTCTTTCTGCTTGACCATTGGACTGTGGGTGTGCCACTGATGAAACGTCGAGCCGGATGTGCTCCCGTTCGCAGAACTCCTTCATGGCACCTTTGGAAAAATTGGTACCATTATCTGTGATGATGCTGTGTGGAAAGCCAAACCGGAAAATCACTTTTTTAATGAACTGAACCGCCGTGGCCTCATCACACTTGCTAACAGGTTCTGCCTCCACCCACTTTGTAAACTTGTCAACCGCCACCAGGAGGTGGGTCTTCTTATCTTTGGATCTTTTGAAAGGCCCAACCATATCCAGCCCCCAAGTCGCAAACGGCCAAGTAATTGGAATCATTCTCAATTCTTGAGCCGGTACATGAGCACGTCTTGAGAACTTTTGGCAACCATCACATCGTCTGACTAGATCCTCCGCATCAGCATGAGCAGTTAACCAATAGAAGCCATGGCGAAACGCTTTAGCCACCAGAGATTTTGAACCGGCGTGGTGACCACAATCTCCTTCGTGGATCTCACGCAAAATTTCACGGCCTTCTTCAGGAGACACACAGCGTTGAAATGCTCCTGACACACTGCAATGATGCAACTCGCCGTTGATAATAGTCATGGACTTGGATCGCCGGATTATCTATCGGGCCAGAGCCTCATCCTCCGGTAGCTCGCCCCGGTTCTTGTACGCCAGGTAAGGAAGCGTCCAATCCGGAATAACATGAAGAGCTGCCACCAATTGAGCCTCCGGATCAGGAATAGCCAAATCCGCTTCACCAGGGATCTTGACCGACGGGTTGTGCAGCACATCCAGAAAAACATTGGGCGGAACCGGTTTGCGCTGAGAGCCCAGCCGGCTTAAGGCGTCTGCCGCTTCATTTTTCCGCCGGTCCACGTGGTCCACCTGATAGCCTTTGAAATGACCTGCAACAATATCCACCTCACGACGATATGCTGCCATGAGTGGGTCCTTGGAGTCCCAAGTGCCAGACACTTGCTGAGCCACGAGGTCCGAGTCACCGAAGCACTTAACCCGACTTAGATTCATCTCCTTAGCCATCCGGAGACCATGGAGCAAGGCTTCATACTCAGCTGCATTGTCAGTACAAGGGAACATTAAGCGGAGAACATAACAAAACTTATCACCTCGTGGGGAAGTTAATACGACTCCAGCCCCCGAGCCTTCCAGTTGCCTGGATCCGTCAAAATGGATGGTCCAATATGTGTGATCCGGCTTTTCTTCAGGTGCATGCATTTCTGTCCAATCATTGATGAAATCAACCAGTGCTTGAGACTTAATTGCCGTCCGAGGCACATACTTCAAATCGTGCGGCCCAAGCTCTATTGCCCACTTGGCAATCCGGCCAGTTGCTTCCCGGTTCTGGATGACATCCCCCAAAAGAGCAGAACTGACCACCGTAATTGGATGCCCTTGGAAGTATTGTTTAAGCTTCCGACTTGCCATAAAAACTCCATACACGAGCTTCTGCCAATGCAGATACCTTTGCTTGGACTCAATGAGCACCTCGCTGATATAATAGACCGGACGTTGAACCGGATACTCCTTACCTGCCTCCTTTCGCTCCACCACAATAGCCACGCTGACCGCCCGAGCATTAGCAGCAACATATAACAGTAACGGCTCCTTGTCAATGGGAGCGGCGAGCACAGACGGATTGGCCAATTGCCGCTTTAAGTCCTCAAATGCTTCATCAGCAGCAGAACTCCAGACAAACTGATCCGTCTTCTTCAACATCTGATACAAAGGGATTGCCTTCTCACCAAGACGACTGATAAACCAGCTTAACGCGGCAATCCGGCCTGCCAGGCGTCGAACATCATTAATACACTTCGGTTTAGCCAGGGAGGTGATGGCTGTGATCTTCTCCGGATTAGCCTCAATTCCCCTATTGGACACCAGGAAGCCTAATAACTTGCCCGCCGGTACACCAAAGACGCATTTGTCCGGATTAAGCATCATCTTGTATATCCTCAGGTTATCAAAAGTTTCCTTTAAATCACCAATCAGAGTCTCCTTCTCCCTGGATTTAACCACAATATCATCCACGTAGGTGTGTACATTACGGCCAATCTGTTTGTGTAGACAATTTTGCACGCAACGTTGATAAGTTGCCTGGGCACTCTTGAGCCCAAAGGGCATAGACACATAGCAGAAGGCTCCAAAGGGAGTTATGAACGTTGTTTTCTCCTGGTCCTTAACTGCCATTTTGATCTGATGATAGCCAGAATATGCATCCAAAAAACTTAAACGCTCACAACCCGCCATAGCATCCATAATTTGATCAATACGGGGAGGGAAAAAGGATCTACTGGACAAGCTTTATTAAGATCTGTGTAATCCACACACATGCGCCAGGTATCGTTTTTCTTAAGGACCAGCACCGGATTGGCAAGCCACTCAGGGTGAAAAACTTCAACAATAAAACCAGCTGCTAAGAGCCTGGCTACCTCTTCTCCAATTGCCTTGCATCTTTCTTCGTTAAACCGGCGGAGGAACTGTTTCACCAGTTTGTATTTAGGATCCACATTAAGGGTGTGCTCAGTGAGTTGCCTCGGTACACCTGGCATGTCAGAGGGCTTCCATGCAAAAATGTCCCGATTCTCACGGATGAACTCGATGAGCGCGCTTTCCTATTTCGGATCCAAATTAGCACTGATGCTGAACTGCTTGGACGAATCGCCAGGTACAAAGTCAACAAGCTTAGTTTCTGCTGCCGATTTGAACTTCAGGGCCGGATCATGCTCCGTAGTTGGCTTCTTTAATGGAGTCATGTCCGCCAGATCAACATTGTCCTTATAATACTTCAGCTCCTCGGTGGCACAAACCGACTCTGCATAGGCCGCATCACCTTCCTCGCACTCCAAAGCAATTTTGCGGCTTCCGTGAACCGTTATTGTCCCCTTGTGACCCGGCATCTTGAGCTGCAAATACACATAACAGGGCTGTGCCATAAACTTGGCGTAGGCCGGTCGCCCAAATAGGGCGTGATACGGACTTTGGATTTTCACCACTTCAAACATCAATGTCTCCGACCTGGAATTATGATCATCCCCAAAGGCCACTTCTAGAGCTATCTTGCCAACAGGATATGCTGATCTGCAAGGTACTACACCGTGGAACACCGTATTAGACGGTTTAAGATTTTTATCTGTCAGTCCCATACGACGGAAGGTCTCATAGTACAAGATATTAATGCTGCTACCTCCATCCATGAGCACCTTGGTGAACTTATAACCTCCCACCTGAGGCGCCACCACCAGAGCCAACTGACCTGGATTATCGACCTGGGGAGGGTGATCCTCTCTGCTCCATATGATTGACTGTTCAGACCAACGTAGATAACGGGGTATGGCCGGTTCAACAGAGTTGACCGCCCGCCTCTGAACCTTCCGGTCTCGCTTGTCCAAGCTAGTGGTGAACACATGGTACTGCCCACTACTCAACTGCTTTGGGTCGCTCTGGTAACCTGACTGTTGCTGCTGTTGGTTGTAACCACCCTGGTTGTTCTGACTATTTTGACCATTATGTCCGCCCGGATTACCATTAAATCCTGAACCGGAACTTCCTCCACCGTAACCCAGCCCGGATCCTGAGCCACCGCCAGATTCGTGATCATACCGGAAATTATTAGGATTCTTGAACTCCTGCATAATAAAGCAATCCTTCCAAAGGTGGTTTGCTGGCGCCTCCTTCGTCCCATGTCTTGGACAGGGCTGGCTTAGTAGATGGTTTAGGCGGTCTGGGTTAGGGTTGGGTGCCCCATTACGATTTTTCGGTTTACCCCTGCGTCGCTGGCCATTGTCCTGTGCGTTAGTATTAGCCACAAAGTCCATGTTACCATCCGCTTTACGCTTGCCTCCACCACCATTGCCTGCCCAGTGATGCTGCTGACCTTTGGAGTTGCTGTTCCTCTTTCCCTTCCCTGTCTTGTCATCATCAGATTCGGGATCCTTGGTACTATCAGAATCAGCATATTTCACCAAAGCGGCCATGAGGGTCCCCTTGTCAGTGCAATGGCGCTTCATCCGTCCGAACTTCAACTTCAGGGGCCCAAACCGGCAGTTGCCTTCCAGGGTTAATACTACGGTGTCAGCGTTGATGCGGTCTGATGAGTGCAACCACTTGTGAAACCCGGCGCACCCAATGAGTCGTTGATTCTCCTTCCTCCTGGATGCATGCAGCTAAGTCCACTATCGACATAGGCTGTTTACATGTATCCTTGAAATTGCTGATAAACCGGGCTCGTAATTGGGCCCATGAACGGATAGAATTAGCCGGCAAGCTTTTTAACCAAGTACGGGCCGTTCCTTCAAGCATCATGGTGAAGTATTTCGCACACGCCGCGTCATCCACATCAAGCATCTCCATGGCCATCTCATAGCTCTCCACCAATGTCTCCGGAGCTGATCAGCCGTGTAATTTGGTACCTTGCGCGGGCCCTTGAAATCCTTGGGCAGGCGCACATTGCGTAAAGCGGGGATAAGGCAAGGCACCCCCAAATAACTAGAAGTAACACCAGGTTCGATCGAGAGGTTGGACGAACCGGCGTGAGCTGTGCCGAGCCTGATGCTGTGTGGCTAACTCGGCCTCCCTGCGCGCTCGGGCCCGGTTCACCACTTCCTGAGCATTATCAGCACCACCCGTCGGGTTGTTGCCACGGGGTGCTCCATGTCGTTCGTTACTCGACACTGCCGGTTCATCCATATGTCTGCTATAGCTCCGGCTTGGATGGGGGGTCGAGTGGATCCGGTCGTGGCTGTACGAGTATGCTTCCTGTTGGACCAAAGCTGTCCTCAGAAGCTCCTTGACCTGTCGCGTCTCTACTACCTGCGGCGAATCATCTTCAATTGGAATGGCCTCCAGCTGTGCAGCAGCGGCAACGAGATTGTCCATCGGGTTGGAGTAGTGACCTGGAGGTGTTAAAACAGCCTGAGGTATAACGGTGTTTTGACGAGGCGGGTCCATCTGACGAGGCTGAACCGGTGCCCCGGTCCCAGGAGCTTCCGCCCGGTTTCCCTCCAGCGGATTGCCGGTTCCTACTCCTGGAGTGTTGAAAAGGTCTCTGGCCTCAAAAACTGGAGGCAAACGGGATCGGTACTTCCTCCTCATGACTTCCTGCGACGCCCTCTGGTCCAACATGAGCCTGTAGGCTTGTGCGTCTAAAGCGGCCCGCTCCGTGGCCATCCTGGTGTCCTCAGCTGCCAGATCTGCCTTGGCCTGGGTGATCTGTTCCTTCACCTTTGCAATCTCGGCGTTATGAACGCTCTGATCCACCGGATTAGCATCCGCCATAAGCACAGCCAATGCATCAAACAGCTCTGATAGAACTTGAGCCGGCGGGCGCATAGGGCCTCCTGCCCCGGCAGCCGTCGCTGCTGTTGAACCGGAGGTTGTTGCTGCAGCAGTTGAAGAATGAAGCGCTGCTTGTGTGCCAGTCATGAATATTCCAACCCGGTTGGGCAGATTAGAGGGGTCCGGAATACTGTCGCCATCGGAACAGCCCCCAATCCGGCCGTCTTGTAGCTGATAAAGAGATTCGGTTTCTCCGGTCGATGACTCGTCATCGGAACAAACGACGGTATCGCCGCGAGATTTCGATCCATCCTCATAACTTCCTCCATGGATGACTCCCACGAAGGCACGCTTCATGGCCGGTTTAACCCGGGCGGATCGCGCACGCTGAGCCGTCTCGACGAGGTCGGTGCAGATGTCCGGCTTAGGGCCCGGTTCACCGATCTTGCCGATGAAAACGTGAATGCCTCCAAAGGGGACCCGGTACCCGTACTCAATTGAGCCGGCCTCGGGGCCCCAGCCTGCATTGTCGATGTAGAACTTGCCGCGATGACTCTTAGTCATCCGGCCTACAGCGTAGCCCTCGAGTCCTTCAAAGCGGCCCTCCAAGAACCGAAAACCATCGTGTGATCGCCCCACGGTGGGCACCAACTGTCGTGGTTTTGTCACGGCAGATGTCCTAGAGAAAGGACTTAGTCGTGGAGCCATCGCGACGGGTTAGCTTGAAGGGGTTAAAGCGGACACAGGGACGCAAGAGAGTTTATACTAGTTCGGCCCCTTCGATGAAGGTAAAAGCCTACATCTAGTTGTGATGGAATTGATGGGGTTTCGATGACTAGGGAGCAAACAAGCTTCGCCTATGTCTCGAGTTGTTGTCTGTTGTCCTTGAACCGCCGCCGGGTCGTCCCCTTATATACACGGGTGACTCCCGTCGGTTTACAGAGTCCCAATACCGGCTCATAGATGTGTCCGGTTTGGTCTCTACTTATTCCTAACTTACAATACAAGTTAACTACTAACGCCGGTTTACGGCTACAGGTTTTGAACCGACCATGGGCCTTGAGCCCTCATCTGCCTTCTTGGGTTTTAACATACTTAACTACTGACGAAGTTAACCCGGCCCAGATAGGCTGGTTTACGCCCAGCAGTAATATCCCCAACAGGCCCCCTGTTGCTCCACCGACGTACTTCTTCCTCCTATATATACCCACGTACCCCCAAACGATCAGATACGGAGCCAAAAACCTAATTCCACCACCGCAACTTTCTATATCCATGAGATCCCATCTTGGGGCCTATTCCGGAGCTCCGACGGAGGGGGCATCGATCACGGAGGGCTTCTACATCAACACCATAGCCTCTCCGATGAAGTGTGAGTAGTTTACTTCAGACCTACGGGTCCATAGTTAGTAGCTTGATGGCTTCTTCTCTCTTTTTGGATCTCAATACAATGTTCTCCCCCTCTCTTGTGGAGAACTATTCGATGTAATCTTCTTTTTGCGGTGTGTTTGTTGATATCGATGAATTGTGGGTTTATGATCAAGTCTATCAATGAATAATATTTGAATCTTCTCTGAATTCTTTTATGTATGATTGGTTATCTTTGCAAGTCTCTTCAAATTATTAGTTTGATTTGGCCTACTAGATTGATCTTTCTTGCAATGGGAGAAGTGCTTAGCTTTGGGTTCAATCTTGCGGTGTCCTTTCCCAGTGACAGTAGGGGCAGCAAGGCACGTATTGTGTTATTGCCATCGAGGATAACAAGATGGGGTTTTCTTCATATTGCATGAGTCTATCCCTCTACATCATGTCATCTTGCTTAAGGTGTTACCCTGTTTTTAACTTAATACTCTAGATGCATGCTGGATAGCGGTCGATGAGTGGAGTAATAGTAGTAGATGCAGGCAGGAGTCGGTCTACTTGTCTCGGACGTGATGCCTGTTGGGAACGTAGTAATTTCAAAAAAATTCCTACACACACGCAAGATCATGGTGATGCATAGCAACAAGAGGGGAGAGTGCTGTCTACGTACCCTCGTAGACCGAAAGCGGAAGCGTTAGCACAACGCGGTTGATGTAGTCGTACGTCTTTACGATCAGGCCGATCAAGTACCGAACGCACGTCACCTCCGAGTTCTGCACACGTTCAACTCGATGACGTCCCTCGAACTCCGGTCCAGCCGAGTGTTGAGGGAGAGTTTCGTCAGCACGACGGCGTGGTGACGATGATGATGTTATACCGACGCAGGGCTTCGCCTAAGCACCGCTACGATATGATCGAGGTGGATTATGGTGGAGGGGGGCATCGCACACAGCTAAGAGATCAAGAGATCAATTGTTGTGTCTATGGGGTGCCCCTTGGCCATGTATATAAAGGAGTGGAGGAGGGGATGGGCCCCCCTCCCTAGTCCAATTCGGACCAGTCCATTGGAGGGGTGCGGCCACCCTTTGAGGCCTTTCTCTCCTTTCCCCATGGCCCATTAAGGCCCAATACGAATTCCCGTAACTCTCCGGTTCCCCCCAAAAATATCCAAATCACTTGGAACCTTTCCAATGTCCGAATATAGTCGTGCAATATATTGATCTTTATATTTCGACCATTTCGAGACTCCTCGTCATGTCTCCGATCTCATCCGGGACTCCGAACTCCTTCGGTACATCAAAACACTTAAACTCATAATATAACCGTCATCGAAATTTAAGCGTGCGGACCCTACGGGTTCGAGAACTATGTAGACATGACCGAGACACGTCTTCGGTCAATAACCAATAGCGGAACCTGGATGCTCATATTGGCTCCCACATATTCTACGAAGATCTTTATCGGTCAAACCGCATAACAACATACGTTGTTCCCTTTGGCATCAGTATGTTACATGCCCGAGATTCGATCGTCGGTATCTCAATACCTAGTTCAATCTTGTTACCGGCAAGTCTCTTTACTCGTTCCATAATACATCATCCCGCAACTAACTCATTACTTGCAATGCTTGCAAGGCTTAAGTGATGTGTATTACCGAGTGGGCCCAGAGATACCTCGCCGACAATTGGAGTGACAAATCCTAATCTCGAAATACGCCAACCCAACAAGTACCTTCGGAGACACCTGTAGAGCACCTTTATAATCACCCAGTTACGTTGTGACGTTTGGTAGCACACAAAGTGTTCCTCCGGTAAACGGGAGTTGCATAATCACATAGTCATAGGAACATGTATAAGTCATGAAGAAAGCAATAGCAACAAACTTAACGATCAAGTGCTAAGCTAACAGAATGGGTCAAGTCAATTACATCATTCTCCTACAACTCATGTCTATGGTTAGGAAACTTAACCATCTTTGATCAATGAGCTAGTCAAGTAGAGGCATACTAGTGACACTCTGTTTGTCTATGTATTCACACATGTATTATGTTCCCGGTTAATACAATTCTAGCATGAATAATAAACATTTATCATGAAATAAGGAAATAAATAATAACTTTATTATTGCCTCCAGGGCATATTTCCTTCAATCTCCCACTTGCACTAGAGTCAATAATCTAGATCACATCGCCATGTGATTTAACACCAATAGTTCACATCACCGTGTGATTAACACCCATAGTTCACATCGTCATGTGACCAACACCCAAAGGGTTTACTAGAGTCAATAATCTAGTTCACATCACTATGTGATTAACACCCAAAGAGTACTAAGGTGTGATCATGTTTTGCTTGTGAGAGAAGTTTAGTCAACGGGTCTGCAACATTCAGATCCGTATGTATTTTGCAAATTTCTATATCAACAATGCTCTGCACGGAGCTACTCTAGATAATTGCTCCCACGTTCAATATGTATCCAGATTGAGACTTAGAGTCATCTGGATCAGTGTCAAAACTTGCATCGACGTAACCCTTTACGACGAACCTTTTGTCACCTCCATAATCGAGAATCATATCCTTACTCCACTAAGGATAATTTTGACCAATGTCCAGTGATTTACTCCTAGATCACTATTGTACTCCCTTGCCAAACTCAGGGCAGGGTATACAATAGGTCTGGTACACAGCATGGCATACTTTATAGAACCTATGGCTGAGGCATAGGGAATGACTTTCATTCTCTCTCTATCTTCTGCCATGGTCGGGTTTTGAGTCTTTACTCAACTTCACACCTTGTAACACAGGCAAGAACTCCTTCTTTGACTGTTCCATTTTGAACTACTTCAAAATCTTGTCAAGGTATGTACTCATTGAAAAACTTATCAAGCGTCTTGATCTATCTCTATAGATCTTGATGCTCAATATGTAAGCAGTTTCACCGAGGTCTTTCTTTGAAAAACTCCTTTCAAACATTCCTTTATGCTTTGTAGAATAATTCTACATTATCTCCGATCAACAATATGTCATTCACATATACTTATCAGAAATGTTGTAGTGCTCCCACTCACTTTCTTGTAAATACAGGCTTCACCGCAAGTCTATATAAAACTATATGCTTTGATCAACTTATCAAAGCGTATATTCCAACTCCGAGATGCTTGCACTAGTCCATAGATGGATCGCAGGAGCTTGCACATTTTGTTAGCACCTTTAGGATCGACAAAACCTTCTGGTTGCATCATATACAACTCTTCTTTAAGAAATCCATTAAGGAATGTAGTTTTGACATCCATTTGCCACATTTCATAAAATGTGGCAATTTGCTAACATGATTCGGACAGACTTAAGCATCGCTACGAGTGAGAAAATCTCATCATAGTCAACACCTTGAACTTTGTCAAAACCTTTTTGACAAGTCTAGCTTTGTAGATAGTAACACTACTATCAGCGTCCATCTTCCTCTTGAAAATCCATCTATTTTTCTATGGCTTGCCGATCAACATGCAAGTCAATCAAAGTCCATACTTTGTTCTCATACATGGATCCCATCTCAGATTTCATGGCCTCAAGCCATTTCACGGAATCTGGGCTCATCATCGCTTCCTCATAGTTTGTAGGTTCGTCGTGGTCAAGTAACATGACCTCCAAAACAGGATTACCATACCACTCTGGTGCGGATCTCACTCTGGTTTACCTACGAGGTTCGGTAGTAACTTGATCTGAAGTTACATGATCATCATCATTAGCTTCCTTACTAATTGGTGTAGGAGTCACAGGAACAGATTTCTGTGATGAACTACTTTCCAATAAGGGAGCAGGTATAGTTACCTCATCAAGTTCTACTTTCCTCCCACTCACTTCTTTCGAGAGCAACTCCTTCTCTAGAAAGGATCCATTCTCAGCAACGAATATATTGCCTTCGGATCTGTGATAGAAGGTGTACCCAACATTTTCTTTTGGGTATCCTATGAAGATGCACTTCTCCGATTTGGGTTTCAGCTTATCAGGTTGAAACTTTTTCACATAAGCATTGCAACCTCAAACTTTAAGAAACGAGAGTTTAGGTTTCTTGACAAACCACAGTTCTACGGTGTCATCTCAACGGATTTAGATGGTGCCCTTTTTAATGTGAATGCAACTGTCTCTAATGCATAACCCCAATACGATAGTGGTAAATCGGTAAGAGACATCATAGATCGCACCATATCTAATAAAGTATGGTTATGACGTTCGGACACACCATTACACTGTGGTGTTCCAGGTGGCGTGAGTAGTGAAACTATTTCACATTGTATTAACTGAAGGCCAAACTCGTAACTCAAATATTTTACTTCTGCGATCATATCGTAGAAACTTTTATTTTTGTTATGATGATTCTCCACTTCACTATGAAATTCTTTGAACTTTTCAAATGTTTCAGACTTGTGTTTCATCAAGTAGATATACTCATATCTGCTCAAATCATCTGTGAAGATCAGAAAATAATGATACCTGCCGTGAGCCTCAATATTCATTGGACCACATACATCAGTATGTATGATTTCCAAAAAATCTGTTGCTCGCTCCATTGTTCGGAGAACGGAGTCTTAGTCATCTTGCCCATGAGGCATGGTTCGCAAGCATCAATTGATTCATAATCAAGTGATTCCAAAAGCCCATCAACATGGATTTTCTTCATGCACTTTACACCAATATAACCTAAACGGCAGTGCCACAAATAAGTTGCACTATCATTATTAACTTTGCATCTTTTGGCTACAATATTATGAAAATGTGTATCACCACAATCGAGATCCAATAAACCATTTTCATTGGGTGTATGACCATAGAAGGTTTTATTCATGTAAACAGAACAACAATTATTCTCTAACTTACATGAATAACCGTATTGCAATAAACATGATCCAATCATATTCATGCTCAATGCAAACACTAAATAACTTTTATTTTAGGTTTAACACTAATCCTGAAAGTATAGGGAGTGTGCGATGATGATCATATCAATCTTGGAACCATTTCCAATACACATCGTCACTTCACCCTTAGCTAGTCTCTGTTCATTCTGCAACTCCCGTTTCGAGTTACTATTCTTAGCAACTGAACCAGTATCAAATACCGAGGGGTTGCTACGAACACTAGTAAAATACACATCAATAATCTGTATATCAAATATACCTTTGTTCACTTTGACATCCTTCTTATCCGCCAAAAACTTGGGGAAGTTCCGCTTCCAGTGACCAGTCCCTTTGCAGTAGAAGCACTTAGTCTCAGGCTTAGGACCAGACTTGGGCTTCTTCACTTGAGCAGCAACTTGCTTGTCGTTCTTCTTGAAGTTCCCCTTCTTCCCTTTGTCCTTTTCTTCAAACTAGTGGTCTTGTCTACCATCAACACTTGATATTTTTCTTAATTTCTACCTTCGTTGATTTCAGAATCACGAAGAGCTTGGGAATCGTTTCTGTTATCCCTTGCATATTATAGTTCATCACGAAGTTCTACTAACTTGGTGACGGTGACTAGAGAATTCTGTCAATCACTATTTTATCTGGAAGATTAACTCCCACTTGATTCAAGCGATTGTAGTACCCAGACAATCTGAGCACATGCTCACTGCTTGAGCTATTCTCCTCCATCTTTTAGCTATAGAACTTGTTGGAGACTTCATATCTCTCAACTCGGGTATTTTCTTGAAATATTAACTTCAACTCCTGGAACATCTCATATGGTCCATGACGTTCAAAATGTCTTTGAAGTCCCGATTCTAAGTTGTTAAGCATGGTGCACTAAACTATCAAGTAGTCATCATATTGAGCTAGCCAAACGTTCATAACATTTGCATCTGCTCCTGCAATAGGTTTGTCACCTAGCGGTGCATCAAGGACATAATTCTTCTTTGTAGCAATGAGGATAAACCTCAGATCATGGATCCAATCTGCATCATTGCTACTAACATCTTTCAACTTAGTTTTCTCTAGGAACATATCAAAAATAAAATAGGGGAGCTAAACGTGAGCTATTGATCTACAACATAGATATGCTAATACTACCAGGACTAAGTTCATGATAAATTTAAGTTCAATTAATCATATTACTTAAGAACTCCCACTTAGATAGACATCCCTCTAATCCTCTAAATGATCACGTGATCCATATCAACTAAACCATGTCCGATCATCACGTGAGATGGAGTAGTTTCAATGGTGAACATCATTATGTTGATCATATCTACTATATGATTCATGCTCGACCTTTCGGTCTCAGTGTTCCGAGGCCATATCTGTTATATGCTAGGCTCGTCAAGTTTAACCTGAGTATTCCGCTTGTGCAACTGTTTTGCACCCGTTGTATTTGAACGTAGAGCCTATCACACCCGATCATCACATGGTGTCTCAGCACGAAGAACTTTCGCAACGGTGCATACTCATGGAGAACACTTGTACCTTGATAATTAGTGAGAGATCATCATATAAAGCTACCGCCGAACTAAGCAAAAATAAGATGTATAAAAGATAAACATCACATGCAATCAAAATATGTGACATGATATGGCGATAATCATCTTGTGCCTTTGATCTCCATCTCCAAAGCATCGTCATGATTTCCATCATCACCAGCATGACACCATGATCTCCATCATCTTGATCTATATCAATGTGTCGTCACATGATCGTCTCACCAACTATTGCTCTTGCAACTATTGCTATCGCATAGCGATAAAGTAAAGCAATTATTTGGCGCTTGCATCTTATGCAATAAAGAGACAACCATAAGGCTTCTGCCAGTTGCCGATAACTTCAACAAAACATGATCATCTTTATACAACAACTTATATCTCATCACATCTTGACCATATCACATCACAATATGCCCTGCAAAAACAAGTTAGACGTCCTCTACTTTGTTGTTGCAAGTTTTACGTGGCTGTTACGGGCTGAGCAAGAACCGTTCTTACCTACGCATCAAAACCACAACGATAGTTCGTCAAGTTGGTGCGGTTTTAACCTTCGCAAGGACCGGGCGTAGCCACACTTGGTTCAACTAAAGTTGGAGAAACTGACACCCGCTAGTCACCTGTGTGCATAGCACGGCGGTAAAACCAGTCTCGTGTAAGCGTACGGGTAATGTCGGTCCGGGCCGCTTCATCCAACAATACCGCTGAACCAAAGTATGACATGCCGGTAAGCAGTATGACTTATATCGCCCACAACTCACTTGTGTTCTACTCATGCATATGACATCTACGCATAAAACCAGGCTCGAATGCCACTGTTGGGGAACATAGTAATTTCAAAAAAATTCCTAGCACACGCAAGATCATGGTGATGCATAGCAACGAGAGGGGAGAGTGTTGTCTACATACCCTCGTAGAATGAAAGTGGGAGCATTAGCACAATGCGGTTGATGTAGTCGTCGTCTTCACGATCCGACCGGTCAAGTACCGAACGCACGGCACCTCCAAGTTCTGCACACGTTCAACTCGATGACGTCCCTCGAACTCCGATCCAGCCGAGTGTTGAGGGAGAGTTTTGTCAGCACGACAGTGTGGTGACGATGATGATGTTCTACCGATGCAGGGCTTCGCCTAAGCACCGCTACGATATGATCGAGGTGGATTATGGTGGAGGGGGCACCGCACACGGCTAAGAGATCAAGAGATCAATTGTTGTGTCTATGGGGTGCCCCCTGGACACGTATATAAAGGAGTGGGGGAGGGGAGGAGCCGGCACTCTCTATGACGCGCCCTGGGGAGTCCTACTCCCACCGGGAGTAGGATTCCCTCCTTTCCTAGTAGAACTAGGAGCCCTTCCAAGTAGTAGGAGTAGGAGGGAAGGAAAGGGAAGGGAAAAGGAGAAGGAAGGAAGGAGGCACCCCCCTTGTCGTGGAATTGTCACGGCAGATGTCCTCATGGAAGGACTTAGTCGTGGAGCCATCACTATGGGTTAGCTTGAAGGGGTTAAATCGGACAAAGGGACACGAGAGTTTATACTAGTTCGGCCCCTTCGATGAAGGTAAAAGCCTACGTCTAGTTGTAATTGGTATTGCTGGGGTTTTGAAGACCAGGGAGCGAATCCGCTTTGTCTGGCTTCGCATTGTTGTCTTTTCTGTCCCTGAACCGCCGCCGGGTCACCCCTTTATATTTTCAGGAGGATCCCGGCCGGTCTACGGAGTCCCGAGGCTGGCTCATACAAGTATCCGCCTCGGTCTCTTCTTTCTTATCTTACAATGCAAGTTTATACAATCATCGCGGTTTACTATCATGGGCCCTAAACCGCCTGTGGGCTCTGGGCCTCTAAGCTTCATCCGTAAAGCGCCATCTTCTGGGTTTCCTTGGGCTTCAGTATAACTGAAGGTGAACCGGCCCCTCCTGGGCGGTTTACCCTCAGTGGTTATATCTTCAACATTAGGCCCCAGATTGATTTGAACCTGTTCATGTCAGTCTTCAATCCTTGAACTTTTGGCAATTCTCGTAAACCGCCATATTGTCTTCTCCCTGTGAACTTTGACGAATCGCCATGACGTCATCTTCTGTTACTGTAGTAAATCATTGTGACGTCATTCCTGTATTAAAAAGTTTTATAAAGATTCCCTTCTCTTTAACTAATTCCCGAAGATCGAGGCGACAACTGCATCCTCTTTTGCCGCCTCCGATTCCTCGATTTTCGCGCCTACCGTTTTATCCCACTTCCTTATAAATAAAACCGGGGCGCCTTCCATTTTCTCCCTTTCCAAACCGCATCGTCTTCCTCCTCGCGACCTGAAGACCTCAAGTATCGCCGCCGCCGCCGTCGTTGATCTTCCAGTCCGCACCGACTCAGGCCGCCGCATCGACCTGACTCCGACCAGAAATCAACGGCGAACCTCCGCAGCTCGTCCACATCCATGAGTTCTTCTCCTTCCCTTTCTCAGATCTTCTCCTTCCCCTTCTCAGATCTACATTGGAACTTTTGTTGAGTTCGTCGGCGGTCATCGCCACCCGATGCAAACCCTTGTTAGTTTTCACCTCCAATACCCTGTTTAGTTTGTAAAAACAACGTAGAACTGCTGCAGCAATTGTTTGCGCTTATCTTGCATAAAAATAGATCTCATTTCCATTGTTTGGAAGCTCTCTTTGAGTGTATGAACTTCTCTGCACTGTTTTAGGTCTAGAAATTTTTCCTTCCAGAGCGACCGTTTGATCCAAAATAATAATTGCAACTTGTGAAACCTGTTTGTTCCATACTTAACAAATTTCCAGCTTGGGGTTCTGCCTCCAAAGGGCGGTTTATCCTTTAGTGTTGATAATTCGTCGTATGTCATTAGCCCTATCTTAAACCGCCATCTAGACTTTGAACAGCCATGCCCGGTTCACTTCATACGTATACCTTGAATTGCCGGTTTAACATTTTGACAAACAGATACGAACCGCCAATCGTAAACTGTCCATTTTCCTTTTATAGACTTTGTAAGATGACGAAACAATTTGCTGCTTGCAACTGGGTTCCGTCTCGGATCACAGAAACGCAAATCAATGAATATGTCACCACCGGCGCTTTAGCCTCAAAAAATGTCCTCCGTTGGCGAGTTCCTGGCCCTAAATGCCCCCCTGAACCTCAAGATGGAGAAGTGATTGTATTCTTGCAGCACTTAGCTCGAGGTTTCAGTCCTCCCGGATCAAAAAATTTCCGGGGTGTTCTTGCCAGGCTCCAACTTCATCCTCAAGATATTGGACCAAATTCTGTGTCCAACATATGCGACTTCCAAGTATTCTGTGAGGTTTATCTGCAAGAAGGACCCACTGTCGATCTCTTTCTAGATCTCTTTCACTTAAACCGCCGGACGGAATTTTCTGATGGACCTAATACTGAACTTGGCGGTGTGTCGATTCAAAAGAGGAAAGAGGTTGATTTTCCTCACGCCAAACTTCACATCCATCCAAAAGACTGGAACCACACTTGGTTCTACTGTCAAAATACTGCCCCTGCTGAAGAGAATCCTCTACCGTCCACACCGACTCAGCAATAATCACCCCTTACCTCAGAGATTGCCTGCCAAAGACCGACAAGCTTATGCATCTCAACTCACCAAACTCCGGGCTCTCCTTGCCAACGGTTTAACTGGTGTTGATCTCGTCCGTTGCTGGATCTCATGGTGCATTCTCCCTTTAAGCCGTCGGCCCGGATTGATGTTTGAATACACCGGCAGCACCAATGATCCTCAATGGTTTAACTCAATAGAACTGACGGACGATGAAGTCAGTGAAAGTGTAAAGAAAATACTCGACGAACCACTCGCCGTATGTACTCAAATTGGTCTTCGTCCTTTTTACGCCTCCAACAAACCGCCAGGGGTAAATATTTTAACCTTGTACTTTTCCTTATTCTTCTCCGCTTTGACACTGCTATAATAATACTTTTGTGCAATCCCATAGGCCAGTAGCTCTTTTTGGAAAAACAAAACTCAAGACAAAGTGGCTAAGGCTCCTCGTGGTAAGACCAAGGTCATCAAGAAAGCTGCTAAAAAGAAAACCGCTGAGTCTTCAGAGCCACCAGAAGATGTCGATGACTCGGCTGAAGAGGTAAAGTTTGACTCCCTTGACTTCTATCCATATATTTTACTAATAATGATTACTCCCAGGATGATGCGGAGGCCAGCCATGCAGATCATATTGAGGTAATTTGTCTTTCTTCTGACTCAGAACTTGTGCCGGTTCAACGATTTCGCCGTGCAGTTCGGAAAGTGAAATGCTCTCACCCTGTTGCTCATTTGGATCAAAAACTTTCTTTGAAGACACAGCAAACCGAAGGGCGTCACACAACCTGGCACAGTGGTCAACAGGTCACTTCTTCCGGTTTACCTCACACCCCAAACCGGAAACGTCGTCCAGAGGTTGCTTGTTCTCCTAGAAAACGTTATCCTTCGAAAGGTTTCTTCCGATGCCCTCTCAATTCATCTCATTCAAATTATCAGGCATCTTCTAATTCGTCTGGCGGTTCATCCACCACTCAGCCGCCTCCACTGAAAACCATCACTGGGTAAGTGTGTAGCCTTCCCTTCTCTTTCATAACTCAGTTGACCATGCTAATCTTTGTTTTAATATTAGTGCTCAAGCTCGTTTGAGTAAGAAGGCCAAGACCAGCGCCCCTACCGGTGAAGTTGAACCGGAGAAAACTCCTGAGGATCTTGATAAAAATCTTGATAATCTCGTGGATGATTTTGCCCTACCAGAGCCAACTATCAATGCGAATCCGCCGAAAGCTGATCCGGCCGTACATGAGGATACCTCAAGTCCACATGTTATGCCTGCAAGTCCGGCTGCTGATCCGCTGAAGTCAAGTGCTAATCCGCCAAGCCCAGCCAAGGACGACGACGTTATTGTTACTGGCACTACTTATACCGCTCCGGGTGATCCAGTTGTCTTGGCAAAACATACCGCCAAGGATGAGTTTATTTCAATGGGCAAGAGGAAGATGGAAACTGATATGTCAAAATATGCTAATCTTTCTGCCCAGGATCTTCATTCCGGTTTCTTGAATCGGCTTTATACAAGTCGAGATACTGAGGCTGACTTGGTAAATCTGATGAAGGAACGTTATGAGGTAAACATTTTCCTCATCTTTGTATTTTCACTGCCTTGTATCCTGTAGCCCCCAAGGGTCGGTTTAAATTTGTAAAAACAAAACGGGACTTTGAATTTCCAAACCGCACATTGTTGATTTTTAAGTTTTTTGAACAAACACACATTAGCCCCCAAGTGCCAGGATTGAAACTTGTATGAATCCTTGGGACTTTGAATAAGCAGTAAGAACGAATTAATCCGCATTAGCCCCCAAGTGCCAGGATTGAAACTTGTATGAATCCTGGGACTTTGAATAAGCAGTAAGAAAGAATTAATCCGCATTAGCTCCCAAGTGCCAAGTGTAGAACCAGTTGTATGCTTGGGACTTTTGATAAAATATTGAAATGCTCCTCTTGATTTTGGCAGGCTGACATAAACCATCAACGGACGCAGATTGCTGATCTTCAAGAAATTATCAAATCTCAGCAAGAAGAATCTTCCAAAGCTAAAGATGAACTTCGAGCCACTTTAACTTCCATAGAACGACTGAAAGAAGATTCCAAGACGGAACGTGCCAACTGGGACACTGAAAAGGGGACATTGCTGAAACGGGCTGAAGACGCTGAATCTGCACTTAAACCGGTAGCAGAAGAACTTTCTGGGTTAAAGTGCCAAGTAAACACCATGACCTCCGCAGTATTTGGTAAGTACTCCTTAGCAAATTATTTGAAATACCCATCTCGTAAGGTGCCGGTTGAAATATGAAATTCTTAAACCGTTGCAGGGAGCCACATTACTCATCTAGGCTCAGATGTACGGATGAAGCTGAAAGCAGCGTATACTCTTCTGGAACAACTTTACACCGGTGCTCAATGGGCTATCTGTGCAGCCTCCTATGACAAACCGGCCCCAACACTGATCAAGGATACTCTGACAAGGCTATCCATGGTACCAGCACAGCTAGAAGAGGTGAAGCGATCTGCTGCCAGGGCCGGCGCTTTGTTGGCACTTACCCGAGCCAAAGCATGGATAGCTGACTTGGATCCAGTTGACCTTGCCAAAGGCTTTCCAAGCACACAAGAAAACGGGGCAGATTTTGATGATGCAGCCCTTAAAAGAGTGACAAGGGAGATGCGTCCTCTGGCGAGTCAGCTGGCAGAAGATGCTAACTTGATGGTTCACCGGTCGTACTATGATGCCAACAACAAATGGGTTAACCCTGTCATTTCGGAGGCGCAAAATCTTATTCCAGGAATCCGTAAGCACACTTATGCCCCTGACATTGATCCGTCAGAACTTATCAATGAAGAAGCTATCTTTCAGGCCTTAACCCGGATTGACTGGACCACCACAAACTTCCAGCCGCTAGGTGGGGAAGAGGAGGCTGAACCGACGCCAGATGACCCATCAACTTCGCATCAACATGGTAATGAGACTTGATCCGGCAATTAGAGTTATGGTCCAGAAACCTTGTTCTGCTAGAAACACCATATTTGGGGCCTTCAAGCGCCTTGTAATAAGCTAGTGGAAATACTTTGATCCATTGCCCTCGTGCAGCGCGATATACTTTGCGTTGATTTGCCATGAGAATTTCAGTACTGGCTTATATGCAGTCCCTGTGCCTGCATAAGGAAAATCTGTCCAGGCGGTTTACCACCGGACGGGACAAAATACCCAACAGAACTTGGTAAACAACTACGGTTGCAGCAATAATAAATCATACCTGTGATATAAAACATTGCTGTCGGTTTACCAATTGTGATTTGAAGAAGGGTGAAAACCCAAACTCCACCGTACCATGTTGGTATATATATTCTATAGAACCGGGTTGTGATGAACGCCGGCCGATTGCTGGAGACAAAGCGTCAAAGCCAGACCGGTTTTGAAGGATGCCGGATTACCTTTAATTGTATACTTGAACAGAAGATCTGTAAGCCGTTCCGGGTTTAAAAAACTTTGGTTTAACGTAGACCTCACGAAAAATAAAAACTTGGCAGAAAAAGCAAACAAAAAACTATAGTCGAGGCTTTTCGAGGGCTGCCAGGCCCAAATCGAGGCTTTTCATGGACTGTCAGGCCACTGAGTTAAACCATTTTGGCAAAGCCTTTTAAGATGGCCCTCCAACTAACCAATCATTGTTTTAACTTTGACAAGTTCAGGGTCTCAATGAGAGTAACTGTCAAATGTTCGAAGGGTCATGCCAGGATTACCTGGATAGGAGTGGCTTACTTGATGAAGGCAGGTTAACCTGGGGTTTTAGGTGAATACACCAGGCTTCCAAGCCGTGGGTCGATACCCAGCTACAAGGGTCCTTTCAAACTCTTTGGTATTTGACGCAAAGAGCCCCCAAGTAACTTTGTGAGCTGTGCTCAATGGGTGCCTATGTTTGAGTTGTGCGTAGCAACAAGACTCTCTTTGGCCCCTTGGGTGTGAAGCTCCCAAGCTTTGTTGTGGCATGATAGCTGCATCAGGAGGGTAGTAATGCTATGTTCTCTTTGGTGAATACACCTATGTTTGAACAGGAAGCCCCCATGTTAACAGATATTTGAAGAAAAAACGGCAGAGGCCCTGCTTGATAGCAAGGATGCCGGTTTATTATATTAATCATAATATATACATTGTTGAAATATGTACATATGAAAAGCCTGTGGCTTCAAGTGTAATAAGGCCGTAGGAGAGCTATGTTCCATGGCCGCCGGGTCTCCTCCTCAGAGCTACGTGAGTCTTCTCGAACGTCAATGAGGTAGTATGATCCGTTGTGCAGATTTTTGCTGGCCACAAAAGGCCCTTCCCAAGGTGGGGATAACTTATGCATATCAGTCTGGTCTTGAATGAGCCGAAGTACCAAATCGCCTTCTTGAAAGGTTCTTGTCTTGACCCGGCGGCTGTGATAACGCCGCAGGTCTTGCTGATAAACCGCCGACCGAGCCAAAGCCATGTCTCGCTTCTCATCTAACAGGTCTAGTGCCTCTTGGTGTGCTTGCTCGTTATCCTCTTCAACATAATTCGCGACCCGGGGCGAGTCGTGACGAATATCACTTGGGAGGACAGCCTCAGCCCCATAGACCAGGAAAAAGGGTGTATATCCCATAGATCGGTTTGGGGTGGTATTTATGCTCCATAACACTGATGGTAATTCCTCCACCCAACAACCCGGCGTCCGCTTCAAAGGGACCATGAGCCGAGGCTTGATACCCTTCAGGATTTCTTGATTCGCCCTCTCAGCTTGACCATTAGACTGGGGGTGAGCCACGGACGCTACATCAAACCGGATGTGCTCTCGTTGGCAGAACTCCTCCATCTCACCTTTAGAAAGGTTCATACCATTATCTGTGATGATGCTATGTGGAAAGCCAAAACAGAAAATAATATTTTGGAGAAATTGAACCGCCGTGGCTGCATCACATTTACTGACGGGCTCTGCTTCAACCCATTTGGTGAACTTGTCAACCGCCACCAACAGGTGGGTCTTCTTGTCCTTAGAACGCTTAAAGGGTCCAACCATATCAAGCCCCCAAGTAGCAAACATCCAAGTGATGGGAATCATGTGTAACTCCTGAGCAGGAACATGAGCACGACGTGAAAATTTCTAACAAGCGTCACACCGCTTTACCAAGTCTTCCGCATCAGAATGAGCTGTCAACCAGTAGAACCCATGTCGGAAAGCCTTAGCAACCAAGGACTTTGAGCTGGCATGGTGACCGCAATCCCCTTCATGGATTTCCCGTAGAATCTCTTGTCCTTCTTCAGGAGAAACACAACATTGGAATATGCCTGAAACGCTAGAACGGTGCAACTCGCCATTGTGAACAACCATAGACTTGGACCGCCGAACTATCTGCCTGGCGAAAAGTTCGTCTTCTGGTAATTTGCCCCGGTTCAGATACACCAAATATGGAACCGTCCAATCCGGAGTGGCATGTAGAACGGCTACCAACTGGGCCTCCGGATCAGGAACAGCTAAATCCTCTTCTGTAGGCAACTTTACAGACGGGTTATGCAAGATATCTAGAAAGGTATTAGGTGGTACCGGTTTATGCTGAGATCCCAGCCGGCTTAGAGCATCTGCTGCTTCATTCTTGCGCCGGTCGATGTGCTCCACCTGATAACCCTTAAAGTGACCTGCTACAATATCCACCTCGTGCCTATAAGCCACCATGAGCGGGTGTTTAGAATCCCAAGTAGCAGAAACTTGCTGAGCCACCAGATCAGAATCTCCAAAGCATCGAACCTGGCTTAAGTTCATTTCCTTAGCTACACGAAGACCGTGGAGCAAGGCCTCGTACTCCACTGCATTGTTAGTACAAGGAAACATTAAGCGGAGAACATAACAAATCTTATCTCCTCGAGGGGAAGTGAGGACAACTCCAGCCCCCGAGCCTTCCAGCTGTCTGGATCCATCAAAGTGAATGGTCCAGTATGTATTATCCGGTTTGTCTTCTGGTGCCTGTAACTCGGTCCAATCATTGATAAAGTCCACAAGCGCCTGAGATTTGATAGCTGTTCGGGGTGTATACCTCAAACCATGGGGACCAAGCTCAATCGCCCACTTCGCAACCCGACCAGTTGCCTCTCTATTCTGGATTATATCTCCCAAGGGAGCAGAACTGACCACTGTGATAGGATGACCTTGAAAATATTGCTTGAGTTTCCTACTTGCCATGAAAACTCCATACACTAGCTTCTGCCAATGCAGATATCTTTGCTTTGACTCGATCAGTACCTCACTGATATAATAAACTGGTCGTTGAACCGGATATTCTTTTCCGGCCTCCTTACGTTCAACCACAATCGTCACACTGACCGCCCGGGTGTTGGCAGCCACGTATAACAATAGAGGCTCATTATCAGCTGGAGCAGCGAGGACAAGCGGTTCAGCTAGCTTCCCTTCAATTCCTCGAATGTCGCATTGGCGGCATCAGTCCAGATGAATTTATCTGTTTTCTTCAACATCTGATACAGGGGAATCGCCTTCTCTCCCAAACGGCTGATAAATCGGCTGAGGGCTGCAATCCGGCCCGCCAGACGCTGAACATCATTGATACATGCCGGTTTAGCCAAGGATGTGATTGCTTTTATCTTTTCCGGATTTGCCTCAATACCTCTGTTAGACACAAGAAAACCCAAGAGTTTGCCTGCCGGAACACCAAAAACACATTTGTCCGGGTTGAGCATCATTTTGTAAACCCGAAGATTGTCAAACGTCTCCTTGAGATCATTTATTAGGGTTTCATGCTTCCTGGATTTCACCACAATGTCATCCACATAGGCATGAACATTACGCCCGATCTGCTTGTGAAGACAATTTTGCACACAACGCTGGTACGTTGCTTGGGCACTCTTGAGCCCAAAGGGCATAGAAACATAGCAGAAGGCTCCAAAGGGAGTGATGAAGGCCATCTTCTCCTGGTCCTTAACTGCCATCCTAATCTCATGATAACCTGAATAAGCATCCAGGAAACTCAGGCGCTCACAACCCGCCGTTGCATCAATAATCTGATCAATATGCGGGAGAGCGAAAGGATCTGCCGGGCAAGCTTTATTCAAATCAGTATAGTCCACACACATATGCCAAGTGCCATTTTTCGTAAGAACAAGCACCGGATTAGCCAACCATTTGGGATGAAACACTTCAACAATAAACCCAGCTGCCAGCAGCCGGGCTACCTCTTCGCCGATGGCCTTGCATCTTTCTTCGTTAAAGCAACGAAGGTACTGTTTGACCGGTTTAAACTTAGGATCAATATTTAGCGTGTGCTCAGCGAGTTCCCTCGGTACACCTGTGTAGGATGGAAAGTATGTCTAGGGGGGGTGATTAGACTACTTGACCAAATAAAAACTTAACCTTTTCCCAATTTTAGTTCTTGGCAGATTTTAGCTATTGTAGGACAAGTCAAGCAATCATCACACAATTCAAGCAAGCATGCAAAGAGTATATTGGCAGCGGAAAGTAAAGCATGCAACTTGCAAGAATGTAAAGGGAAGGGTTTGGAGAATTCAAACGCAATTGGAGACACGGATGTTTTTCCCGTGGTTCGGATAGGTGGTGCTATCCTACATCCACGTTGATGGAGACTTCAACCCACGAAGGGTAACGGTTGCGCGAGTCCACGGAGGGCTCCACCCACGAACGGTAATGGTTGCGCGAGTCCACGGAGGGCTCCACCCACGAAGGGTCCACGAAGAAGCAACCACCCACGAAGGGTCCGCGAAGAAGCAACCTTGTCTATCCCACCATGGCCATCGCCCATGAAGGACTTGCCTCACTAGCGGTAGATCTTCACGAAGTAGGCGATCTCCTTGCCCTTACAAACTCCTTGGTTCAACTCCACAATCTTGTCGGAGGCTCCCAAGTGACACCTAGCCAATCTAGGAGACACCACTCTCCAAGAAGTAACAAATGGTGTGTTGATGATGAACTCCTTGCTCTTGTGCTTCAAATGATAGTCTCCCCAACACTCAACTCTCTCTCATAGGATTTGGATTTTGGAAAGAAGATTTGAGTGGAAAGCAACTTGGGGAAGGCTAGAGATCAAGATTCATATGGTAGGAATGGAATATCTTGGTCTCAACACATGAGTAGGTGGTTCTCTCTCAGAACATATGAGTTGGAATTGTGTATGTGTTCTGATGGTCTCTCCATGAATGAAGAGGAGGTGGAGGGGTATATATAGCCTCCACACAAAATCCAACCGTTACACAAGTTTTCCAATCTCGGTGGGACCGAATCAACAAACTTGGTCGGACCGAAAAGTAAACCTAGTGACCGTTAGTGATTTTCGGTGGGACTGACATGCAACTTCGGTAGGACCGATATGGTTAGGGTTGGGCATAACGTAATTCTCGGTGAGACCGATTACACAAACTCGGTGAGACCGATTTTGGTAATTAGCTAACCGAGAGAGTTGGTCAGGCAAACTCGGTGGACCGATTGCTCTTTCGGTGAGGCTGAAAAGTTACAAAAAGGGAACACTGAATTTACATTGCAATCTCGGTGGGACCGATTCGCTCTTTCGGTGAGACCGAAAAGTTACGAAAGGGAAACAGAGAGTTTGCAATCCCCATCTCGGTGAGACCGAGAATCCCTATCGGTAGAACCGAATTGCTAGGGTTTGGCAGTGGCTAATGACAAGTGAAAACTCGGTGGCGCCGGATAGAAAGAATGGTAGGACCAGTTTGGCTAGGGTAGGTCATATGTGGGATATGGAAAGTAGTTGAGGGTTTTGGAGCATATCACTAAGCACATGAAGCAAGAGGCTCATTAAGCAACACCTCATCCCTCCTTGATAGTATTGCTTTTTCCTAAAGACTCAATGTGATCTTGGATCACTAAAATATAAAATGAAGAGTCTTGAGCTTTTGAGCTTGAGCCAATCCTTTGTCCTTAGCATTTTGAGGGTTCCACTTTCACATCCATGCCATGCCAATCATTGAGCTTTCCTGAAATAGTCATCTTGGAATAGCATTAGCTCAATGAGCTATATGTTGTTATGAATTACCAAAACCACCTAGGGATAGTTGCACTTTCAATCTCCCCCTTTTTGGTAATTGATGACAACATATAGATCAAAGCTTCGACAAATGATAATAAGCCTGAAATATATCGTCGCTTTGAGAAGTATGTGACAAGTAAGAGCTCCCCCTAAATTTGTGCATATTTCAAATTTGCTTTGGACTGCAAATGCACAAAGAGTTAGAGTCATGGGTTACTCTTCCATGTCACATACATCTTGGTGGAGCGCTTAAAATGATAAGAATGAAATACATGCACTCATCACCAAGAATAGTGAATGATCACATAAGATAGATAAGATGATAATATTAAGCAAACATTAAGTGTAGCTTATGATCAAACACATGATCATCAATGTCTCACGAGCAATGACATAGTATCTCACACAAAAGCAAACGAAGTTCGAAAAACCACCAAATAAAACAAGAGAGAATAAAAGCAACACTAAAAGCAACACTCTCTCTCTCGAAGCCTATGATCTATACATTTTCTCCCCCTTTGGCAACAAGTTACCAAAAAGTTCCTAGAAAATGCATAGTGGTAAGTCGACACTCAGGCTTGATCTTCAGGTGGTGGTGGAGTCCGGAGCACTCCAAGGACGAAGCCTTCTATAGACGTGGTCGGAGTCGAGGCTGAAGTGGACGCTGGAGCTGGTGGAACTGAGGCTGTAGTTGGTGCAGACGTGGTGGCTCTAGGGTCAGCAACTGGCACTACAGACGACCTCGGACCTCGTGGCACTCTGGCAAAGGCATCAGTTGTAGTCTTGACTCTCCTCTCCTGCATGTCATCCTGGAGCTGCTCCACTGCAGTCTGAATCTCTGTCACTTTGACATCCAAGTCATAGAACTTTTGTTCCATGATCCTCTCTAAGCTTGCCTGGTTCTGAGTTAGGGTGGCTAGTCCTTGCTCAATCCGCAGGGTGGATGCAATCAAGTAACCAAGCTGCTCTTGTTTGGTTTTCAGGAAATATTCAGATGCCTCCTCTTGAGTAGGCATCTTGGCAGCTTTCTCCTTCCTCGCCTTCTCCTTCTTTGCTTGTGCTTGAACTGATGATGGTTCATTCTCATTCATCACAACTTGGTTGTCCTCAAAGTCTGGATGAATAGGCAAGTGTTCCTTGTCCAACAAGTATATGCCTGTGCCCATCTTCGAGTTGATTAACTCCTGAATCTGAGGGGCATAACCACAGCTCCTCTTCTGATCTGCTGCAGTCCTCTTGATAGTTTCTACTATGAGGCTCATGACCTTGAATTTCTGAGGCACATCAAATACATGAAGCAAATTGATTGCATGGCCTCTGATCATCTTGTGATCACCTTACTTGGGCAACAGAGTGTGCCTAAGGATCCAGTTAATGGTTGGCATCCCTGACAGAAGATAATGCACAGACCCAAACTTGAAAGTATCAAGTGCCTCGTTTGGAATTTCCTTGTACATATTGGTCATAGAGTTGTGTCACGACCGGGTTTTTCCAGACATAAATTTCCAGAAAAGACCATCGTGCTCATCAGCCCCAGGATTACTGTTAGCTGATGAGGCTCAAACTGGATACAGAAATTCCAAGCAAAAGTACAAAATGTGTAGTACAAGACCATTCTGGCCTATGAGTACAACAATTGGGTTTCTAGTGGTCGATGGCGGAAGCGGTTTGTGAGACATCAGTGTCTATGGGACTCCATTTCCCACGGGAACAGCTGACCAGGTTAACTCCTATCTTCGCGAGGCTGCTATCACCGTTGCTTAGTTTTCGGGGCTGTCACCGCAACGCTCCTCTCCATGCAGAAATCTGGCCAAGACAATAGCCAGGGACAAGCCAGTGAGTACTTTGAATGTACTCGCAAACATTAAGAACACAGGTATAATATAATTGATAATCATGCGCAAAAAAAAATTTTATGATCACATCGTCAGTCATAAATAAAATATCTTTTATGCATGCAAGTAGGTTATTATCATGCAACGTGAATAAGCGGTAATAGAGTGGGAATAAAAATGCCACAGTCGGGCGTCTGAGCGACACCACATAAAGGGCTTTAAAAGAAATGCCACAGTCGGGCGTCTGAGCGACACCACATAAAGGGCTTTAAAAGAAATGCCACAGTCGGGCGTCTGAGCGACACCACATAAAGGGCTTTAAAAGAAATGCCACAGTCGGGCGTCTGAGCGACACCACATAAAGGGCTTTAAAAGAAATGCCACAGTCGGGCGTCTGAGCGACACCACATAAAGGGCTTTAAAAGAAATGCCACAGTCGGGCGTCTAAGCGACACCACATAAAGGGCTTTAAAAGAAATGCCACAGTCGGGCGTCTGAGCGACACCACATAAAGGGCTTTTAGAGTAAATAATCACAATGAATATCCAGGAGGTGGAACCGTCCCAGGGATACTCGATAATATAAATAATGCAACGGGTTAGTCCATCACAAGATAATAATCATAATCCTCATAAGTAACCAGTCGGTATCCAAGTTTGGTTTAATAATATCTCCTCCGAAGACTGACACTAAGACCAATACTTGACCCATCCCAGACTGTAATCCTTAACCATGGACACGGCTATTCGAATAGGTTTTAATCTCTGCAGAGGGTGTACTCTTTACCCACGAGTAACGGATTCCTTTAGTCCATCGGGACTAATTCCGTCTACGGCCTTTTAGTTGAAAACACGCCTAACTTGCACACACCAGCTTAACTCACCGGTGTCTGGAATCACCCACGACACCTGTCAAGCAAAACTCTAAGTGGGGAGGCTACAACCTCGCATAGCATGGGATCAAATTTATATCGCGCGCTCTAAGGGGTGGCCTCCCCTCTCGGTCCCAACTGGAAACACCCATGCCCCCGGACCAGGTGGCATGCCTACCGGCTACAACCGATATCTTCCACCATGGCCTCTCTGTACGGTGTGTGCTTGAAAGGGGTTGACGACTTACTGAACCATACCCTACCTGCGGCAAGGACAAGTGGCAGTACATAGCAAGTATGGGGGTTACTGGAAACAAGACTCGGTCTATGGTTGACTCAGGAGGTTTATAAGTTCCCTACATGACATGTAAACAAATATATTTAAATCAACAAAATCACCACTCAATATACCTTACCATGCCATACCGGACATAACCGTCCCGACGGGGACCGGCGACAAGCTCATGCCTACCCAAGGCCGAGGCTTTCCCGGATTCCTTTCCGGCATGCATGCAAGGCACATGAGGATGATTACCATCACAATTATATTCATTTCCAACAGCAAGGAAATCACTAATATGCTTCCATGCAAATGATCATGTCACATGAAATAACAAGTCCTCTGAAATAAGATGGTGTTATAAACGTGTCAAATAACACACCAAAAACATTATGCCAGGGTTCAGAATGCTTGCCTTTAAGTTGTGGAGGGGTGAGGTGCTCTCCAAAACTTTTGAAAGTTTCTTCCCTCTCTCCAAAATCCTATTTTAAAATATATTTGAATTAACACACATTTCAAAAACAGTACAAAAAAAGTTGTTTGGAAAATTTTTCAAATAAATCTTAAAAATAACTAGACATTATTTGAGAGATGTAGGAAAAAGAATCAATTCATTTGGAGTTATATTTAAAAAGTTATAGCCAGTCAAAGTTCTGGTCAAATCTGTTATATAAAATAAAACTGAAAAGAAAATGTTTCGGAGGGGAATACGCTTTCGGAGCGGGGAAAACGTACTGGGGGGATTACGCCTTCACTTAATCCCACGTGGACAGGCACGGGGTCGCTGACAGTGGGTCCAGAGGGCCCACTGGTCAGGTTTGACCAGTCTATCCCTCCTCTTTCTCTGTCCCGAGCGGAGGCGGAACTCCGGCGATCGCCGCCGGCGATTGGCGGCTCCGTTCGAGAAACCGAAGCCATCCACGGGCTCAGGGGGTCGAGGCAGTCCCGCCGGTGGGTGTTACGGTCTCGGGGGTGGACGGGGTCGTCGGCGGTGAGCTTCACGGCGGACGGAGAGCTTCGGGAGCAGAGTGTGATTGGGGCTATGGTGATTCCTGATCAACATCGAGTAGTGGGAATGGTTCACGGGAAGATGAGGAAGCTCTTGGTGGAGAGAACAGAGAGTGGGAGGTCCTGGTGGTGCCGAATTGGCCGGGGCAGTGGCGGCGGCTGCAGTTGCCGGAGATGAGGAAGGAGGCCTCCCCGGGTCGATTGGCTGCCACGGGAGAACTAGGGGAGCATTCTAAGATTGCCTGTGTGCTTGAATGGGTTCGGGGACCTCTTTTTATAGCTCGTCGAGGTCGGTTCCGCGGCGGCCGTGGATAAGCCCTCCGGCGAACCGCCTCTCTGTAGCCAGGGCGATGTGGCAGCGACGAGCGCTAGTGGACACACTCGCGGATGAGCACGCGCTGTTCCAGGGGCCAGGTGGTGAGCGGAGGAAGGTTCGGCGGCGCCGACATGGGCAGAGGCTGTCGGGCGGCGGCGGCGGCTAGCGCTTGGCCTGCCGGGCGCGGCTAGGGGCGGCTTGGCGCGTAGCTGTGAGAAGGGGAGCGCGTGGCGTGATGCCGCGGAGCGAGCCAAAACCGTGGGGGCCAGCGTGTCGGCTCGGGCGCGGGTCGTGCAATACGCGCGCTCTGCTCGCGCTCCGGGCGTGCGCGGGACGCGCTCGACGCAATGCCAGAGCGTGCTAGAGGTCGACGTTGAGGCTGGGAAGAAACAGGACTAGGTTAGGAGTAACAGGGAGTCTAGTGGACATGCTTGTTTGATCAGAGGTGCAAGTTCACAGTGCAATGCCAAAACTCATGTCAAAACTGGTCATGCCCATAAGGTGTTTGACAAAATGCTAAGGGCACTTAGGCAGGTCTTGGAGTGGCCAAAAACTCCAGATGGTGGTCTCTTTAGATGCAAGAGAGAGTGGTGAGGTTAGTTGGCCAAAAGCAGAAACTTGCTAGTGCAAGTTTTGCAAAACCACAATTCTGGACAGGAAATAAATGACATTATTTCATGAACCAAAAATATGCCAATGGGTGCATGCTCCTGGATTTAGGGGTTTGGTAGGGCTGTCTACAAGTAGGAAAAAGAATCAAGAGCTAAAGAGCAAGCAAGAATATGGTTGCTGTACAAACCATCATGTTGGACCAGAATGAAGATGAGGTTGATTCACTCAAAATTTTCAAATAACATCACTGGGTTTTTGCATAAAGTTGAATCATATGCTACTACCAACATCCCATAATTTTGGTGGAGGCCAGAAAGAAATATTTAAAAGGGTTGTAGTGCAAATTGCACTCTGGACCAGAGAAGGAAAATTGAGTGTAGAGCTCAAAATATTACATAAATAAAAGATATTTTTGCATAAAAGTGATTTAAAAACATCACATGACATCTCCAAATTTTTGTGGCAATTTTAAGTGAATCTATCAAATGGTTGTAGTTCAAATATGGCCATTTAACCTTGAAAAACCATTTTCAAGAAAGTAAATATCAAGCAACTTAATTAGTTAATTAGTTATACTGATAAAAGAAAAGTTTTTCTTGAGAGGTTAAACAAGTCCAATAACATATTTGGAAGGTTTTCACTTTGGGAAAAACTCATCATAAAAGGGAAGGAAATGATTTAAAAAATCAAAAAGGAGCTCAGAAATTCAAAGTTTTAATTCCTGGCAAAAAATTTAATTCATAAAACAAGGCCAAAAATTTGGGGTGTCACAAGTTGTGGTCCATCTTCTTCTTGGCATAGATATCCAAGTCATCCTCATGCTCCTCTGGGGCATTGATGAGCTGTGCCCACTCAGCAACAGTAGATTGGTACCTCGTACCTTCAGACATCCATGTTATCCTACCATCTGGATAGAAGTGTGCCGTGGAGTAGAATTGCATAATAAGTTCCTCGTTCCACTTTGTGAGCTTCTTCCCAACAAAGTCTGCTACTCCACAAGCATTGAAGCTGTCTTGCACTCCAGGATAGTGCTCTTCATTGTCCTTGATGTACTCCCAATTGACCCATCTCATGTCACAAACTATGGGCTTCTTGTCCAACAAAACTGTCTCATAGAAGTCATGTTGTTCCTTAGTGTGGAACCTATAATCAATAGCAGTTCTTCTCCTTGAAGCATATGGATCTGCTTCTCTCCACTTCCTCAGCCCTGAGTCTCTTCTGAGCTTCATGTCCTCAGCCACAGGATGAGCATCATTGTGGTCTGGGATCTTGGGCTTGAGCTTTCTCAGAACATGCTCTTCATCATCTTCTTCAGCAGCTTCAGGCACTGGGGCCTTGTTCTTTTCAGTTGCAGGTATGCTCTTCGTATTTCTCTTTGGAGCTGTCTTGACCTTTGATGCAGCCTTGGGTGCTTCCTTGGGCTTAGATGCAGTAGCCCCTGATTTGATAGCATCACCCATTAGCTTGGGTGCCTTAGGTGCTGGTGCAGCAACCTCTTCTTCTTCCTCTTCTTCCATGATGGAAGCCTTTCCAAGCACTCTGGCTACGGTCTTCTTGACCCTTTCCTTCCTTTTCTTTCCTTCAGTAGCAACTGGCTCTATGGTTGCAGGCTTTTCAGGAATCTGAGTTGAGGCTCTGGCCTTTGGCATAGGCTGCCTACCTGCTGGCCTTTTGATTTTCAATCCTGGCTTTGTGCCTTGAGCTGAGCCATGTTCCTTCTCGAGCACTACTCTCTTTGAAGTTGCTTCCTCTTCTGCCACATAGTCCTCATCCTCTGATTCTGAGGTTCTCTTCTTCCTTTGTCTTGTGGCAGCTTTTGGCAGATTGCTAGGAGTACTTCTGCTGCCATCATCTGATGAACTTGAGGGACTAGTGCCCTCACTCATCTGCACTTGCTGTTCTGACATGTTCTGGCTATCACTTTGGTCTGACATGATGCAAACTCTGACTGCTGACCCTGTGAATAGGTTATAGATGAGATAGAGTGGATGAGCATCACAAAATACAGAGATTTTTGCAAAAGAATAATTCAAAAACTTAGTTTTAGTTTCCCACTGAAAGCATCTCGGATCTACCGATTTCTAAACTCGGTGATACCGAAGTAGTTTTGGCACCTAAACTAGTGAACTCGGTCAGACCGAGTCACAGTTCGATGGCACCAAGACTGCTAGGGTTTCACAGAGTTCCAAAATCGTTCACACCGATAAGTAATTCTCGGTCAGACCGAGTCTCACTTGTGCAACGGCATAAGCCAAATCGGTGGGACCGAGTTTTTCAACTCGGTGGGTCCGAGATGGTTTCGGCGGAAACCTAACCCTAAAATTTTCGAATTAAACCTAATCTACGAGTTCATTGACTGGATAGAAGTTTAACAAACGTGGCAAGAATCATGATGATCACAATGTGCTAAGAATCGGATTGGGGAATAGCACAAAGATCGAGTCCATACCCTAGTTCGGCGGAGACTCGCTACGGCGGCAACGGCGGGGTTGAATTTCCGTTGATGGCGATAGAGACCAGGGACTGGAGGCGGCTGGCGGCGAGGAGACGATCCAAAGACCAAGTTGGCAGAGCAGGCTATCGCGCGGGCGAAGGGGTTCGGAGAAATTTCCAAATTTTTGCCCGTGACTATATATAGCCTGACCCTGTCAGTGTGACCGAGTGGAACAACTCGGTGGCACCGAGATGCAAAACTGTATACAGTTGTTGCAACTCGGTGTGACCGAATGGTTCAAATCGGTTGCACCGAGATTGAAAACCTAGATCAACTTAATGATCTCGGTAGGACCGAAAGTAGGGTATCGGTCAGACCGAGAATCATAAAGAGGTTTTGGAAGTTTAAGTCTATGACGAATCGGGGACTCCGAGCGCTCCTCACACAGAGTGGTTCGAATCTGACTTGCTCAAATTTTGTGATGTAGCATGAATAGAGTTTGAGACGAGAAAAGCATAGATAGCTAGAGGAGGTTCTTAGGCATTCTTGTCCATCCACTTGGCAAAAGGAAATAAAACCAAACAATCAAAACAACAAGTGGATGTCCTCGAATGAGTAAAATATGCAACCAGCATGCTCACACAATAAGATGGCAAATGAAATATGTGACAAGGCATGCACAACCAATTCTAGCATCTATCAAGCAATTTGCGATGACTAGGTCATCTATATATGAGTATATTGACTTAGGAGTCAAGTGATAACACTTGATCATAGGTCATACTCATCGTTTAAGCTCAAGTGGGGTTACCACTTTTACATAAAGCATTGTTGTGTTCACATCTTTAGAGTTGCTTTAGCTCAAGTCTTAGAGTAAAGCTCCCCCTAGATGTGATATCCCCCCTTAGAGGGATGAACTAACCTCGGGTTTTGTCAATGATGACTTCATGTAGATGTTGAAGATGTGGATGCTCAATGTTGATGTAGATCACTTGGAGCTATCCATTTGAGTGAATTGCACTTTCAATACCTACATGGGTTAGTCCCACAAGGAACAAACAAGGATATCCATAGACATAGAGTGATGCACACACAAGATGATGTCCATGAAAACTTTTAGGTTACCTTGTCCCTTGTCTTACCAACAAGAGGGTTTGTGACTCCATGAACTAGTGCAAGATGTGGAAGTTGATTGCACGTGTTCTTGCCAAAATGATAAGAGTGAAGTATGTTGGCGGAGTCACCCTCAAGAACTCTCTAGTTCTTCTTCTTTTGGATCCACACCATCTTGATGGGAATTCTTGGAGTTGTAGTCATACTTGATGAAGTGTAACTTGAAGTAGTCTTGGGAATCCACTTGACTAAGGTCTTAGGAGCTTCTTCAAATGCATCAATTTCCTCTTGAAGATTGTCCTTGCCTTTTTGCTTGTAGTCTTGTGGTGGAAGATCATATTGAACTTGTGTCCCCTTGAAAGAAGTATCATACTTCTCTTGTTGAGGAACAAACTTTGTCTTGGGGTATTGATCTTCTTCCCACTCAACTCCATTGGCATTGAACTTTTGTTCAAAACCAACACCTTGATTCTTCCGGTGCATTCCTTGCTTGCGCACAATTTCCTCGAATTGCTTACTCCCGGCAAGGCTTTTGTACACTCCTTTCTCTATAATTCCCTTCAATAAGCTATTTTCTTGCTCAAGTGTAACTTGGCTAAGAGAATCATTAGTGGAATCAAGAGAACTACTAGAAGCAACAATATTGGATTTAGCATGATCATTGTTACTGCTAGAGGAAGAATCTTTCTTGTTCTTGTTACTAGACTTGACTTGAGGCATGTAAGTGGATAAGAGTAAACGCTTGGCAATGTAAGAAGAACTTTTCTTGCGAAGATCATCATTGATTGCTTTTAAGAACTCATGCTCTTGCTCAAGATTGAGCTTTTCAAAGCGTAATTTCTCATGAGCTCTTAAAAGTTCTCGATGATCTTCGAAGATAGTTTCATGAGCTAACTTAAGAGTGTTTAGTTCTTTAGTTAGAGCCTCAATCTTCTCCTTATCATTGTCATTCGTTTTATCTTGATTAGCATGATTAATTGACGTTTCATCATAGTATTCATCAATAGAGTTGTCACCAAGAAAATCATCACCTCACAAGTCATCTTCATCACTATTGAAATCAACATACTCGGGGTGTGTTACCTTAGGACCTTTGGCCATGAAGCATCTTCCAATTCCTTCATTTGGTGAGTCAAATATGTCGTAGGAGTTGGTTGACACAAGTGCTAGACCGGAGTATCTTCGGAGTCGGAGTGATAACTTCTCTCGGAGTGGCTGTCGGAGTCGGAGCCGGATACCCATTCACCAACATGAGCTTGATGTCTTCATCTTGTGTAGCTCCTTGATGATTTTTCCTTCCTTTCCGAGTCCTTGCTTCTCCGTGAGTATCTTCGTTCATAACGATCATCTCTACTCCTTCTCTCTCTTGGTGGTGATCCTTTGCTTCTTCTTTTTGGAGAATCTTCTCTTCTCTTGTAGGGAGTCGTACACTCATTGGAATAGTGTCCGGGTCTTCCACAATTGTAACAGTTTTGCTCTCGACTAGAAGATCTTTTGTCATTGTAGGACCTTGACTTGGAGCTTCTATCTTTGCTTCTACTCTTGTAGAACTTGTTGAAGTTCTTCACCATTAAGCTCAATTCTTCATTGAAGTCTTGTTTCTCACTTGATGATGTAGGGGCTTCACATGAGGCTTTGTAGGCACCACTTGATTTGTTGTGAAGTTCCTCTTTATCCTTAAGTGACATCTCATGAGCAACAGTTCTTCCAATCACCTCTGTTGGCTTGAGATCTTTGTAATTGGGCATCATTTGGATCAATGTGCACACGGTATCATATTTTCCATCCAAGGCTCTTAGAATCTTCTTGATGATGAATCTATCGGTCATCTCTTCACTTACTAAGCCGGCAATCTCATTTGTGATGAGAGCAAGCCTAGAGTACATCTCAGCGAAACCTTCACCATCCTTCATCTTGAACTTGTCAAGTTGGCTTTGAAGCACATCCAACTTGGATTCCTTGGCGGAGTCGGTACCTTCGTGCATATCAATCAAAGTGTCCCAAATTTCCTTTGCATTCTCAAGGCGGCTGATTTTGTTGAATTCTTCGGGGCACAATCCATTGAAGAGAATATCACAAGCTTGAGCATTGTATTGCAACATCTTCAACTCATCCGCGGTAGCTTCACGGTTCGGTTCTCTCCCATCAAAGAAGTCACCTTGCAAACCAACACACACAATAGCCCAAACGGCGGGGTTATGTCCAAGAATATGCATTTTCATTTTATGCTTCCAACTAGCAAAATTAGTACCATCAAAGTAAGGACCTCTACGGTGATAATTTCCCTCGCTAGACTCCATACTCTCCTAGGTTGTGAAACCAAGGCTATGACCACCAAAAGCTATGGAGATCAAGCAAATGGAGAGCAAAGCTCTGATACCACTTGTAGGATCGAAAGTATGTCTAGAGGGGGGGTGATTAGACTACTTGACCAAATAAAAACTTAACCTTTTCCCAATTTTAGTTCTTGGTAGATTTTAGCTATTTTGGGACAAGTCAAGCAATCATCACATAATTCAAGCAAGCATGCAAAGAGTATATAGGCAGCGGAAAGTAAAGCATGCAACTTGCAAGAATGTAAAGGGAAGGGTTTGGAGAATTCAAACGCAATTGGAGACACGGATGTTTTTCCCGTGGTTCGGATAGGTGGTGCTATCCTACATCCACGTTGATGGAGACTTCAACCCACGAAGGGTAACGGTTGCGCGAGTCCACGAAGGGCTCCACCCACGAACGGTAATGGTTGCGCGAGTCCACGGAGGGCTCCACCCACGAAGGGTCCACGAAGAAGCAACCACCCACGAAGGGTCCGCGAAGAAGCAACCTTGTCTATCCCACCATGGCCATCGCCCATGAAGGACTTGCCTCACTAGCGGTAGATCTTCACGAAGTAGGCGATCTCCTTGCCCTTACAAACTCCTTGGTTCAACTCCACAATCTTGTCGGAGGCTCCCAAGTGACACCTAGCCAATCTAGGAGACACCACTCTCCAAGAAGTAACAAATGGTGTGTTGATGATGAACTCCTTGCTCTTGTGCTTCAAATGATAGTTTCCCCAACACTCAACTCTCTCTCATAGGATTTGGAAATTTTGGAAAGAAGATTTGAGTGGAAAGCAACTTGGGGAAGTCTAGAGATCAAGATTCATATGGTAGGAATGGAATATCTTGGTCTCGACACATGAGTAGGTGGTTCTCTCTCAGAACATATGAGTTGGAATTGCGTATGTGTTCTGATGGCTCTCTCCACGAATGAAGAGGAGGTGGAGGGGTATATATAGCCTCCACACAAAATCCAACCGTTACACACAGTTTTCCAATCTCGGTGGGACCGAATCAACAAACTCGGTCGGACCGAAAAGGTAAACCTAGTGACCGTTAGAGATTTTCGGTGGGACTGACATGCAACTCGGTAGGACCGATATGGTTAGGGTTTGGGCATAACGTAATCTCGGTGAGACCGATTACACAAACTCGGTGAGACCGAGTTTGGTAATAAGCTAACGAGAGAGTTGGTCAGGTAAACTCGGTGGGACCGATTTGCTCTTTCGGTGAGGCCGAAAAGTTACAAAAAGGAAACAAAGAGTTTACACTGCAATCTCGGTGGGACCGATTCGCTCTTTCGGTGAGACCGAAAGTTATGAAAGGGAAACAGAGAGTTTGCAATCCCATCTCGGTGAGACCGAGATCCCTATCGGTAGAACCGAATTGCTAGGGTTTGGCAGTGGCTTATGACAAGTAAAACTCGGTGGCGCCGGATAGAAAGAATCGGTAGGACCGAGTTTGGCTTAGGGTTTAGGTCATATGTGGATATGGGAAAGTAGTTGAGGGTTTTGGAGCATATCACTAAGCACATGAAGCAAAAGGCTCATTAAGCAACACCTCATCCCTCCTTGATAGTATTGGCTTTTCCTAAAGACTCAATGTGATCTTGGATCACTAAAATATAAAATGAAGAGTCTTGAGCTTTTGAGCTTGAGCCAATCCTTTGTCCTTAGCATTTTGAGGGTTCCACTTTCACATCCATGCCATGCCAATCATTGAGCTTTCCTGAAATAGTCATCTTGGAATAGCATTAGCTCAATGAGCTATATGTTGTTATGAATTACCAAAACCACCTAGGGATAGTTGCACTTTCAATAAGTCATGAAGAAAGCAATAGCAACAAACTTAACGATCAAGTGCTAAGCTAACGGAATGGGTCAAGTCAATCACATCATTCTCCTAATGATGTGATCCCGTTAATCAAATGACAACTCATGTATATGGTTAGGAAACTTAACCATCTTTGATCAACGAGCTAGTCAAGTAGAGGCATACTAGTGACACTCTGTTTGTCTATGTATTCACACATGTATTATGTTTCCGGTTAATACAATTCTAGCATGAATAATAAACATTTATCATGAAATAAGGAAATAAATAATAACTTTATTATTGCCTCTAGGGCATATTTCCTTCAATGCCTATATACATGATCATACCTAGATATTCTCATAACTGTGCTCAATTCTGTCAATTGCTCAACAGTAATTTGTTCACCCACCGTAGAATACTTATGCTCTCGAGAGAAGCCATGAGTGAAACCTATGGCCCCCGGGTCTATCTTTATCATATTAATCTCCTACTACTTAGTTATTTACATTGCCTTTATTTTTACTTTGCATCTTTATCATAAAAATACCAAAAATATTGTCTTATCATATCTATCAAATCTCACTCTCGTAAGTGGCCCTATAGGGATTGACAGCCCCTATTTGCGTTGGTTGCGAGGATTTATTTGTTTTGTGCAGGTGCGAGGGACTCGCATGTAGCCTCCTACTGGATTGATACCTTGGTTCTCAAAAACTAAGGGAAATACTTACGCTACTTTGCTGCATCATCCCTTCCTCTTCGGGGAAAACCAACGCAGTGCTAAAAGAGGCAGCATCTATCTTTACTAAATCTCGATAGTAGTGATACACATATTCATAGTATTGAAGCCAAAAGATATAAGTTTAATAATGATAGTGCAACTTATTTTTGGCACTGCCGTTTAGGTCATATTGGTGTAAATCGCATGAAGAAACTCCATGTTGATGGGCTTTTGGAATCACTTGATTATGAATCAGTTGATGCTTGCGAACCATGCCTCATGGGCAAGATGACTAAGAGTCCGTTCTCCAGGACAATGGAGCGAGCAACTGACTTATTGGAAATAATACATACTAATGTATGAGGTCCGATGAGTGTTGATGCTCGTGGCGGGTATCGTTATTTTCTGACCTTCACAGATGATTTGAGCAGATATGGTTATATCTACTTGATGAAACATAAGTCTGAAACATTTGAAAACTTCAAAGAATTCAGAGTGAAGTGGATAATCATCGTAACAAGAAAATAAAGTTTCTACGATCTGATCGCGAAGGCGAATATTTGAGTTACGAGTTTGGCCTTCATTTGAAAAAATGCGGAATAGTTTCGCAACTTATGCCACTTGGAACACCACATCGTAATGGTGTGTCCGGACGTCGTAATCATACTTTATTAGATATGGTGCGATCTATGATGTCTCTTACTGATTTACCGCTATCATTTTGGGGTTATGCTTTAGAGACGGCTGCATTCACGTTAAATAGGGAACCATCTAAATCCGTTGAGACGAAACCACATGAACTGTGGTTTGGCAAGAAAGCCAAGTTGTCGTTTCTTAAAGTTTGGGGCTGCAATGCTTATGTGAAAAAGCTTCAACCTGATAAGCTTGAACCCAAATCGGAGAAATGTGTCTTCATAGGATACCCAAAGGAGACTATTGGATACACCTTCTATCACAGATCCAAAGGCAAGATATTCGTTGCTAAGAATGGATCCTTTCTAGAGAAGGAGTTTCTCTCGAAAGAAGTGAGTGGGAGGAAATTAGAACTTGATGAGGTAATTGTACCTGCTCCCTTATTGGAAAGTAGTTCATCACAGAAATCAGTTCAACTGATTCCTACACCAGTAAGTGAGGAAGCTAATGATGATGATCATGAAACTTCTGATCAAGTTACTACCGAACCTCATAGGTCAACCAGAGTAAGATCCGCACCAGAGTGGTACGGTAATCCTGTTCTGGAGGTCATGTTACTTGACCATGATGAACCTACGAACTATGAGGAAGCGATGATGACCCCAGATTCCTCAAAATAGCTTGAGGCCATGAAATCTGAGATGGGATCCATGTATGAGAACAAAGTGTGGACTTTGGTTGACTTACCCGATGATCGGCAAGCCATAGAGAATAAATTGATTTTTAAGAAGAAGACTGACGCTGACGGTAATGTTACTGTCTACAAAGCTCGACTTGTTGCGAAAGGTTTTCGACAAGTTCAAGGAGGTGACTACGATGAGACCTTCTCACCCGTAGCGATGCTTAAGTCCGTCCGAATCATGTTAGCAATTGCCGCATTTTATCATTATGAAATTTGGCAAATGGATGTCAAAACTGCATTCCTTAATGGATATCTTAAAGAAGAGTTGTATATGATGCAACCAGAAGGTTTTGTCGATCCAAAAGGTGCTAACAAAGTGTGTGAGCTCCAGCGATCCATTTATGGACTGGTGCAAGCATATCGGAGTTGGAATATATGCTTTGATAGTGTGATCAAAGCATATGGTTTTATACAGACTTCTGGAGAAGCTTGTATTTACAAGAAAGTGAGTGGGAGCTCTGTAGCATTTCTGATATTATATGTGGATGACATATTGTTCATCGGAAATGATACTGAATTTCTGAATACCATAAAAGGATACTTGAATAAGAATTTTTCAATGAAAGACCTTGGTGAAGATGCTTATATATTGGGCATCAAGATCTATAGAGATAGATCAAGACGCTTAATTGGACTTTCACAAAGCACATACCTTGCTAAAGTTTTGAAGAAGTTCAAAATGGATCAAGCAAATAAAGGGTTCTTGCCTGTGTTACAAGGTGTGAAGTTGAGTCAGACTCAATGCCCGACCACTTCAAACGATAGAGAGAAAATGAAATTCATTCCCTATGCTTCAGCCATAGGTTCTATCATGTATGCTATGTTGTCTACAAGACCTAATGTGTGCCTTGCTATTAAATTAGCAGGGAGGTACCAAAGTAATCCAGGAGTGGAGCACTGTACAGCGGTCAAGAACATCCTGAAATACCTGAAAAGGACTAAGAATATGTTTCTCATTTATGGAGGTGACAAAGAGCTTGTCGTAAACGGTTACGTTGATGCAAGATTTGACACTGATCCGGATGACTCTAAGTCACAAACCAGAACGTATTTTTATTGAATGGTGGAGCTGTCAGTTGGTGCAGTTCCAAGAAGAGCGTCGTGGTAGGATCTACATGTGAAGCAGAGTACATAGCTGCTTCGGAAGCAGCAAATGAAGGAGTCTGGAAGAAGGGGTTCATATCCGATCTAGGTGTCATACCTAGTGCATCGGGTCCAACGGAAATCTTTTGTGACAATACTGGTGCAATTGCCTTGGCAAAGGAATCCAGATTTCACCACAAGAGAACCAAGCACATCAAGAGACACCTCAATTCCATCCGCAACCAAGTCAAGGAGGGAGATATAGAGATTTGCAAGATACATATGGATCTGAATGATGCAAAACCGTTGACTAAACCTCTCTCACGAGCAAAACATGATCAGCACCAAGACTCCATGGGCGTTAGAATCATTACAATGTAATCTAGATTATTGAATCTAGTGCAAGTGGGAACTAAAGGAAATATGCCCTAGAGGCAATAATAAAGTTGTTATTTATATTTCCTTATATCATGATAAATGTTTATTATTCATGCTAGAATTGTATTAACCGGAAACTTAGTACATGTGTGAATACATAGACAAACAGAGTGTCACTAGTATGCCTCTACTTGACTAGCTCGTTAATCAAAGATGGTTAAGTTTCCTAGCCATGAAAGAGTTGTCATTTGATGAATGGGATCACATCATTAGAGAATGATGTGATTGACTTGACCCATCCGTTAGCTTAGCACTATGATCGTTTAGTTTATTGCTATTGCTTTCTTCGTAACTTATACATGTTCCTATGACTATGAGATTATGCAACTCCCGAATACCGGAGGAACACTTAGTGTGCTATCAAACGTCACAACGTAACTGGGTGATTATAAAGATGCTCTACAGGTGTCTCCGATGGTGTTTGTTGAGTTGGCATGAGATCGAGATTAGGATTTGTCACTCCGATTGTCGGAGAGGTATCTCTGGGCCCTCTCGGTAATGCACATCACTATAAGCCTTGCAAGCAACAATGTGACTAATGAGTTAGTTACGGGATGATGCATTACGGAACGAGTAAAGAGACTTGCTGGTAACGATATTGAACTAGGTATGATGGTACCGATGATCGAATCTCGGGCAAGTAACATACTGATGACAAAGGGAACAACGTATGTTGTTATGTGGTTTGACCGATAAAGATATTCGTAGAATATGTAGGAACCAATATGAGCATCTAGGTTCCGCTATTGGTTATTGACCGGAAGTGAGTCTCGCTCATGTCTACATAGTTCTCGAACCCGTAGGGTCTGCATGCTTAACGTTCGTTGACGATCGATATTATGAGTTTATGTGTTTTGATGTATAGAAGGTAGTTCGGAGTCCTGAATGTGATCACGGACATGACGAGGAGTCTCAAAATGGTCGAGACGTGAAGATTGATATATTGGAAGGCTATGTTTGGACACCAGAATGGTTTCGGATGAGTTTGGGCATTTCCCGGAGTATCGGGGGGTTACTAGAACCCCCCTGGGAGTCAATGGGCCTTAATGGTCCATAGTGGTAGGGAGGAGGAGGCGGCCAAGTGGGGGACACGCGCCCCAAGCCCAATCCGAATTGGGGAGGGGGCCGGCCCCCCTTTCCTTCTCTCATTCTCCCTCTTCCTTCCTCTCCTACTCCCACTAGGGAAGGGAGGAAACCTACTCCTACTAGGAGTAGGAATCCCCTTTGGGGCGCGCCATAGAGAGGGCCGGCCCTCCCCTCCTCCACTCCTTTATATACGGGGAGGGGGGCACCCCATAGACACACAAGTTGACAGTTGTCTTAGCCGTGTGCGGTGCCCCCCTCCACAGATTTCCACCTTGGTCATATTGTTGTAGAGCTTAGGCGAAGCCCTGCGTCGGTAACTTCATCATCACCGTCACCACGCCATCGTGCTGACGAAACTCTCCCTCGGCCTCAGCTGGATCAAGAGTACGAGGGACGTCACCGAGCTGAACCTGTGCAGATTGCGGAGGAGCCGTGCGTTCGGTACTTGGATCGGTTGGATCGCGAAGACGTTCGACTACATCAACCGCGTTACTGAACGCTTCCGCTTACGGTCTACGAGGGTACGTGGACACACTCTCCCCGCTCGTTGCTATGCATCACCTAGATGGATCTTGCGTGTGCGTAGGATTTTTTTTGAAATTACTGCGTTCCCCAACTTATACGGCTAAAAAAATGTAGTGTATGTGCTATAAAAGTATAATGTTGGATTTGTATTTGGAAGAGGTCTTCCATGGTATATTTGTTTTAAACATGATATATATGTTATTAGTTAAATTTATAATCAAACTATAGTCGAAGATAAGAGGGGTCTAATACACTCAGATGAAGGGTGTACATGATAGTGTGAGGGGTTATTCTTTTTATTTCCGCAGTTTGAGAATTTGTTTACTGTTTCAGAAAACTTGTAGTGGCAGTGGGCTATATGCTATTTCTTCCAAATTTATAAAGTATGGCGGTAAATTTAAATGAAGCACATTTAAAAAAGAGGTCGTGTGGCTCAACCACTCAATGTGCAAAAGTTGTTACCGAAGTCGCTCCTCCTCGTCCAAGAAATAAAGCTAGGGTTCCTGCCTCTCACCGGCGCCGCCGTAGGTCCGCCTCATCTTCGGTGGCCCTAGGACCATGGAGGTGTGGTGGATCCTGCCAAGGGCTGGCGCGAGGGCTTCGTTTTTAGTCGTGTTTTCCAGTCTTGTTAGGGTTTGTGTCCTGCTGATAACCCACAAGTATAGGGCATCAATTGTAGTCTCTTTCGATAAGTAAGAGTGTCGAACCCAACGAGGAGCTAAAGGTAGAACAAATATTCCCTCAAGTTATATCGACCACCGATACAACTCTACGCACGCTTAACGTTCGCTTTACCTAGAACACGTATGAAACTATAAGTACTTTGTAGGTGTTTTTGGATAGGTTGGCAAGATAATAAAGAGTGCATAAATAAAAATTAGGGGCTGTTTAGATGAAGACACAACTAAGTTAGTTTTAGTAGAGAGCTTGTTGTCACACAAGAAAGTTATTTGTCCCTAGGCGATTGATAACTAGACTGGTAATCATTATTGCAATTTTATTTGAGGGAGAGGCATAAGCTAACATACTTTCTCTTCTTGGATCATATGCACTTATGATTGGAACTCTAGCAAGCATCCGCAACTACTAAAGATCATTAAGGTAAAACCCAACCATAGCATTATAAGGCATCAAGACTACAGGAATCTAGTATTTTGCCGTCTGCCACGGCGGACGGCAAAGGCACAGACGGCGGACAGCAAAGAGCTTTGCCTTCAGCGGCGGACGGCAAACAGTGACGGCAAAGACAGGGTCGGCAAACAGGTCCTTTTTTGTCTGCTTTTTATGGCGGACAGCAAAGAGCCCTTTGCCTACAGTGGCGGACGGCAAAGAGGAGGGACGGCAAAAAACTGGACGTCCGCCAGCGTTAGTCCGTTAGGCGGCTAACGGTGGCCTTTGCCGTCCTCCAGTGGACGGCAAATTTGAGCGCCTCTTTGCCGTCCGCCAGTTGACGTCAGCAATGGGTCAGCGCCCGTTGTGTTTTGCCGTCTGCCACGGCGGACGGCAAAGGCAAAGTCTTTGCCATCAGCTTAGCTTTGTCGTCCGCCACGGTAGGCAAATTTGCCAAATGGCCCATCCCTCAGGAAGCACAGGTGGGCACCACGTGCCCCCTTTGCCGTCTGGCACCGACGGCAAAGACAGCTTTGCCGTCTGCCGCGGACGGCAAAGAGCCTGCACTGCCTCTTTTTTATTCTGTTTTTCTTATATCCAACAATTATCACAGCACATATATCACAACACATATATATCCATCACATAAATATCCAGCACATATATATCCAACATAATAAATATCCAGCACATATATATCCATCCATACATACATAGTAGGTTGCACATAGTTCCATCGATCCATACATATTACAATATGCAAAGTTTCATCATAGCAATCTAGTTTCGTCATAGCAAGCGAGCAGAATACAAGAAGTGCATCAAAGGAAAAAACAAGCAATCCATCATAGGAAGCTGGCTTCCGTGAAGTGAATGAAACCTGCAAAATGACAAATAAGAAAGTTAGAAAAAGAAGACTAGAAGAAGAATTAGACTAGAAGAAAAAGAATAGAAGAAGAAGAAGACTAGAAGAAGAAGTATATGCCATTTATTAGCTAACTTAGGTGAACTGGATCATTTATGAGCTAAATTAGTTGAAATGGATCGTTTATGAGCTAACTTAGGTGAAATGGATCGTTTATTAGCTAACCTAGGTGAAATGGATCGTTTATAAGCTATCTTAGGTGAAATGGGTCGTTTATGAGCTAACCTAGGTGAAATGGGTCGTTTATGAGCTAACCTAGGTGAAATTGATCATTTTGGAGCTAACTTAGTTGAAATGGGTCGTTTATGAGCTAACTAAGGTGAAATGCCACGTTTTTGAGTTAACTAAGGTGAAATGGATTGTTTTTGAGCTAACTTAGGTGAAATGGGTCATTTTGGAGCTAACCTAGGTGAAATGGGTCATTTTGGAGCTAACCTAGGTGAAATGGGTCATTTTAAAGCTAACGTAGGTAAAATGGATCATTTAGGAGCTAATCTATGTAAAATGGGTCATTTTAGAGCTAACTTGGATAAATTGGATCACTTGTAAGCTAACTAAGGTAAAATGAGTCATTTTAGAGCTAACTTAGGTAAAATGGATCGTTTATGAGCTAACTAAGCTAATTATGCAATTTTTGACATAAGTAAGCTAAGTACATATCATTTTAGAGCTAACATAGGTAAAATGGATGGTTTATGAGGTCAGTAAGCTTATTAAGTCATTTTGGAGGAAAAGAAGCTAACTCTAGGTCATTATAGTAAGCATATTGGAGGAAATAAAGCTAAGTCTAGGTCTTTATGCATTTGTTAAGCAAAACACTAGAGAAACTTACCATGACCAGGGAGGTGTAGGAGCGGGCTGGCTCGCGCCGATAGCTGGAGAAGGATCGTGCGATGCGTTTCTGGAGTTAAGCTGCACCAAAGATCATTTCCAATGTCTCGTTAGCATTATGGCACTCAAATGTTAAGACTAGCAAGTAATGTCCATTCAAATTAAACTCATCGTGCTCCCAGGAGCAATCACTGGCATCGGCGGAGCGGTCTGACCGGACTTCTCGCACATAGACTGCACATTTGGTTTTCACAACAGAGTCATACTAGTTAGTAATGAGACTCAAATGTTAAGACTAGCAAGTAATTTGCAGAAGAAACTTACCACAAGGAGCTCGTACATGGCCCTTGCCTGCATGTCATTTCGTGGCCTCTCCTCCTCCAACATCTTTGTCGTCCTCTCCTCCAACTCCCGCTGCCTCTCCGCCGCCTCCGCCAGAAGTTTCTCCGTTCTATCTCTCTCACTCTGTATAGCAGCCTGCAACACCACTCACATGACCATTTGTAATCATTGATGGAAGCGCACACAATGTAATGGAGAAAGATAGCTGAGTACGTATAACTAACCTTGAAGGCGAGTTGAACTGGCCGTTCACGAGGCCTTATCTCAGGAGCGGAGCTCGACTGGCGTGCCTTGATCTCCGGGAGAGTGCTAGGACAACGGATAAGTCCATCTCCCATGGCTATGGAGCCATGGGACCTCCCGCCACCAGATATCATCAGCAGCTCTGTATCAATGGGACCCTGGCTCGGGTTAAAGTCCTCCCCTTTCCTCGCCTTCCCCTTATCTCTATATTGCACGAGCTTGTCGTGGGCGGAGATGTTGGTGAATTTCTTTGGATCATCGAGGTCAGACGCAGAGAATGCCTTGACTTTCTTGTAAGGGCCAGTGTGGGCCATGGCATACAGGTCGTACACCTCTAGCACCTTATCCGCCTTATTGTAGCGTGCCTGAAAGAGAGAAACAAAGTAAATTAGTAATTAAAGGGCTAAAGCTAGCATGATGAATGAATTGCATGAATCATGAAGCAAACCACATACCCAGTTCCGCCCGTACTGAAATAAGTTGGAGCTGCCTTGGTGGTGTGGCACACCTTCCATTTGGGCACGTTTGTCCTTGGCCTCTTTGTGGGTGGCCCGCCATTCTTTTGAGCACCATGCATTGACCAACACCTCCCAACAATCCATCCGATCCGCACACCATCTCGGAGGGGCCTAAGTTAGCAAATAGAAACTTGAGCGCTACGGCTATGAATTACTAAATGAAGGAAGTAAGTACAAGGCCTTAAGAATTACCTTCATGTACTGCTCCTTACTCAAGAACTTATCGCGGCACTCCTGCTTGGGCTTCTTGATACCACGCCCGGCGTAGTAGTCTCGAATAGTGTTGGGGATATTACTACTGGGCATAAACCGGCCTATCTAGGCCGGGTTAACTTCATCAGTAGTTAAGTATGTTAAAGCCCAAGAAGACAGAGGGCTCAAGGCCCATGGTCGGTTCAAGGCCTGTAGCTGTAAACCGGCGTTAGTAGTTAACTTGTATTGTAATTTAGGAATAAGTAGAGACCAAACCGGACACATCTATGAGCCGGTATTGGGTCTCTGTAAGCTGACGGGAGTCACCCGTGTATATAAGGGGACGACCCGGCGGCGGTTCAAGGACAACAGACAACAACTCGAGACATAGGCGAAGCTTGTTTGCTCCCTAGTCATCGAAACCCCATCAATTCCAGCACAACTAGACGTAGGCTTTTACCTTCATTGAAGGGGCCGAACTAGTATAAACTCTCTTGCGTCCCTGTGTCCGCTTTAACCCCTTCAAGCTAACCCGTCGCGATGGCTCCACGACTAAGTCCTTTCTCTAGGACATCTGCCGTGACAAAACCACGACAGTTGGCGCCCACCGTGGGGCAATCGCACGATGGTTTCCGGTTCTTGGAGGGCCGCTTTGAAGGACTCAAGGGCTACGCTGTAGGCCGGATGACTAAGAGTCGTCGCGGCAAGCTCTACATCGACGACGCAGGCTGGGGCCCCGAGGCCGGCTCAATTGAGTACGGGTACCGGGTCCCCTTTGGTAGCATTCACGTTTTCATTGGCAAGATCGGTGAACCGGGCCTGAGCCGGACATCTGCACCGACCTCGTCGAGACGGCTCAGCGTGCGCGATCCGCCCGGGTTAAACCGGCCATGAAGCGTGCCTTCGTGGGAGTCATCCATGGAGGAAGTTATGAGGATGGATCGGAATCTCGCGGCGATGCCGTCGTTTGTTCCGATGACGAGTCATCGACCGGAGAAACTGAATCTCTTTATCAGCTACAAGACGGCCGGATTGGGGGCTGTTCCAATGGCGACAGTATTTCGGATCCCTCTGATCTGCCCAACCGGGTTGGAATATTCATGACTAGCACACAAGCAGCGCTTCATTCTTCGACCGCTGCGGCAACGACCTCCGGTTCAGCAGCGGCAACGGCTACCGGGGCAGGAGGCCCTGTGCGCCCACCGGCTCAGGTTCTATCAGAACTATTTGATGTGTTGGCTGTGCTTATGGCGGAAGTTAATCCGCCGGATCAGGACGTTCACAACGCGGAGATCGCAAAGGTAAAGGAACAGATCACCCTGGCCAAGGCGAATCTGGCGGCTGAGGACACCAGGATGGCCACAGAGCGGGCCGCTTTAGACGCACAGGCCTACAGGCTTATGTTGGACCAGAGCGTGTCGCATGAAGTCATGAGGAGGAAGCACCGATCCCGCTTACCTCCGGTTTTCGAGGCCAGATACCTTTTTAACACTCCAGGACCAAGAGCCGGCAATCCTCTGGAGGGAAACCGGGCAGAAGCCCCTGGGACAGGTGCACCGGTTCAGCCTCGTCAGATGGACCCGCCTCGTCAAAACACCGTTATACCTCAGGATGCTTTAACACCTCCGGGTCACTACTCCAACCCAATGGACAATCTTGTTGCCGCTGCTGCACGGCTGGAGGCCATTCCAATTGAAGGTGACTCGCCGTAGGCAGTAGAGACACGACGGGTCAAGGAACTTCTGAGGACAGCTTTGGCCCAACAGGAAGCGTACTCGTACAGCCGCGACCGGATCCACTCGACCCCCCGTCCAAGCCGGAGCTATAGCAGACATATGGATGAACCAGCACTGTCGAGTAATGAACGATGTGGAGCACCCCGTGGCCACAACCCGACGGGTGGTGCTGATGACGCTCAGGAAGTGGTGAACCGGGCCCGAGCGTGCAGGGAGGCCGAGTTAGCCGCATAGCATCAGGCTCGGCAGCTCACACCGGTTCGTCCAACCATCTCGATCGAACCTGGTGTTACTTCTAGTTCTTTGGGGGTGCCTTGCCTTATCCCCACTTTACGCAACGTGCGCCTGCCCAAGGATTTCAAAGGCCCGCGCAAGGTACCAAATTACATGGCGGATCAACCTCCAGAGACATGGGTGGAGAGCTATGAGATGGCCATGGAGATGCTTGATGTGGATGACGCGGTGTGTGAAAAATAATTCACCATGATGCTTGAAGGAACGGCCCGTACTTGGTTAAAAAGCTTGCCGGCTAATTCTATCAGTTCATGGGCCCAATTACGCGCCCGGTTTATCAGCAATTTCAAGGATACCTGTAAACAGCCTATGTCGATAGTGGACTTAGCTGCATGCGTCCAGGAGGAAGGAGAGTCAACAACTCATTGGGTGCGTCGGGTTTCACAAGTGTTGCACTCATCAGACCGCATCAACGCTGACACCGCAGTATTAACCCTAGAAGGCAACTGCCGGTTTGGGCCCCTGAAGCTGAAGTTGGGACGGATGAAGCGTCATTGCACTGACATGGGGACCCTCATGGACGCTTTGGTGAAGTATGATGATTCTGATAGTACCAAGGATCCCGAATCTGATGATGACAAGATAGGGAAGGGAAAGAAGAACAGCAGCTCCAAAGGTCAGCAGCATCACTGGGCAGGCAATGGTGGTGGAGGCAAGCGTAAAGCGGATGGTTACATGGACTTTGTGGCTAATACCAAAGCACAGGACAATGGCCAGCGACGCAAGGATAGACCGAAAAATCGTAACGGAGCACCCAACCCTAACCCAAACCGCCTAAACTATCTGCTAAGCCAGCCCTGTCCAAGACATGGGACGAAGGAGGCGCCAGCAAACCACCTTTGGAAGGATTGCTTTATTATGCAGGAGTTCAAGAATTCTAATAATTTCCGGTATGATCACGAATCTGGCGATGGCTCAGGATCCGGGTCGGGTTACGGTGGAGGAAGTTCCGGTTTAGGATTCAATGGTAATCCGGGCGGACATAATGGTCAAAATAGTCAGAACAACCAGGGTGGTTACAACCAACAGCAGCAACAGTCAGGTTACCAGAGCAACCCAAAGCAGTTGAGTAGTGGGCAGTACCATGTCTTCACCACTAGCTTGGACAAGCGAGACCAGAAGGTTCAGAGGCGGGCGGTCAACTCTGTTGAACCAGCCATACCCATTTATCTACGTTGGTCTGAACAGCCAATCATATGGAGCAGAGAGGATCACCCATCCCAGGTCGATAATCCGGGTCAGTTGGCTCTGGTGGTGGCGCCTCAGGTGGGAGGTTATAAGTTCACCAAGGTGCTCATGGATGGAGGTAGCAGCATTAATATCTTGTACTATGAGACCTTCCGTCATATGGGACTGACAAATAAAAATCTTAAACCATCTAATACGGTGTTCAGCGGTGTAGTACCTGGCAAATCAGCACATCCTGTTGGCAAGATAGCTCTGGAAGTGGCCTTTGGGGATGACCATGATTCCAGGTCGAAGACATTGAAGTTTGAAGTGGTGAAAATCCAGAGTCCATATCACGCCCTGTTTGGGCGACCGGCTTACGCCAAGTTTATGGCACGACCCTGTTATGTGTATTTGCAGCTCAAGATGTCGGGTCACAGGGGGACAATAACGGTTCACGGAAGCCGCAAAATCGCTTTGGAATGTGAGGAAGGAGATGCGGCTTATGCATAGTCGGTTTGTGCCACCGAGGAGTTGAAGTACTATAAAGACAATGTTCATCCGGCGGACATGACTCCGTTGAAGAAGCCAACTACGGAGCATGATCTGGCCCTGAAGTTCAAATCGGCAGCAGAAACTAACTGGCGATTCGTCCAAGCAGTTCAGCATCAGTGCCAACTTGGATCCGAAATAGAAAGCGCGCTCATCGAGTTCATCCGTGAGAATCGGGATATTTTTGCATGGAAGCCCTCTGACATGCCAGGTGTACCGAGGCAACTCGCTGAGCACACACTTAATGTGGATCCTAAATATAAACCGGTGAAACAGTTCCTCCGCCGGTTTAACGAAGAAAGACGCAAGGCGATTGGAGAAGAGGTAGCCAGGCTCTTAGCAGCTGGCTTTATTGTTGAAGTTTTTCACCCTGAGTGGCTTGCCAATCCGGTGCTGGTCCTCAAGAAAAACGGCACCTGGCGCATGTGCGTGGATTACACAGATCTTAATAAGGCTTGTCCAGTAGATCCTTTTGCCCTCCCCCGTATTGATCAAATTATTGATGCTACAGCGGGTTGTGAGCGTTTAAGTTTTTTGGATGTGTATTCTGGCTATCATCAGATCAAAATGGCAGTTAAGGACCAGGAGAAGACAGCATTTATAACCCCCTTTGGAGCCTTCTGCTATGTGTCTATGCCCTTCGGGCTCAAGAGTGCCCAGGCAACTTACCAACGGTGTGTACAAAATTGTCTTCACAAGCAGATTGGCCATAATGTACATGCTTACGTGGATGATATCGTGGTTAAGTCCAGGGAGAAGGAGACTCTGATTGATGATTTGAAGGAAACCTTTGATAACCTGAGAACATACAGGATGATGCTTAATCCGGACAAGTGTGTCTTTGGTGTACCGGCGGGCAAGCTATTGGGTTTTCTGGTGTCCAACAAGGGAATTGAGGCTAATCTGGAGAAGATCACGGCTATCACCTCCCTGGCTAAGCCGAAGTGTATCAACGATGTTCAACGCCTAGCAGGTCAGATTGCTGCGTTAAGCCGGTTTATCAGTCGTCTTGGTGAGAAGGCAATCCCTTTGTATCAGATGTTGAAAAAAACGGATCAGTTTGTTTGGAGCTCCGCCGCTAATGAAGCATTTGAGGACTTAAAGCGGCAGTTGGCCATTCCACCTGTGCTCGCCGCTCCCATTGACAAGGAGCCGTTACTGCTATATGTTGCTGCTAATGCTCGAGCGATCAGCGTGGCTATTGTGGTGGAGCGAGAGGAGGCAGGCAAGGAGCATCCGGTTCAACGATCGGTCTATTATATCAGTGAGGTGCTAATCGAGTCCAAGCAAAGGTATCCGCATTGGCAGAAGCTGGTGTATGGAGTTTTTATGGCAAGCCAGAAGCTTAAACAATATTTCCAAGGGCACCCAATTACGGTGGTCAGTTCTGCTCCTTTGGGAGATATCATCCAGAACCGGGAAGCAACTGGCCGGATTGCAAAGTGGGCCATAGAGCTGGGGCCGTACGGTTTGAAGTATGTGCCTCGGACAGCGGTTAAGTCTCAAGCTGTAGGATCGAAAGTATGTCTAGAGCGGGGTGATTAGACTACTTGACCAAATAAAAACTTAACCTTTTCCCAATTTTAGTTCTTGGCAGATTTTAGCTATTTTGGGAAAAGTCAAGCAATCATCACATAATTCAAGCAAGCATGCAAAGAGTATATAGGCAGCGGAAAGTAAAGCATGCAACTTGCAAGAATGTAAAGGGAAGGGTTTGGAGAATTCAAACGCAATTGGAGACACGGATGTTTTTCCCGTGGTTCGGATAGGTGGTGCTATCCTACATCCACGTTGATGGAGACTTCAACCCACGAAGGGTAACGGTTGCGCGAGTCCACACAGGGATCCACCCAAGGGTAACGGTTGCGCGAGTCCACACAGGGCTCCACCCACGAAGGGTCCACGAAGAAGCAACCACCCACAAAGGGTCCACGAAGAAGCAACCTTGTCTATCCCACCATGGCCATCGCCCACACAGGACTTGCCTCACTAGCGGTAGATCTTCACGAAGTAGGCGATCTCCTTGCCCTTACAAACTCCTTGGTTCAACTCCACAATCTTGCCGGAGGCCCCAAGTGAAACCTAGCCAATCTAGGAGACACCACTCTCCAAGAAGTAACAAATGGTGTGTAGGTAATGAACTCCTTGCTCTTGTGCTTCAAATGATAGTCTCCCCAACACTCAACTCTCTCTCATAGGATTTGGATTTGGTGGAAAGAAGGTTTGAGTGGAAAGCAACTTGGGAAGGCTAGAGATCAAGATTCATATGGTAGGAATGGAATGTCTTGGTCTCAACACATGAGTAGGTGGTTCTCTCTCAGAACATATGAGTTGGAATGGTGTGTGTGTTCTGATGTCTCTCTCCTCGAATGAGAAGGAGGTGGAGGGGTATATATAGCCTCCACACAAAATCCATCCGTTACACAGTTTTCCAATCTCGGTGGGACCGAATCAATAAGCTCGGTCGGACCAAAAATGTAAACCTAGTGACCGTTAGTGATTTTCGGTGGGACTGACATGCAACTCGGTAGGACCGATATGGTTAGGGTTTGGGCATAACGTAATCTCGGTGAGACCGATTACACAAACTCGGTGAGACCGAATTTGGTAATTAGCTAACCAGAGAGTTGGTCAGGCAAACTCGGTGGGACCGATTTGCTCTTTCGGTGAGACCGAGTGGAACTCGGTGAGACCGAAAAGTTACAAAGGGGAAACACTGAGTTTACATTGCAATCTCGGTGGGACCGATTCGCTCTTTCTGTAAGACCGAAAAGTTACGAAAGGGAAACAGAGAGTTTGCAACCCCATCTCGGTGAGACCGAGATCCTTATCGGTAGAACTGAATTGCTAGGGTTTGGCAGTGGCTAATGACAAGTGAAACTCGATGGCGCCGGATAGGAAGAATCGGTAGGACCGAGTTTGGCTTAGGGTTTAGGTCATATGTGGATATGGGAAAGTAGTTGAGGGTTTTGGAGCATATCACTAAGCACATGAAGCAAGAGGCTCATTAAGCAACACCTCATCCCTCCTTAATAGTATTGGCTTTTCCTAAAGACTCAATGTGATCTTGGATCACTAAAATATAAAATGAAGAGTCTTGAGCTTTTGAGCTTGAGCCAATCCTTTGTCCTTAGCATTTTGAGGGTTCCACTTTCACATCCATGCCATGCCAATCATTGAGCTTTCCTGAAATAGTCATCTTGGAATAGCATTAGCTCAATGAGCTATATGTTGTTATGAATTACCAAAACCACCTAGGGATAGTTGCACTTTCAATCTCCCCCTTTTTGGTAATTGATGACAACATATAGATCAAAGCTTCGACAAATGATAATAAGCCTGAAATATATCGTCGCTTTGAGAAGTATGTGACAAGTAAGAGCTCCCCCTAAATTTGTGCATATTTCAAATTTGCTTTGGACTGCAAATGCACAAAGAGTTAGAGTCATGGGTTACTCTTCCATGTCACATACATCTTGGTGGAGCGCTTAAAATGATAAGAATGAAATACATGCACTCATCACCAAGAATAATGAATGATCACATAAGATAGATAAGATAATAGCATTAAGCAAGCATTAAGTGTAGCTTATGATCAAACACATGATCATCAATGTCTCACAAATAATGACGTAGTATCTCAAGCACTCAAAAGCAAACAAGTTCGAAAAACCACCAAATAAAGCAAGAGAGAAAAGCAACACTCTCTCTCTCGAAGCCTATGATCTATACATCTTCTCCCCCTTTGGCAACAAGTTACCAAAAAGTTCCTAGAAAATGCATAGCACTAGATCGACGCTCAGGCTTGATCTTCAGGTGGTGGTGGAGTCCGGATCACTCCAAGGACAAAGGCTTCGGTAGATGCTAAAGTAGTCGCTGGAGTTGGAGTTAAAGTAGATGCTGGAGCTGATGGAACTGAGGCTATGGCTGGTGCTGAGGTGGTGGCTCTTGTGTCAGCAACTGGCACGGCAGACGACCTCGGACCTCTTGGCACTCTGGCAAAGGCATGAGTAGTAGTCCTGCCTCTCCTCTCCTGCATGTCCTCCTGGAGCTGCTCCACTGCAGACTGAACTTCCGTTACTTTGACATCCAAGTCATAGAACTTCTGTTCCATGATTCTCTCTAGGCTCTGCTGATTCTTAGTGAGGGTGGCCAAACTTTTCTCAATCCTCAGTGTGGATGCAATCAAGTAACCGAGCTGCTCTTTTTTGGTCTTCAAGAAGTATTCAGATGCCTCCTCTTGAGTAGGCATCTTGGCAGCTTTCTCCTTCCTCGCCTTCTCCTTCTTTGCATATGCTTGTGCAGACGATGGCTCGTTCTCAGTCATCACAACTTCATTGTTCTCAAAATCTGGACGGATGGGCAAATGTAACTTGTCCAATAAATATATGCCCGTGCCCATCTTGTAGTTGATGAGCTCCTGAATTTGAGGGGCATATCCGCAGCTCCTCTTCTGGTCTGCTGCAGTCCTCTTGATTGTTTCCACTATGAGGCTCATCACCTTGAACTTCTGAGGCACATCAAACACATGTAGCAAGTTGATAGCATGGCCTCTGATCATCTTGTGATCTCCAGACTTGGGTAGTAAGGTGTGCCTTAGTATCCAATTGATCATAGGCAGTCCTGACAGAAGGTAATGCACAGACCCAAATTTGAAGGTGTCAAGAGCTTCATTGGGAATTTCCTTGTACATATTGGACATGGAGTTATGGTCCATCTTCTTCTTGGCATAGATATCCAAGTCATCATCTTGCTCTTCTAGGGCATTAATGATCTGTGCCCACTCAGCCACTGTAGATTGGTACCTTGTACCCTCAGACATCCATGTGATCCTCCCATCTGGATAAAAGTGAGCTGTGGAGTAGAACTGCATGATGAGTTCCTCGTTCCACTTTGTGAGCTTCTGCCCAACAAAGTCAGCTACTCCACAAGCATTAAAGCTGTCATATACTCCTGGGTAGTGTTCCTCCTTCTCCTTGATGTATGTCCAATCAACCCATCTCATGTCACAGACAATTGGCTTCTTATCTAGCAAAACAGTCTCATAGAAATCCTGCTGCTCCTTGGTGTGAAACCTGTAGTCCACGGCAGTCCTTCTCCTTGAAGCATACGGGTCTGCTTCTCTCCATTTCCTTAGCCCTGAATCTCTCCTGAGCTTCATGTCCTCAGCCACAGGATGAGCATCGTTGTGGTCTGGGATCTTGGGCTTTAGCTTCCTTAGGACATTTTCTTCCTCTTCTTCATTGACAGTCTCAGGCACTGGGGCCTTGTTCTTCTCAGCTGCAGGAATGCTCCTTGTATTCCTCTTTGGTTTTGGCTTGGAGGAAGCTTTGGGCTTAGATGCAGTAGCCCCTAACCTTATGGCATCACCCATCAGCTTGGGTGCCTTGGGTGCTGGTGCAGCTACCTCTTCTTCCTCTTCCTCTTCCATGATGGAAGCTTTGCCAAGCACTCTAGCCACAGTCCTCTTCACCCTTTCCTTTCTTTTCTTGCCTTCTGCAGCAACTGGCTCTTGAGGAGTGGGCTTCTCAGTTGAGGCTGTTGCTTTGGACATGGGCTGCCTGCTTGCTGGCCTTTTGATTTTCAGGCCTGGCTTAGTGCCTTGAGCTGGCTCAACTCTCTTGGAAGTGGCCTCTTCCTCTGCCACATAGTCTTCATCTTCGGAATCTGAAGTCCTCTTCTTCCTTTGTCTCGTGGCAGCCTTTGGCAAATTGCTAGGAGTGCTCCTACTGCCTTCATCAGATGAACTGGAGGGACTAGTGCCCTCACTCATCACTACTTGCTGCTCTGACATGTTTTGGCTATCACTTTGATCAGACATGCTGCAAACTGACTGCTGGCCCTGTGAATAGTTTATAGAAGAGATAGAAAAGATGAGCATCACAAAATGCAGAGATTTTTGCAAAAGAATGATCCAAAAACTTAGTTTTAGTTTCCCACTGAAATCATGTCGGATCTACCGATTTTCAAACTCGGTGATACCGAAGCAGTTTTGGAACCTAAACTAGTGAACTCGGTAGGACCGAGTCACAGTTCGGTGGCACCGAGACTGCTAGGGTTTCACTGAGTTCAAAAATCGGTCACACCGATAAGTAATTCTCGGTCAGACCGAGTCTCACTTGTGCAATGGCATAAGCCAAATCGGTGGGACCGAGTTTTTCAACTCGGTGGGTCCGAGATAGTTTCGGCGGAAACGTAAACCTAGAATTTTCGAATCAAACCTAATCTACGAGCGTTTTGACTGGATAGAAGTTTATCAAACGTGGCTAGAATCAATATGATCACAATGTGCTAGGAATACGATTGAGGAGTAGCACAAAGATCAAGTCCATACCCTAGTTCGTCGGGGACTTGCTACGGCGGCAACGGCGGGGCAGAATTCCCGTTGACGGCGACGGAGACCAGCGGCTGGCGGCGAGAAGACGATCCGGAGACCACGAGGGCAGAGCAGGCTATCGCGTGGGCGAAGGGGTTCGGAGAAATTTCCAAATTTTGCCCGTGACTATATATAGCCCGACCCTGTCGGTGTGACCGAGTGGAACGACTCGGTGGCACCGAGATTCATAACTGCGTGCAGTTACTGAAACTCGGTGTGACCGAAAGGTTCAAATCGGTTGCACCGAGATCGAAAACCTAGATCAACTTAATGATCTCGGTAGGACCGAAAGTGGAGTATCGGTCAGACCGAGAATCATAAAGAGGTTTTGGAAGTTTAAGTCTATGACAAATCGGGGACTCCGAGCGCTCCTCACACAGAGTGGTTTGAATCTGACTTGATCAAATTTTGTGATGCAGCATGAATAGAGTTTGAGACGAGAAAAGCATAGATATCTAGAGGAGGTTCTTAGGCATTCTTGTCCATCCACATGGCAAAAAGAAATAAAGCCGAACAATCAAAACAACAAGTGGATGTCCTCGAATGAGTAAAATATGCAATCAGCATGCTCACACAATAAGATGGCAAATGAAATATGTGACAAGGCATGCACAACCAATTCTAGCATCTATCAAGCAATTTGCGATGACTAGGTCATCTATATATGAGTATATTGACTTAGGAGTCAAGTGATAACACTTGATCATAGGTCATACTCATCGTTTAAGCTCAAGTGGGGTTACCACTTTTACATAAAGCATTGTTGTGTTCACATCTTTAGAGTTGCTTTAGCTCAAGTCTTAGAGTAAAGCTCCCCCTAGATGTGATATCCCCCCTTAGAGGGATGAACTAACCTCGGGTTTTGTC